>NC_136065.1:335000-700823 GCF_964261635.1 Lissotriton helveticus | reverse complement strand
GGTGTCGTGGATGCTGTGTTGTGGGAGGGCTGCAGACATGGGTGTCATGGATGCTGTGTTGTGGGAGGGCTGCAGACATGGGTGTCATGGATGCTGTGTTGTGGGAGGGCTGCAGACATGGGTGTCATGGATGCTGTGTTGTGGGAGGGCTGCAGACATGGGTGTCATGGATGCTGTGTTGTGGGAGGGCTGCAGACATGGGTGTCATGGATGCTGTGTTGTGGGAGGGCTGCAGACATGGGTGTCGTGGATGCTGTGTTGTGGGAGGGCTGCAGACATGGGTGTCGTGGGTGCTGTGTTGTGGGAGGGCTGCAGACATGGGTGTCGTTGATGCTGTGTTGTGGGAGGGCTGCAGACATGGGTGTCGTGGATGCTGTGTTGTGGGAGGGCTGCAGACATGGGTGTCATGGATGCTGTGTTGTGGGAGGGCTGCAGACATGGGTGTCATGGGTGCTGTGTTGTGGGAGGGCTGCAGACATGGGTGTCATGGGTGCTGTGTTGTGGGAGGGCTGCAGACATGGGTGTCATGGATGCTGTGTTGTGGGAGGGCTGCAGACATGGGTGTCATGGGTGCTGTGTTGTGGGAGGGCTGCAGACATGGGTGTCATGGGTGCTGTGTTGTGGGAGGGCTGCAGACATGGGTGTCATGGGTGCTGTGTTGTGGGAGGGCTGCAGACATGGGTGTCATGGGTGCTGTGTTGTGGGAGGTCTGCAGACATGGGTGTCGTGGATGCTGTGTTGTGGGAGGGCTGCAGACATGGGTGTCGTGGATGCTGTGTTGTGGGAGGGCTGCAGACATGGGTGTCATGGATGCTGTGTTGTGGGAGGGCTGCAGACATGGGTGTCATGGATGCTGTGTTGTGGGAGGGCTGCAGACATGGGTGTCATGGATGCTGTGTTGTGGGGGGGCTGCAGACATGGGTGTCATGGATGCTGTGTTGTGGGAGGGCTGCAGACATGGGTGTCGTGGATGCTGTGTTGTGGGAGGGCTGCAGACATGGGTGTCGTGGATGCTGTGTTGTGGATGCTGTGTTGTGGGAGTGCTGCAGACATGGGTGTCATGGATGCTGTGTTGTGGGAGGGCTGCAGACATGGGTGTCATGGATGCTGTGTTGTGGGAGGGCTGCAGACATGGGTGTCGTTGGTGCTGTGTTGTGGGAGGGCTGCAGACATGGGTGTCGTTGGTGCTGTGTTGTGGGAGGGCTGCAGACATGGGTGTCATGGATGCTGTGTTGTGGGAGGGCTGCAGACATGGGTGTCATAGATGCTGTGTTGTGGGAGGGCTGCAGGCATGGGTGTCATGGATGCTGTGTTGTGGGAGGGCTGCAGACATGGGTGTCATGGCTGCTGTGTTGTGGGAGGGCTGCAGACATGGGTGTCATGGATGCTGTGTTGTGGGAGGGCTGCAGACATGGGTGTCATGGATGCTGTGTTGTGGAAGGGCTGCAGACATGGGTGTCGTGGATGCTGTGTTGTGGGAGGGCTGCAGACATGGGTGTCATGGATGCTGTGTTGTGGGAGGGCTGCAGACATGGGTGTCATGGATGCTGTCTTGTGGGAGGGCTGCAGGCATGGGTGTCATGGATGCTGTGTTGTGGGAGGGCTGCAGGCATGGGTGTCATGGATGCTGTGTTGTGGGAGGGCTGCAGACATGGGTGTCATGGATGCTGTGGTGTGGGAGGGCTGCAGACATGGGTGTCATGGATGCTGTGTTGTGGGAGGGCTGCAGACATGGGTGTCATGGATGCTGTGTTGTGGGAGGGCTGCAGACATGGGTGTCATGGATGCTGTGTTGTGGGAGGGCTGCAGACATGGGTGTCATGGATGCTGTGTTGTGGGAGGGCTGCAGACATGGGTGTCATGGGTGCTGTGTTGTGGGAGGGCTGCAGACATGGGTGTCATGGATGCTGTGTTGTGGGAGGGCTGCAGACATGGGTGTCATGGATGCTGTGTTGTGGGAGGGCTGCAGACATGGGTGCTGTGTTGTGGGAGGGCTGCAGACATGGGTGTCATGGATGCTGTGTTGTGGGAGGGCTGCAGACATGGGTGTCATGGGTGCTGTGTTGTGGGAGGTCTGCAGACATGGGTGTCATGGATGCTGTGTTGTGGGAGGGCTGCAGACATGGGTGTCGTGGATGCTGTGTTGTGGGAGGGCTGCAGACATGGGTGTCATGGATGCTGTGTTGTGGGAGGGCTGCAGACATGGGTGTCATGGATGCTGTGTTGTGGGAGGGCTGCAGACATGGGTGTCATGGATGCTGTGTTGTGGGGGGGCTGCAGACATGGGTGTCATGGATGCTGTGTTGTGGGAGGGCTGCAGACATGGGTGTCATGGATGCTGTGTTGTGGGAGGGCTGCAGACATGGGTGTCGTGGATGCTGTGTTGTGGGAGTGCTGCAGACATGGGTGTCATGGATGCTGTGTTGTGGGAGGGCTGCAGACATGGGTGTCATGGGTGCTGTGTTGTGGGAGGGCTGCAGACATGGGTGTCATGGATGCTGTGTTGTGGGAGGGCTGCAGACATGGGTGTCATGGATGCTGTGTTGTGGGAGGGCTGCAGACATGGGTGTCATGGATGCTGTGTTGTGGGAGGGCTGCAGACATGGGTGTCGTGGATGCTGTGTTGTGGGAGGGCTGCAGACATGGGTGTCATGGATGCTGTGTTGTGGGAGGGCTGCAGACATGGGTGTCATGGATGCTGTGTTGTGGGAGGGCTGCAGACATGGGTGTCATGGATGCTGTGTTGTGGGAGGGCTGCAGACATGGGTGTCATGGATGCTGTGTTGTGGGAGGGCTGCAGACATGGGTGTCATTGGTGCTGTGTTGTGGGAGGGCTGCAGACATGGGTGTCATGGATGCTGTGTTGTGGGAGGGCTGCAGACATGGGTGTCATGGATGCTGTGTTGTGGGAGAGCTGCAGACATGGGTGTCATGGATGCTGTGGTGTGGGAGGGCTGCAGACATGGGTGTCATGGATGCTGTGTTGTGGGAGGGCTGCAGACATGGGTGTCATGGATGCTGTGTTGTGGGAGGGCTGCAGACATGGGTGTCATGGATGCTGTGTTGTGGGAGGGCTGCAGACATGGGTGTCATTGATGCTGTGTTGTGGGAGGGCTGCAGACATGGGTGTCATGGATGCTGTGTTGTGGGAGGGCTGCAGACATGGGTGTCATGGATGCTGTGTTGTGGGAGGGCTGCAGACATGGGTGTCATGGATGCTGTGTTGTGGGAGGGCTGCAGACATGGGTGTCATGGATGCTGTGTTGTGGGAGGGCTGCAGACATGGGTGTCGTTGGTGCTGTGTTGTGGGAGGGCTGCAGACATGGGTGTCGTTGGTGCTGTGTTGTGGGAGGGCTGCAGACATGGGTGTCATGGATGCTGTGTTGTGGGAGGGCTGCAGACATGGGTGTCATAGATGCTGTGTTGTGGGAGGGCTGCAGACATGGGTGTCATGAATGCTGTGTTGTGGGAGGGCTGCAGACATGGGTGTCATGGATGCTGTGTTGTGGGAGGGCTGCAGACATGGGTGTCATGGATGCTGTGTTGTGGGAGGGCTGCAGACATGGGTGTCATGGATGCTGTGTTGTGGGAGGGCTGCAGACATGGGTGTCATGGATGCTGTGTTGTGGGAGGGCTGCAGACATGGGTGTCATGGATGCTGTGTTGTGGGAGGGCTGCAGACATGGGTGTCATGGATGCTGTGTTGTGGGAGGGCTGCAGACATGGGTGTCATGGATGCTGTGTTGTGGGAGGGCTGCAGACATGGGTGTCATGGATGCTGTGTTGTGGGAGGGCTGCAGACTTGGGTGTCGTGGATGCTGTGTTGTGGGAGGGCTGCAGACATGGGTGTCGTGGATGCTGTGTTGTGGGAGGGCTGCAGACATGGGTGTCATGGATGCTGTGTTGTGGGAGGGCTGCAGACATGGGTGTCGTGGATGCTGTGTTGTGGGAGGGCTGCAGACATGGGTGTCGTGGATGCTGTGTTGTGGGAGGGCTGCAGACATGGGTGTCGTGGATGCTGTGTTGTGGGAGGGCTGCAGACATGGGTGTCATGGATGCTGTGTTGTGGGAGGGCTGCAGACATGGGTGTCATGGATGCTGTGTTGTGGGAGGGCTGCAGACATGGGTGTCATGGATGCTGTGTTGTGGGAGAGCTGCAGACATGGGTGTCATGGATGCTGTGTTGTGGAAGGGCTGCAGACATGGGTGTCATGGATGCTGTGTTGTGGGAGGGCTGCAGACTTGGGTGTCATGGATGCTGTGTTGTGGGAGGGCTGCAGACATGGGTGTCATGGATGCTGTGTTGTGGGAGGGCTGCAGACATGGGTGTCATGGATGCTGTGTTGTGGGGGGGCTGCAGACATGGGTGTCATGGATGCTGTGTTGTGGGAGGGCTGCAGACATGGGTGTCAAGGATGCTGTGGTGTGGGGGGGCTGCAGACATGGGTGTCATGGATGCTGTGTTGTGGGAGGGCTGCAGACATGGGTGTCATGGATGCTGTGTTGTGGGAGGGCTGCAGACATGGGTGTCATGGATGCTGTGTTGTGGGAGGGCTGCAGACATGGGTGTCATGGATGCTGTGTTGTGGGAGGGCTGCAGACATGGGTGTCGTGGATGCTGTGTTGTGGGAGGGCTGCAGACATGGGTGTCGTGGATGCTGTGGTGTGGGAGGGCTGCAGACATGGGTGTCTTGGATGCTGTGTTGTGGGAGGGCTGCAGACATGGGTGTCATGGATGCTGTGTTGTGGGAGGGCTGCAGACATGGGTGTCGTGGATGCTGTGTTGTGGGAGGGCTGCAGACATGGGTGTCGTGGATGCTGTGTTGTGGGAGGGCTGCAGACATGGGTGTCATGGATGCTGTGTTGTGGGAGGGCTGCAGACATGGGTGTCATGGATGCTGTGTTGTGGGAGGGCTGCAGACATGGGTGTCATGGATGCTGTGTTGTGGGAGGGCTGCAGACATGGGTGTCATGGATGCTGTGTTGTGGGAGTGCTGCAGACATGGGTGTCGTGGATGCTGTGTTGTGGGAGGGCTGCAGACATGGGTGTCGTGGATGCTGTGTTGTGGGAGGGCTGCAGACATGGGTGTCATGGATGCTGTGTTGTGGGAGTGCTGCAGACATGGGTGTCGTTGGTGCTGTGTTGTGGGAGGGCTGCAGACATGGGTGTCGTGGGTGCTGTGTTGTGGGAGGGCTGCAGACATGGGTGTCGTGGATGCTGTGTTCTGGGAGGGCTGCAGACATGGGTGTCGTGGATGCTGTATTGTGGGAGGGCTGCAGACATGGGTGTCATGGATGCTGTGTTGTGGGAGTGCTGCAGACATGGGTGTCGTTGGTGCTGTGTTGTGGGAGGGCTGCAGACATGGGTGTCGTGGGTGCTGTGTTGTGGGAGGGCTGCAGACATGGGTGTCGTGGATGCTGTGTTGTGGGAGGGCTGCAGACATGGGTGTCGTGGATGCTGTGTTGTGGGAGGGCTGCAGACATGGGTGTCATGGATGCTGTGTTGTGGGAGTGCTGCAGACATGGGTGTCGTTGGTGCTGTGTTGTGGGAGGGCTGCAGACATGGGTGTAGTGGGTGCTGTGTTGTGGGAGGGCTGCAGACATGGGTGTCGTGGATGCTGTGTTGTGGGAGGGCTGCAGACATGGGTGTCATGGATGCTGTGTTGTGGGAGGGCTGCAGACATGGGTGTCATTGGTGCTGTGTTGTGGGAGGGCTGCAGACATGGGTGTCATGGATGCTGTGTTGTGGGAGGGCTGCAGACATGGGTGTCATGGATGCTGTGTTGTGGGAGGGCTGCAGACATGGGTGTCATGGATGCTGTGGTGTGGGAGGGCTGCAGACATGGGTGTCATGGATGCTGTGTTGTGGGAGGGCTGCAGACATGGGTGTCATGGATGCTGTGTTGTGGGAGGGCTGCAGACATGGGTGTCATGGATGCTGTGTTGTGGGAGGGCTGCAGACATGGGTGTCATGGATGCTGTGTTGTGGGAGGGCTGCAGACATGGGTGTCATGGATGCTGTGTTGTGGGAGGGCTGCAGACATGGGTGTCGTGGATGCTGTGGTGTGGGAGGGCTGCAGACATGGGTGTCATGGGTGCTGTGTTGTGGGAGGACTGCAGACATGGGTGTCATTGGTGCTTTGTTGTGGGAGTGCTGCAGACTTGCGTGTCATTGATGCTGTGTTGTGGGAGGGCTGCAGACATGGGTGTCATGGATGCTGTGCTGTGGGAGGGCTGCAGACATGGGTGTCATGGATGCTGTGTTGTGGGAGGGCTGCAGACATGGGTGTCATGGATGCTGTGTTGTGGGAGGGCTGCAGACATGGGTTTCATGGATGCTGTGTTGTGGGAGGGCTGCAGACATGGGTGTCATGGATGCTGTGTTGTGGGAGGGCTGCAGACATGGGTGTCATGGATGCTGTGTTGTGGGAGAGCTGCAGACATGGGTGTCATGGATGCTGTGGTGTGGGAGGGCTGCAGACATGGGTGTCATGGATGCTGTGTTGTGGGAGGGCTGCAGACATGGGTGTCATGGATGCTGTGTTGTGGGAGGGCTGCAGACATGGGTGTCATGGATGCTGTGTTGTGGGAGGGCTGCAGACATGGGTGTCATGGATGCTGTGTTGTGGGAGGGCTGCAGACATGGGTGTCATGGATGCTGTGTTGTGGGAGGGCTGCAGACATGGGTGTCATGGATGCTGTGTTGTGGGAGGGCTGCAGACATGGGTGTCATGGATGCTGTGTTGTGGGAGGGCTGCAGACATGGGTGTCATGGATGCTGTGTTGTGGGAGGGCTGCAGACATGGGTGTCATGGATGCTGTGTTGTGGGAGGGCTGCAGACATGGGTGTCATGGATGCTGTGTTGTGGGAGGGCTGCAGACATGGGTGTCATGGATGCTGTGTTGTGGGAGGGCTGCAGACATGGGTGTGATGGATGCTGTGTTGTGGGAGGGCTGCAGACATGGGTGTCATTGGTGCTGTGTTGTGGGAGGGCTGCAGAAATGGGTGTCATGGGTGCTGTGTTGTGGGAGGGCTGCAGACATGGGTGTCGTGGATGCTGTGTTGTGGGAGGGCTGCAGACATGGGTGTCATGGATGCTGTGTTGTGGGAGGGCTGCAGACATGGGTGTCGTGGATGCTGTCTTGTGGGAGGGCTGCAGACATGGGTGTCATTGGTGCTTTGTTGTGGGAGTGCTGCAGACTTGCGTGTCATTGATGCTGTGTTGTGGGAGGGCTGCAGACATGGGTGTCATGGATGCTGTGCTGTGGGAGGGCTGCAGACATGGGTGTCATGGATGCTGTGTTGTGGGAGGGCTGCAGACATGGGTGTCATGGATGCTGTGTTGTGGGAGGGCTGCAGACATGGGTTTCATGGATGCTGTGTTGTGGGAGGGCTGCAGACATGGGTGTCATGGATGCTGTGTTGTGGGAGGGCTGCAGACATGGGTGTCATGGATGCTGTGTTGTGGGAGAGCTGCAGACATGGGTGTCATGGATGCTGTGGTGTGGGAGGGCTGCAGACATGGGTGTCATGGATGCTGTGTTGTGGGAGGGCTGCAGACATGGGTGTCATGGATGCTGTGTTGTGGGAGGGCTGCAGACATGGGTGTCATGGATGCTGTGTTGTGGGAGGGCTGCAGACATGGGTGTCATGGATGCTGTGTTGTGGGAGGGCTGCAGACATGGGTGTCATGGATGCTGTGTTGTGGGAGGGCTGCAGACATGGGTGTCATGGATGCTGTGTTGTGGGAGGGCTGCAGACATGGGTGTCATGGATGCTGTGTTGTGGGAGGGCTGCAGACATGGGTGTCATGGATGCTGTGTTGTGGGAGGGCTGCAGACATGGGTGTCATGGATGCTGTGTTGTGGGAGGGCTGCAGACATGGGTGTCATGGATGCTGTGTTGTGGGAGGGCTGCAGACATGGGTGTCATGGATGCTGTGTTGTGGGAGGGCTGCAGACATGGGTGTGATGGATGCTGTGTTGTGGGAGGGCTGCAGACATGGGTGTCATTGGTGCTGTGTTGTGGGAGGGCTGCAGAAATGGGTGTCATGGGTGCTGTGTTGTGGGAGGGCTGCAGACATGGGTGTCGTGGATGCTGTGTTGTGGGAGGGCTGCAGACATGGGTGTCATGGATGCTGTGTTGTGGGAGGGCTGCAGACATGGGTGTCGTGGATGCTGTCTTGTGGGAGGGCTGCAGACATGGGTGTCATTGGTGCTGTGTTGTGGGAGGGCTGCAGACATGGGTGTCATTGGTGCTGTGTTGTGGGAGGGCTGCAGACATGGGTGTCATGGATGCTGTGTTGTGGGAGGGCTGCAGACATGGGTGTCATGGATGCTGTGTTGTGGGAGGGCTGCAGACATGGGAGTCATGGATGCTGTGTTGTGGGAGGGCTGCAGACATGGGTGTCATGGATGCTGTGGTGTGGGAGGGCTGCAGACATGGGTGTCATGGATGCTGTGTTGTGGGAGGGCTGCAGACATGGGTGTCGTGGATGCTGTGTTGTGGGAGTGCTGCAGACATGGGTGTCATGGATGCTGTGTTGTGGGAGGGCTGCAGACATGGGTGTCATTGGTGCTGTGTTGTGGGAGGGCTGCAGACATGGGTGTCATGGATGCTGTGTTGTGGGAGGGCTGCAGACATGGGTGTCATGGATGCTGTGTTGTGGGAGGGCTGCAGACATGGGTGTCATGGATGCTGTGTTGTGGGAGGGCTGCAGACATGGGTGTCATGGATGCTGTGTTGTGGGAGGGCTGCAGACATGGGTGTCGTGGATGCTGTGTTGTGGGAGGGCTGCAGACATGGGTGTCATGGATGCTGTGTTGTGGGAGGGCTGCAGACATGGGTGTCGTGGATGCTGTGTTGTGGGAGGGCTGCAGACATGGGTGTCATGGATGCTGTGGTGTGGGAGGGCTGCAGACATGGGTGTCATGGATGCTGTGTTGTGGGAGGGCTGCAGACATGGGTGTCATGGATGCTGTGTTGTGGGAAAGCTGCAGACATGGGTGTCATGGATGCTGTGGTGTGGGAGGGCTGCAGACATGGGTGTCATGGATGCTGTGTTGTGGGAGGGCTGCAGACATGGGTGTCATGGATGCTGTGTTGTGGGAGGGCTGCAGACATGGGTGTCATGGATGCTGTGGTGTGGGAGAGCTGCAGACATGGGTGTCATGGATGCTGTGGTGTGGGAGGGCTGCAGACATGAGTGTCATGGATGCTGTGTTGTGGGAGGGCTGCAGACATGGGTGTCATTGGTGCTGTGTTGTGGGAGGGCTGCAGACATGGGTGTCATGGATGCTGTGTTGTGGGAGGGCTGCAGACATGGGTGTCATGGATGCTGTGTTGTGGGGGGGCTGCAGACATGGGTGTCATGGATGCTGTGTTGTGGGGGGGCTGCAGACATGGGTGTCATGGATGCTGTGTTGTGGGAGGGCTGCAGACATGGGTGTCATGGATGCTGTGGTGTGGGAGGGCTGCAGACATGGGTGTCATGGATGCTGTCTTGTGGGAGGGCTGCAGACATGGGTGTCATTGGTGCTGTGTTGTGGGAGGGCTGCAGACATGGGTGTCATGGATGCTGTGTTGTGGGAGGGCTGCAGACATGGGTCTCATGGATGCTGTGTTGTGGGAGGGCTGCAGACATGGGTGTCATGGATGCTGTGTTGTGGGAGGGCTGCAGACATGGGTGTCATGGATGCTGTGTTGTGGGAGGGCTGCAGACATGGGTGTCATGGGTGCTGTGTCGTGGGAGGGGTGCAGACATGGGTGTCATGGATGCTGTGTTGTGGGAGGGCTGCAGACATGGGTGTCATGGATGCTGTGTTGTGGGAGGGCTGCAGACATGGGTGTCATGGATGCTGTGTTGTGGAAGGGCTGCAGACATGGGTGTCATTTGTGCTGTGTTGTGGGAGGGCTGCAGACATGGGTGTCATTGATGCTGTGTTGTGGGAGGGCTGCAGACATGGGTGTCATTGATGCTGTGTTGTGGGAGGGCTGCAGACATGGGTGTCATGGGTGCTGTGTTGTGGGAGGGCTGCAGACATGGGTGTCATGGATGCTGTGTTGTGGGAGGGCTGCAGACATGGGTGTCATGGATGCTGTGTTGTGGGAGGGCTGCAGACATGGGTGTCATGGATGCTGTGTTGTGGGAGGGCTGCAGACATGGGTGTCATGGATGCTGTGTTGTGGGAGGGCTGCAGACATGGGTGTCATTGATGCTGTGTTGTGGGAGGGCTGCAGACATGGGTGTCATGGATGCTGTGTTGTGGGAGGGCTGCAGACATGGGTGTCATGGATGCTGTGTTGTGGGAGGGCTGCAGACATGGGTGGCATGGATGCTGTGTTGTGGGAGGGCTGCAGACATGGGTGTCATTGGTGCTGTAGCGTGGGAGGGGTGCAGACATGGGTGTCATGGATGCTGTGTTGTGGGAGGGCTGCAGACATGGGTGTCATGGATGCTGTGTTGTGGGAGGGCTGCAGACATGGGTGTCATGGATGCTGTGTTGTGGGAGGGCTGCAGACATGGGTGTCATTGATGCTGTGTTGTGGGAGGGCTGCAGACATGGGTGTCATGGATGCTGTGTTGTGGGAGGGCTGCAGACATGGGTGTCATGGATGCTGTGTTGTGGGAGGGCTGCAGACATGGGTGTCATGGATGCTGTGTTGTGGGAGGGCTGCAGACATGGGTGTCGTGGATGCTGTGGTGTGGGAGGGCTGCAGACATGGGTGTCATTGATGCTGTGTTGTGGGAGGGCTGCAGACATGGGTGTCATGGATGCTGTGTTGTGGGAGGGCTGCAGACATGGGTGTCATGGATGCTGTGTTGTGGGAGGGCTGCAGACATGGGTGTCATTGATGCTGTGTTGTGGGAGGGCTGCAGACATGGGTGTCGTGGATGCTGTGTTGTGGGAGGGCTGCAGACATGGGTGTCGTGGATGCTGTGTTGTGGGAGGGCTGCAGACATGGGTGTCATGGATGCTGTGTTGTGGGAGGGCTGCAGACATGGGTGTCATTGATGCTGTGTTGTGGGAGGGCTGCAGACATGGGTGTCATTGGTGTTGTGTTGTGGGAGGGCTGCAGACATGGGTGTCATGGATGCTGTGTTGTGGGAGGGCTGCAGACATGGGTGTCATGGATGCTGTGTTGTGGGAGGGCTGCAGACATGGGTGTCATGGATGCTGTGTTGTGGGAGGGCTGCAGACATGGGTGTCATGGATGCTGTGTTGTGGGAGGGCTGCAGACATGGGTGTCATGGATGCTGTGTTGTGGGAGGGCTGCAGACATGGGTGTCATGGATGTTGTGTTGTGGGAGGGCTGCAGACATGGGTGTCATGGATGCTGTGTTGTGGGAGGGCTGCAGACATGGGTGTCATGGATGCTGTGTTGTGGGAGGGCTGCAGACATGGGTGTCATGGATGCTGTGTTGTGGGAGGGCTGCAGACATGGGTGTCGTGGATGCTGTGGTGTGGGAGGGCTGCAGACATGGGTGTCATGGATGCTGTGTTGTGGGAGGGCTGCAGACATGGGTGTCATGGATGCTGGGTTGTGGGAGGGCTGCAGACATGGGTGTCATGGATGCTGTGTTGTGGGAGGGCTGCAGACATGGGTGTCATGGATGCTGTGTTGTGGGAGGGCTGCAGACATGGGTGTCATGGATGCTGTGTTGTGGGAGGGCTGCAGACATGGGTGTCATGGATGCTGTGTTGTGGGAGGGCTGCAGACATGGGTGTCGTGGGTGCTGTGTTGTGGGAGGGCTGCAGACATGGGTGTCATGGATGCTGTGTTGTGGGAGGGCTGCAGACATGGGTGTCATGGATGCTGTGTTGTGGGAGGGCTGCAGACATGGGTGTTGTGGATGCTGTGTTGTGGGAGGGCTGCAGACATGGGTGTCGTGGATGCTGTGTTGTGGGAGGGCTGCAGACATGGGTGTCATGGATGCTGTGTTGTGGGAGGGCTGCAGACATGGGTGTCATGGATGCTGTGGTGTGGGAGGGCTGCAGACATGGGTGTCGTGGATGCTGTGTTGTGGGAGGGCTGCAGACATGGGTGTCGTGGATGCTGTGTTGTGGGAGGGCTGCAGACATGGGTGTCATGGACGCTGTGTTGTGGGAGGGCTGCAGACATGGGTGTCATGGACGCTGTGTTGTGGGAGTGCTGCAGACATGGGTGTCATGGATGCTGTGTTGTGGGAGGGCTGCAGACATGGGTGTCGTTGGTGCTGTGTTGTGGGAGGGCTGCAGACATGGGTGTCATGGATGCTGTGGTGTGGGAGGGCTGCAGACATGGGTGTCATGGATGCTGTGTTGTGGGAGGGCTGCAGACATGGGTGTCATTGATGCTGTGTTGTGGGAGGGCTGCAGACATGGGTGTCGTGGATGCTGTGTTGTGGGAGGGCTGCAGACATGGGTGTCATGGATGCTGTGTTGTGGGAGGGCTGCAGACATGGGTGTCGTGGATGCTGTGTTGTGGGAGGGCTGCAGACATGGGTGTCATGGATGCTGTGTTGTGGGAGTGCTGCAGACATGGGTGTCGTGGATGCTGTGTTGTGGGAGGGCTGCAGACATGGGTGTCATGGATGCTGTGGTGTGGGAGGGCTGCAGACATGGGTGTCATGGATGCTGTGTTGTGGGAGGGCTGCAGACATGGGTGTCATGGATGCTGTGTTGTAGGAGGGCTGCAGACATGGGTGTCATGGATGCTGTGTTGTGGGAGGGCTGCAGACATGGGTGTCATGGATGCTGTGTTGTGGGAGGGCTGCAGACATGGGTGTCATGGATGCTGTGTTGTGGGAGGGCTGCAGACATGGGTGTCATGGATGCTGTGTTGTGGGAGGGCTGCAGACATGGGTGTCATGGATGCTGTGTTGTGGGAGGGCTGCAGACATGGGTGTCATGGATGCTGTGTTGTGGGAGGGCTGCAGACATGGGTGTCATGGATGCTGTGTTGTGGGAGGGCTGCAGACATGGGTGTCATGGGTGCTGTGTTGTGGGAGGGCTGCAGACATGGGTGTCATGGATGCTGTGTTGTGGGAGGGCTGCAGACATGGGTGTCATGGGTGCTGTGTTGTGGGAGGGCTGCAGACATGGGTGTCATGGGTGCTGTGTTGTGGGAGGGCTGCAGACATGGGTGTCATGGATGCTGTGTTGTGGGAGGGCTGCAGACATGGGTGTCATGGATGCTGTGTTGTGGGAGGGCTGCAGACATGGGTGTCATGGATGCTGTGTTGTGGGAGGGCTGCAGACATGGGTGTGGAGTTCTGGACTGGACTTTTTGGTTCCGTCCAGAGGTGTCAGGGATAACACCCGAAGACCCCGGAGTTCCACCTGTCTCGGTGCACAAACAAACAGAAACACGGGCTTCTCGATGGTGGCGTCAAAGACCAAAGGTTTATTACTGCAGGGACACAGAAGTCACAGAAACTACACATGGGCAGTGTCTAGGAGCCTGTTCGATTTGTACAAAGAGGGTTGCTCCTTATATACTAAATATTGGGCTTCAGGCAAATTCTTTACATGTTACCACAGTTCTAAACATTCGTGTCTTTAAACAATAAATATTTGGCGTTGCACAGGGATCGTCAACAGTATCTGATGTCAAAACATTACAAATGAGGGGTTCCCACTAGTCCATCATAATCCCATGTCAATTCTTCATTCAAGACCCGGACCGCCTCATCGTAAATTTCGTTACCTCCCCCCAATAAAGGCCCAGAAGGAAAGGAGCAGAGCCAGGTGCAGAAGATAGAAAGACAGGATAAGAAATGTTTGTGGGTCGTAAATGGGCACGGTTACCAGCTTCGGCCGCCTAATCATGATCAGGCCAACGAACACAAGAACCAGTATAGCAGGACTGGCCTCAGGCTGGGGAGGCAGTTCTTGCCGAGTCATGCTGCTACAGCGTTGCTGGCCTAAGGTGCACGTGTCACTAGCAAGGTGAATCGCCGGTTAAAGCCTACGTGTCCTTTAATGAAAAAGAGGTCATTGCGTGTCCATTGACTATGTGAGGGCAAGGAATACAAAATGGCTTCCGTGTTCTAAGATGGATGCCACGGGTAGTACAGAAATGTGTTGGTAACAGGAGTGCTCTTGTTCGTAGCATAGCGAAAACACCAGGATATACTAAATGGATCATTTGCGGTTCACTGATACCAAAATTATGTATTTACGACAATGTTACAAACACGAGTAAAATCGTCACGGAACCTCAGGTGTCATGGATGCTGTGTTGTGGGAGGGCTGCAGACATGGGTGTCATGGATGCTGTGTTGTGGGAGGGCTGCAGACATGGGTGTCATGGATGCTGTGTTGTGGGAGGGCTGCAGACATGGGTGTCATGGATGTTGTGTTGTGGGAGGGCTGCAGACATGGGTGTCATGGATGCTGTGTTGTGGGAGGGCTGCAGACATGGGTGTCATGGATGTTGTGTTGTGGGAGGGCTGCAGACATGGGTGTCATGGATGCTGTGTTGTGGGAGGGCTGCAGACCTGGGTGTCATGGGTGCTGTGTTGTGGGAGGGCTGCAGACATGGGTGTCATGGATGCTGTGTTGTGGGAGGGCTGCAGACATGGGTTTTTATGGATGCTGTGTTGTGGGAGGGCTGCAGACATGGGTGTCATGGATGCTGTGTTGTGGGAGGGCTGCAGACATGGGTGTCATGGATGCTGTGTTGTGGGAGGGCTGCAGACATGGGTGTCATGGATGCTGTGTTGTGGGAGGGCTGCAGACATGGGTGTCGTGGATGCTGTGTTGTGGGAGGGCTGCAGACATGGGTGTCATGGATGCTGTGTTGTGGGAGGGCTGCAGACATGGGTGTCATGGATGCTGTGTTGTGGGAGGGCTGCAGACATGGGTGTCATGGATGCTGTGTTGTGGGAGGGCTGCAGACATGGGTGTCATTGGTGCTGTGTTGTGGGAGGGCTGCAGACATGGGTGTTGTGGATGCTGTGTTGTGGGAGGGCTGCAGGCATGGGTGTCATGGATGCTGTGTTGTGGGAGGGCTGCAGACATGGGTGTCATGGATGCTGTGTTGTGGGAGGGCTGCAGACATGGGTGTCATGGATGCTGTGTTGTGGGAGGGCTGCAGACATGGGTGTCATGGATGTTGTGTTGTGGGAGGGCTGCAGACATGGGTGTCATGGATGCTGTGTTGTGGGAGGGCTGCAGACCTGGGTGTCATGGGTGCTGTGTTGTGGGAGGGCTGCAGACATGGGTGTCATGGATGCTGTGTTGTGGGAGGGCTGCAGACATGGGTGTCATGGATGCTGTGTTGTGGGAGGGCTGCAGACATGGGTGTCATGGATGCTGTGGTGTGGGAGGGCTGCAGACATGGGTGTCGTGGATGCTGTGGTGTGGGAGGGCTGCAGACATGGGTGTCGTGGATGCTGTGTTGTGGGAGGGCTGCAGACATGGGTGTCATGGATGCTGTGTTGTGGGAGGGCTGCAGACATGGGTGTCATGGATGCTGTGTTGTGGGAGGGCTGCAGACATGGGTGTCATGGATGCTGTGTTGTGGGAGGGCTGCAGACATGGGTGTCATGGATGCTGTGTTGTGGGAGGGCTGCAGACATGGGTGTCATGGATGCTGTGTTGTGGGAGGGCTGCAGACATGGGTGTCATGGGTGCTGTGTTGTGGGAGGGCTGCAGACCTGGGTGTCATGGATGCTGTGTTGTGGGAGGGCTGCAGACATGGGTGTCATGGATGCTGTGTTGTGGGAGGGCTGCAGACATGGGTGTCATGGGTGCTGTGTTGTGGGAGGGCTGCAGACATGGGTGTCATGGGTGCTGTGTTGTGGGAGGGCTGCAGACATGGGTGTCATGGATGCTGTGTTGTGGGAGGGCTGCAGACATGGGTGTCATGGATGCTGTGTTGTGGGAGGGCTGCAGACATGGGTGTCATGGATGCTGTGTTGTGGGAGGGCTGCAGACATGGGTGTCATGGATGCTGTGTTGTGGGAGGGCTGCAGACATGGGTGTCATGGATGCTGTGTTGTGGGAGGGCTGCAGACATGGGTGTCATGGATGCTGTGTTGTGGGAGGGCTGCAGACATGGGTGTCATGGATGCTGTGTTGTGGGAGGGCTGCAGACATGGGTGTCATGGATGTTGTGTTGTGGGAGGGCTGCAGACATGGGTGTCATGGATGCTGTGTTGTGGGAGGGCTGCAGACCTGGGTGTCATGGGTGCTGTGTTGTGGGAGGGCTGCAGACATGGGTGTCATGGATGCTGTGTTGTGGGAGGGCTGCAGACATGGGTGTCATGGATGCTGTGTTGTGGGAGGGCTGCAGACATGGGTGTCATGGATGCTGTGTTGTGGGAGGGCTGCAGACATGGGTGTCATTGGTGCTGTGTTGTGGGAGGGCTGCAGACATGGGTGTCATTGGTGCTGTGTTGTGGGAGGGCTGCAGACATGGGTGTCATTGGTGCTGTGTTGTGGGAGGGCTGCAGTCATGGGTGTCATGGATGCTGTGTTGTGGGAGTGCCTGACTTCTTGCTTTGGTTGGCTCAGTCTTAAGCTGTGACTTCGGTGTGTTAGGTGTCCTACATGTAACACAAGTCTGTTGTGGAGTTGAGAGCGATGCCCAGGACATGCCAGGGCCAAATCAGCACTGCTCCTGAACTTGTTGCCATCTTGTGCCACATCTGTTTGATTGTTCACATCTGCCAGGGGCCCACGTCTTGAGTGACACCTGCGGCCAGTCCAGGCTTTTTGCCAACAGCCAAATTCTTCCTGGGACTTGAAGTTCAGTTTTTGCCAAACAAGGCATTCTACGCCTCAGAATGCAAAGCGAAGTTGGATAAAAGGCAGAAACGGCTGAAAGTGTAACCCATTCAGTGGGGCCAAGTTGTGTTCATGGCCTGAAGTTACCCAATGAAATGTTTGCTCAGTTTATTTTGTTGTTGTTGCATGTAGCCACTGAAATTTTGCTAGCTGATGATTCTGTGAAAAGTCACAGCAGTTTCAGTTCTTACTCTTCAGTGTGCCCTAGGCCATAGCCATTTTTTAAAATATAATGAATTATTAATTTCTGTTTTATAATTTTGATGCTTAATTTTGTTGCCAGGGGATTATTAGGTTCTGCAAAATATAATATATTATAATACTCGAAAGTCGTGACCACAGGTATACAATACTCCCCGTGAAGCATTATTGGAAAGGAATGTAAAGGTGAAGCAGGATTGTATACCTGTGGTCATGACTTTCGATCCCTTGTCCACCCAGACAAGACAGATCGTGAGAAAACATTGGCCCCTATTGAATACACCTTCCGACAAAATGCCACCCCCACGCTTTGCCTTTAAAAGAGCCCCTAACCTGAAGGACAAGCTGGTCCACACTCGCAATCCCATTGTTCCAGCGGCAAGTTCCCTTCCGCTTGGTCACTATCCTTGTCCCAACTGTTCCGTCTGCACCCTGGGTATACAACCTTTACAACGAAACTTTTACAACGACCTACCATTACAACGCAACTTTTACCACGCAAACTATTACAACGCATTGCTCTGGGGGGCGCTCTAGGATAGGGAATAGGTTAATTTACTATCCAATAACCTTCCCTACTATCCACGGGGACTGGAGTTGGAATAGTAAATTAAACTATTCACTATCCAGCGCCTAAAAGCATTATGCGTTGTAATGGTATGCGTGGTAAAAAACGCGTTGTAAAGGTAGGCGTTGTAAAAGTATGCGTTGTAATGTCATACATCCGCACCCTGACCAAGGCTACAAAGGAGGTAATCTTAAATGATGGCAGTACCTGGTACCTCAGGCGATTCAGTAACTGTAACACCTCGTACGTGATTTATAGACTTACTTGTAGTTGCGGCTTGCACTACATTGGGTTAACATCACGCAAAGTGAAGATCCGCATCCAGGAGCACCTCAGTACAATCAAAGCCAAAAAACTCTCCACACGCCTTGTGCAACATTTTAATGAGAAAAAACATGAACCCAGGGACCTTAGATGGGTGGTACTGGAGAGGGTGATGGGTGAGTCACACAACATTGAAAGTATATTGGCTAGAAAGGAGGCCAGATGGATTTACTCTGAGAAGGCAGGGGCTAAACGATTTTATCGAATGGAACAAGGTCAGTCGATACTGACCCTCCGGGTACGTCAGAGCAGTCAATATATTGAGCAAAGTGATCTTTGGTAATTATTTGTTAAATGTCATGGATGCCTTAGGGGTGTTATGTGTTTCTTTTTCCCCCTTACCTTTTGGTTTGCACCACTCCTCTCCATAGGACTAATCCCTGATGGTGTTAGATTTATTTGGACCCATGGTTGGTAATGATTTCTGAGGAACCCTGCCGCTTAACATTGGCTGCCGACATTAAAGTGTGAGATGGAGGCACAGACATGGCTCGTCTTGAACACCATTTAGCAGGACCTATTTTGAATATTCTCTGTCCCAGGGGATTGGCATGAGGTGATCATGGAATTTTGTCACGCCCACTAAATATCAGCACCGTCTAAAAATCATGGCTGATAATTTGTAATGGGGGGGTAAGTGGTCGGTAATATGTCTGAGAGTAACTAGATTGTACTTTACAGTAAAGACGCTATGAATACCATATGGCTTACAACATTCTAAGATGGCCACCGCTATTACGCCCTAAACTCCCCTCTCCCCTGCGCGCTGTGTAGCATAGGAAGCAATTGGAGGGCGTGACGAGATTAGGCGTTCAAATTACTGCAGAGTTCAGCTTTTACAGTCGGAGCTCTTAGACGCCGGTGGGACGCGGTAGCGGTAAGGTTTATGATACAGGTCGACTGGTGTTGTTTTGAGACGATGACTCTTGGGTGAACAAACAAGTGGATATGGGTTGGGGTTGTATGAAGCCACCCCCGCTCGTAATTGGTTCCTGGATGCGGGAGAGTTGTGCTCCCGAGGTGACGCAATGATTTTGTTTACTGTGCCAATGATGAATGCATGACCCGCATTACTCTATCATTAATCCGGTATAGAAGAACCAGGCAAACTGTTCTAAATGAGCGCAACTATACAAGATTGTAGCACACTACAAAGTTATTTCCCCTCTGTTTCTTCTTCTTTCCACATACCCTAATAGAACCCCAGAAGTACGGTGGGTTTTTGCAGGGATACGTGATCAGCTGACACGGATACCCTAACAGGAGGTGTGTGGTATGTTATAACTTCGCTGTTGGACCCGGCCTCATGGCGTGGTCCTACCCCTCCCGCATGGCGGGCCCAGGACGACATCAGCCCTCCTCCGGACCTCGGGCGGCCCCTTCTGCCCGACCCTGCACGCCCCAACACCACAGATCCGGCTACCATCCCGGATCCCCCATCATCGGCCTGGCCCCAGCATAGGCCCATCACGACCTAAGCACGAGGCCGTGCCCGACTCCATCTTGGGCCCACCACGTCACGACCACGTGGCCTCGGCCCCAGCCTCGGCCCCAGCGAAGCCCAGACATCGAGGCACCAAGATCCACCCAGGTGGTCGAGTGGCCACTCGACAGATCCCGGAGGGAGAGGAGTTTCGATGGCCCTCCAGCCGTCCCCGGACGCCTGGTATCGATCGCCCTCCGGCCTCCCTGGGCGCTGGCTCCACCCCCCTGCTGGGTGTCTGGACACCTTCATCCCGGCCCCTCTGACCGCCAGGCGCGAGGGTCCGGACTTCAAAGACCTCCAGACCTATATCTGGGCCAGCCCTGGATCAGGTCTTCAGTTGTATCCTGGACTGGGAGCCCTGCTGACGCTGTCACGGCCGACACCAGACAAACTCATCCTTCCTGTAACCTGAACCATCTGAGAGCCTGCTGGCGCTGCCGCGGCCTACCTTGCTGAACCATCGGAGAGCCTGCTGGCGCTGCCGCGGCCTACCTTGCTGAACCATCGGAGAGCCTGCTGGCGCTGCCGCGGCCTACCTTGCTGAACCATCTGAGAGCCTGCTGGCGCTGCCGCGGCCTACCTTGCTGAACCATCTGAGAGCCTGCTGGCGCTGCCGCGGCCTACCTTGCTGAACCATCTGAGAGCCTGCTGGCGCTGCCGCGGCCTACCTTGCTGAACCCTCTTGTTAGCCTGCTGGCGCTGCCGCGGCTCGAACCGCTCGGAACCCCCCAGCTCGAGGATTGAGAGCTGTGCGCAGGGTATCCCTTCCTCCGCCCAGAGTAAGACAGTCCCGCTACCCTACCCCCCTTTCCGAGACTTTCTAGATCCCTCGATCTGCTTGTACATACTGCCAAGGACCAGCAACCGTTTACTACTTATAAAGTTTGAGAACTTGACCTCCTGTGTGGTGTCCGTTTGTAGTGTTGTGATTACTCTGCTGTACGATCCTAGGAGAGGACCCTCATTCAGGAGGCCTCTCGGTAAACGCTCGGCTACTTCTCGACGGAGGGGTGGACCTAGGGGTGGTCAGTCAAACATCTTCTGTCTCCCCCGGGTCGCCTTTCTAACAGTGGTGGCAAGCGCTGGGATCCGAGCCCACGCAGATCGTACAGAGAGTGATTCACTCGCTACCCAGAAAAACCCACTGCGACCATGAGCACAGAATTCCAGAAGGAGAAGATGGAAGACTACAGTCACAAGGAGCTGAAGCAATTCTGCAAAGATCTAGGCATCGCTACCACTGGCTTAAGCACCAAAGAAGATTTCAAATCGGCCCTGCAGGCCTGGGTGGACGCCGGTGAGGCGCCACCTCCGGGGGAAGATAACCCGGGCCCGAACGGAGGCCCGGAGGCCCAGCCGAACCCAGCGGGAGAAAGACCCGCAAACCCAAACACGGGCCTCTCCCACGAAGACGCCCGAGAACGAGAGAGGAACCGGCTCCACGAGTTGGAGCTTGCTCGACTCAAACAAGAAAAAGAGATCCAACTGGCAGAAAGGAAGCTAGCCCTCGAGCAGCTACGGCTAGAAGGAGACCTAGAAGAAAAGCGAAGACAAAGAGACCTCGAGGAGAAGAAACTCCTGCTCGAGCACGAGCGCGTCCTCAAAGAACTAGAATTCAAAGCCAAGGCAAACGAGACTGCCACCTCCGGGGGTAAGACCTCACCTCCCCCGGTGGACACGAAGGTGCACATACCCAAGGATGTTGTCAAAGAGTACTATAAGAACGACGACATCCAGCAGTGGTTCAAAGCTTACGAGGTCGCCATGGCCGCCCATCGAGTACCCCTCAAGGACTGGGGCGCCGGCCTGTGGGGGAAGTTTATCAATGAAGGGAGAGACGCCCTGCTGGAGCTCCCTGATACCGAGAGGACCTCGTACGAGCACATGAAGACCGCCCTCCTCACTCACTATGGACTCACCCCCGAGATGTACCGGCAGCGATTCCGAGACTGTAAAAAAATCCCCGGTACCACGTGGGTGGAATACGTGAACTATTACAGTAGAGCCTTCGAGGGGTGGACTCGGGGCTGCCAGGTCACCACCTACCAGCAGTTGGTCGACCTCATTCTATGGGAACACCTGTCCAATAACTGTTTCGTCGAACTCCGGCAGCACCTCCTCGACAGCAAATTGACTGAGCCACGAAAACTCGCTGTCGAGGCAGACCGATGGGCCAGCACCCGAGTTCCCCGGAACACGATGGGAGATTACGGCCGGGGGTCCCCGGGAAACCACCGACCACGAGGTGGCGGAGTAGGCCAGAGCCGGGGTCGAGACGCCCCCCAGGGGTCATCCCCTACCTCCACGTCGCCACCCCTGGGCCGGAGAGGGGGCCCCCCAGCCAGGCCGGGGCCCCGCCCGAACGTTACGTGCCACAGATGCCAGCGACAGGGTCATTACGCAAATGACCCCCTCTGCCCGATGAACCAGCGACCCGGCACCACCGGGCCCCCAGCCCGCCAGATCGCGGCAGCTGCCCTAGGTGAAGAAAGAAGTGAGGAAGAAGACGACGACCACGAGCAGGCCGAGTGGGAGCCCGCCGCCATGACCTTAGCCTGCCTGGGTGCTCAAGACATGATCCCCCGAGGGCCGATCCCCGGCAACACCCAGAAGTACCGCCAGTGGGTCACCATCAATGGTCGCCGGACCGAAGCCCTCCGTGACACTGGGGCCAGCGTGACAGCGGTCCGCTGCCATCTGGTGACCCCGGAACAGATCCTTCCCAACGTCCTGTGCCCAGTCCGATCCGCAGATGTGAGAAGTTGGCCTGATAGGTGATGTTTCCAATTCTGGAACCACCTGATATCAGACCAAACAATCCCTTATGGTGTCTGGTTGTAAGTCAACCTTATTAGACAAGCTATCCTAGGGGTAGCATGGACTAAGCAGCCTAAAGGCTTAACTTAAGAGGTCGTGTTAAGCGAGCTGTTTTACCACATACAATCCTGTAATATCAAATGAAAGGACACCACACAAGTATATATTATAAAAATATATGTGTTTATTACTAAAAACAATCCCCAGTATTCTTTATGAATAAAGGGGCACAAGCGTTAAATCAAAAGCACAGTTTAAACATACAAAGTTGCACAATTATGGATGAGGGCGGGGGGCCACTCAAACCATATACTAAACAAGTGGTATAAGAGATACCAATCAAACAGTGGTTAGGCCTAGGGCCTAGGGAATCGCTGGGAGCAGTCAGGACAAGCAGTGCTGAAGTCGGGAAAAGCCCGCGGGATTCGGGTGCAGTGCAGAAAGCGCACGCATGCACCAATGTTAACCAATGGTGCGTAAAAGTTGTAAAGTTAAAGTTTAAGGACACTTCCGCTGAACCTAGAGGAACAAAACTTAAGACACAGACCCTAGAGATGTGTACCAGTGTGGGAACACCGGCGGAGCAAAGTTACCTCACCCACAGGAAGCGGGTGCACAGGGTCGAAGTTGAGTCGGGTTTCGTCACGCAGGCTCTTGGTGCTTGAAGCTGAAAGGGCTGCAGGCGGGGTGAAAGAGAAGTGTCCGGTGGAGTCCAAGGGTGGACTCAAGTCGAAAAGTACCTGAAAGCAGAGGGGACAGAGTCTGGGTCACTCAGCAGTGACCAGGGTGGAACCAGGACGGAACCAGGCAATGTCGGGCGCAATCAGGTGGTCGTCGAGGAGCTTCTCTCCGCTGTCACGTGGGCTCTGGGGCATCTACGATGTCCAGGAGCAGGTCACGATCTGTCCCACGCAGGCTCTCGCCGTCGGCACTGTCGGCTTCAAGATTGGAGCAAACAACACTTGGCAAAAGCAATCCACGCGGAACCGGGAGATTGCTTCTCACTCGAACCAGGAGGGTCAGAGTGGGGGCTCCTTTTCAGGGGAGCTGGTGCAGATCTGGAGCAACCAGATTCACAGGTCGAATTTCAAAGTTCGTCGGCACAGGGGCCACTAGCTGGCTGGCAAGTGACCGGGCCAACGCGTTGAGCCAAAAGAAGCAGAAGGGCCCCACGCAGCACTCGTCGAGTGTGGAGGGCTGAACTTCGGTGCAAGTGTGGCTCAGGGTGGGGGCTTCTCAAACCCCGGTGTACAGCTTCGAGGGTCACTCGTGGGCTGCACGGTCAGCGTCTCGTGGTCTTTCCAAGATGGCGTGCCCTACGCTTCTGGTCGCCTCCACGGGTCTCAGCTCTGCAGGGACTGTGGATCGGGCTGTTAGAAGGCAGGCAAGCTTGATCTCGTCGATCTCTGTTGCTCGAGTTCCGGCGGGAACTGCAACAAAGCAGACGTCGATGGCTGGATGGTGCCTGTTTGCACAGGGTGGTCACTCCTTGACCACAAGGGAGATTCTTCGGGCTTCTACGTCGAGTAGGATGTCGAAGGGTCCAGAGTTTCGTTTCTTATGTTTCATCAGGATAATCTGAAGTGTCTTGGCACTGCTCCCGTTCTTATTCGAATCTGGGGGGCTGGATTACCTGCTAGGTCCCCTCCTATGGGTGGGACCCAGGAAGTGGGTGGATACACCCCCTTCCTTTGATCCAGGCCGCCCTGGCACGAGGGCTGGAGTGCCCCAGAACCGGTTTGGCCGGATTATGCAAGGGGCAGCCTTGTGCGCCCCAAGCAGTGTCTGGTTTCTTTCAAACCTCCCTACTACAATCCACTATCTCCTGTCTGGGGGGGTGGTAACACCCCCCTGCGACAGGAAACCCTTTGTCCAGGCCCCATTTGGCTGAGTTTCGGTCAGCTTCAGGGGGTCAGACTCGTGTCTGTGGCAGAGGCATCCATTTTGTGGATCTAAGGTCCTTTTAGAAATTAACCGCATTTAAGTAAAGTAACATGTCTTACCCCTCTAGAGGGGTGGAATGCTATCCCCGTCGCCAGAACTGGCGAGGGGATAGTATTCCAAATCGTATGACACCTTACACGACATGTTTTGATAAAGCCAAACCAAAGTTGCTATATAACCGCGAGGATTATAAGGCACTTAAGAGTATATGGTATGGCATTATCCTGAAACAGCTTAGGGAGTTGTTCCCGACAGCTGCAGACAGGCTCAGCTCATGCTAGAGCTCCATCTCGCATTAAACCACGCACTCAGCCTCCAGGATTGATGAGGCCTTCCATAGGAGTGGCTCACGGGTTTATATGTGTCCAGATATAGGTTTAGATATAGGTATACTATATCTAAGCAAGGGGTGATTACACCACCTTACCCCAGCTGAGTGATCAGCCAGTTGTGTCAATTTAAGAACCAGCCAGGGGTGGCAAAAGATATGCTGCAGCCCCTGGTAGGCCTTGGTGGCTCCTATGCCCTGGGCACCTATAGTGCATGGTACAGGGGCTGACAAGGAGTCCATTTCCAATTGTGGTATGTACCTATAGCACATGTATTAATAATTTAGAGAGAGAACAGCAGGCTGGGGATCTGATCAGCAGGCCCACAGCCTCAGTAGTCGAAAACCAGTGAAGCAAAAAGCAAAAACTTGGGGTGACCATAGGATAGCAGACCCTACTCTCCTACACAACCCCCCCCCCCAAAACGCAGGGACATTAAACTGACCTTGACCAGATAAGTCTTCATGTTCTAAGTGGAAGTACCTGGAGAGACCATCTGCATTACCATGGTCAGTCCCTGGGTGGTGCTCCACTGTAAAGTCCATCCCCTGTAGGGAAATGGACCACCTGAGTAGTTTGGGGTTTTCACCCTTCATCTGATTTAGCCACAAGAGGGGCTTATGGTCTGTCTGGACCAGGAGGTGAGTTCCAAACAAGTAGGACCTCAACTTCTTCAGGGCCCAAACCACAGCAAAGGCCTCCCTCTCAATAGCTGACCAACGTTTCTCTCTGGGGGTCAGCCTTCTGCTAATAAAAGCAATGGGCTGGTCTTGACCATCTTGATTAAGTTGTGAAAGCACAGCTCCCACCCCCAACTCAGAAGCATCTGTCTGTACAATGAACTGTTTGGAGTA
Source organism: Lissotriton helveticus (assembly GCF_964261635.1). Classification (NCBI taxonomy): domain Eukaryota; kingdom Metazoa; phylum Chordata; class Amphibia; order Caudata; family Salamandridae; genus Lissotriton; species Lissotriton helveticus. Next base: position 675,524 of record NC_136065.1, on the reverse strand, counting down.
GTCAGGACTCTTCAGGATAGGCGCAGAGCACATGGCCTTCTTCAGGTCTCAAATGCCTTTTGACAGCTAACTGTCCACTGAACCTTTTTTGGCATCTTCTTGGATGTCAAGTCATTTAATGGTGTCACTATAGACCCATAGTTTTTCACAAACTTTCTGTAATACCCAGTCAGGCCCAAGAAGGCTCTGACTTGTGTCTGGGTAACTGGAGGAGCCCAGTCCTGTATGGTCTGGATTTTGCTCTCCAGTGGCTGAACCTGACCCCCACCTACTAGGTGGCCCAGGTACACAACCTTACTCTGCCCTATCTGGCACTTAGTAGCCTTGATAGTTAGGCCTGCCTTTTGCAGAGCCTCCAAAACTTTCTTCAGGTGGATCAGGTGATCCTCCCAGGTGGAGCTAAAGACAGCAATATCATCTAGATATGCTGCCCAAAAGTCATCCAACCCAGCAAGGACTTGGTTCACCAACCTTTGGAAAGTGGCAGGTGCATTCTTCAAACCAAAGGGCATTACCACAAACTGATAATGTCCACTAGGGGTAGAGAATGCTGTTTTGGCTTTTGACTCCTCAGCTAGTCTGATTTGCCAGTAGCCAGCTGTCAAATCAAATGTGCTCAGAAACTTGGCAGAAGCCAATCTGTCAATGAGCTCATCTGCTCTTGGAATGGGGTGAGCATCTGTCCTAGTGACAGCATTGAGACCCCTGTAGTCCACGCAAAATCTCATTTCTCTCTTTCCATCTTGGGTATGAGGTTTTGGCACAAGGACTACTGGGCTGGCCCATGGGCTCTCTGATGGCTCAATCACTCCAAGCTCCAACATCTTTTGCACCTCAGCCTTGATGCAATCCCTGACATGGTCAGGTTGCCTGTAGATCTTATTCTTCACAGGCAGACTGTCACCAGTGTCCACCACATGGGTACACCAGTTAGTCTGGCTGGGTGTGAGTGAAAACAAATGCCTGTGGGCTTGCAAAACTTGTCTGCAGTCCATGTGTTGCTGGTCAGTGAGGCTGCCCGCCAAGGCTACTCCATCAACTGAACCATCATCAGGGTTCTGAGAAAGCAGGTCGGGAGAGGGTCACTCTCTTCCTCCTGATCCCCATCTGTGGCCATGAGCAAGCTCATGTCCTCCCTGTCCACAAATGCTTTCAAACGATTTACATGGATCACCCTGTGAGGGCTCCTAGGGGTTCCAAAGTCCACCAAGTAGGTGACTTCTCCCTTTTTCTCAATGATAGGATAGGGTCCACTCCATTTGTCCTGGAGTGCTGCTGGGGCCACTGGCTCCAGTACCCATACCTTCTGTCCTGGTTGGAACTCTACCAGTACAGCCTTTTGGTCATGCCAAGCTTTTTGTAATTCTTGGCTGGCCTCCAGGTTTTTGGATGCTCTCTCCATGTATTCAGCCATCCTGGAGCGGAGACCAAGTACATAGTCCACTATGTCTAGTTTAGGCTTTTTGAGAGGTAACTCCCATCCTTCCTTCACCAAACACAATGGACCCCTTACAGGGTGGCCAAACAAAAGTTCAAAAGGGCTGTAGCCAACCCCCTTCTGTGGGACCTCTCTGTAAGCAAAGAGCAGGCAAGGTAAAAGAATGTCCCATTTCCGCCTGAGCTTCTCTGGTAATCCCTTTATCATGCCTTTTAAGCCCATTGCACTGTGGATGGTAGGGGGTGGTAAACTTGTAGTTTACTCCACACTCCTTCCACATTGCCTTCAGATAGCTAGACAAAGTTCGTGCCTCTATCTGACAGTACCTCCTTTGGGAAGCCCACTCTTGAGAAAACTGCAATGAGGGCTTTTGCCACCACAGGTGCTGTGGTGGTCCTCAGGGGAATAGCCTCTGGATACCTGGTGGCATGATCCACTACCTCCAGTATAAATCTGTTCCCAGATGCTGTTTGGGGGTCCATTGGACCCACAATGTCTATTCCAACTCTTTCAAAGGGTACCCCCACCACAGGTAGTGGTATCAGGGGGGCCTTTGTTGCGCCACCTGACTTACCACTGGCTTGGCAAGTGACACAGGAGCGACAAAACTCCTTGACATTTTCTGACATGTGAGGCCAGTGAAAGTGTGAAACAAGCCTGTCCCACGTCTTGTTCTGGCCTAAGTGTCCTGAAAGGGGAATATCATGGGCCAAGGTAAGAAGGAACCCCCTAAACTTCAGAGGTATAACCAACCTCCTGGCTGTACCAGGCTTGGGGTCTCTAGCCTCTGAGTAAAGGAGTCCATCATCCCAATACACAGTATGGGTACTTTAGGCATCCCCAGCAGCCTCAGCAGCAGCCTGCTGTCTGAGGGGTTCAAGGGAAGGGCAATCTAATTGAGCCTGCCTCAGGTCTGCCCTCGAGGGTCCCCCTGTCCTCAGAAACTCAACCTGGTCAGGTTCAAGTTCCTCAGAGACAGTCTCCTCTTGGACTGCAGAATCAGTTTCCTGTGAAACCTGATCCTCAACCTGGGGCAAGGTGGAAGGCTCAGCCTTTCCTCTCTTGCTCCTTCTCTTGGGTTGTGGTTGGTCTATTGTTTCAAGATCCACCACTGGTTCAGGAAGGCACTTCTTAGCCTGAGACCTTGTCACTGCAAGGACATGAGCTGAAATCCCTAGCATTTGTGCATGAGTCCTGTACTCCACTTCTGACCGAACTGAGCTTTCAAGATCATTGCCTAACAGACAGTCTACTGGGAGGTCTGCACTCACAACAACTTTCTTTAGGCCATCTACCCCTCCCCAGGAGAAGTTCACAACAGCCACACTATGTGTAGAAGTGGTGTTGCTGGCGTTGGTCACTAGGTAACTTTCACCTAGTACAATTTGCCCAGGGTCCACAAAGTCAGGTGTCACCATTGTCACCTATCATCGTAAGATTTGCAAAACAAGGGCGGCATATTATGCCAATGAAATTAATAACAGCTCTAACACCTCGAAAGCTGTATTTAAAATTTTGAAACATCTTACCGCAAAAAAAAACGTCAATACCACTACCTCCGCCCCTGACCTCTGTAATAATATGGCCAACTTCTTCACTAATAAGATTAAGAAAATTTATGACACCTTTCCTAAAGGCCCGCAGCCATCGGCCATTTTTGACCCTACTAGGCCCTCTCTCTCCTCTTTATCTACGCTTGAGCGAGAGAGTTTCCAAAAAATCTGCAAAAAGATTAAATCTGGCTCCCCGGCAGATCCCCTTAAACCGGATACCTTCTGCGAAGCCCACGAAACTATCACTGAGCACATCCGAGAAATCATCAACCGGTCCCTTTTGACCGCCAAAGTTCCCTCTAAGTGGAAGCAGGCCTGGGTTTCCCCCATTCTAAAAAAACCCACTCTAGACCCCTCGCTTCCTGAGAACTTCAGACCCATCTCCCTGCTCCCCTGGCCTGCCAAAATCATCGAGGCACACGTCAACAACATTCTGTCAGACTTCCTCCTCACCAATAACATCTTGGATGACTCTCAGCACGGGTTTAGAGCTGGTCATAGCACCGAGAACGCCTTGCTCAGTGTTTCAGAGGACCTCCGTACCATCCTTGACACTGGCGGCACGGCAGCACTGGTCCTGTTGGACCTTAGTGCTGCCTTCGATACGGTGTCACACGAGGTCCTCTTGACGAGACTGGAGGAAATTGGAATCACAGGGTCAGCGCTGGGCTGGTTCAGAGACTTCCTTTCCAACATGTCTTTTAGAGTCTCTACCCCCCCTTACATCTCTGAGGAACATAACATTGGACAGGGAGTGCCGCAAGGCTCTTCCCTGAGCCCTACCCTGTTCAATGTATATGTCCGCCCCCTGGCGGAGGTGGCTAGAAGAAATGGACTTGCACTGGTATCCTATGCAGATGATACCCAGTTGGTGGTGGCACTTAATGACAACAGTGGTCTGGAGGCACATCACTTTAAACAGACACTCACTGACATCACCAACTGGATGACGACAAATTTCCTTCAATTAAACGCCGGGAAAACGGAGGTACTCCTCTTGGGCAAAAACACTTCGGCCTGGGGTGACAACTGGTGGCCGGATGCCCTAGGCTCACCCCCTATGCCTAAGGAATGTGTCAAAAACCTGGGAGTTTGGGTGGACTCTGCCCTAAAGTTCACGCACCACACAAAAAAAGTTGCCGCCACATGCTTTGGCGTCCTGCGTAACATCAGGCCCATCCTGAAGTTCTTCGACTGCCGCACTCGCCAAGTTATCGTCCAGGCGACCATCCTTTCCAGACTGGACTATGCCAGCTCCCTCCTATTGGGGGCTAATCTAGCTGAAATCACTAGACTGCAGAGAGTTCAGAATGCGGCAGCCAGGGCTCTGGTGGGTCTCCCGCGCCATTCCTCGGTTGCCGGAACCTTGAAGAAATTGCATTGGCTCCCGGTGGGCAAAAGGATCCAGTTCAAAGCATTGTGCTTCGCTTTCAAAATTCTCAAAACCTCTTCCCCCCCAATGCTTCGCCCGCTTCTGTCAGAGTACATCCCTAGGAGATCGCTCCGGTCAGAGGGGCAGCATCTTGCGATCATCCCCCGCACCAGACTGGCCAGAGTGGGCGGCCGCTCCTTTAGCTTCCTGGCGGCCAAGTTATGGAATAGTCTACCTGAAGCTATCCGCGGGATACAGGATCTCCTAGCCTTCAGAAAGGCTGTCAAAACTCACCTTTTTCAACAATAATTTCTTTTGCGCCTCCACCTCACTGTAAACTGTCTGTCCGCAGCGCCGGGACGCCCCTTTGCTGGGGCAGCCGTGCGCTATACAAATCACCATAACATTAACATTAACATGTGTCCCTGTAGGCCTGAGCCAGTTTCTCATTAATTAAAGGCGTCTGCCTATATTTGCCCAGGTTACTGGGGCTTACTGTAGTGGGCAAAGTTAAGTCCACATCATATAGGAGAACTGCCTGAGTAGGGGTTCTGACTATGCCAGATCCTACTTCCATACCCAAGGTTAACCCTGCTACACCCTTGGACTGTGTTCCACCACTGCTTACTGTACTAGGGGGTGCAGTTGCTTTAGGAGCTGCAGTGGTGGGGACTGGATTTTTCTTGGTGCATTCACTGCCCCAGTGTGAAACTGATTTGCAGGTATTACACCAAGGTGTCTTTGGGCCATTATTCTTCTTTTTCTTGTTTCCATTTTGGGAACCACCCTCTTTATTACTAGTTTGGGGGCCTGAAGACTTCTGGTCCTTTTCTTTATCTTTCTGATTTCCACCCTTCTGGTTTGTTTTCTTCTGGTCACCACCTTGGTTCTGGGGTTTCTGCTTAATCCTTGTTCTGACCCATTTGTCTGCCTTCTTTCCCAATTCTTGGGGAGAGGTCAGATCAGAGTCAATAAGGTATTGATGCAACAGCTGGTTTGTACAGTTATTAAGGATCTGCTCTCTCATTATAAGATTGTACAATCCTGTATAGTCTGAAACTTTACTTCCCTGCAACCAACCCTCCAGAGCCTTAGTGGCACACTCTACGAAATCAGTCCAGTCTTGAGTCTGTGCTTTTTGGGTGTCTCTGAACAACAACCTGTATTGCTCAGTGGTTAGGCCAAACCCTTCAATAAGAGCACTCTTCAAGACAGAGTAATTGTGGTGTTGGGTTCAAATCAGGCCTACATACTCTGCTAAACTCTCGAACACCTTAGTATAGAAGTTGGCACGGACACTGGAAAAGGTAAAAGACAAGTTTATTAAGACCCCATGGGGTGGTGATACATTCCTACAGCACCCTTCGGCAATGTAAGAAGTAGCACACCGAACATTGGTGCGCGACCTCTTTTATACAGTTTAATAGTAATAAAAAGATAGGCGGTTACAAGTTACACATTTTAGGTACATATAAGGTCATTTTTGGAACACAGCCAACGTGTGGGAGGAGCTTCAACAGCGCTGGTCAGTTAGTGTGAACATTCCTAAAGAGTGACCAATTGGTGCGTAATGCGCATGTGCGCTTGACCAGTACTAAAAATAGCCTGTTGCCGAGCAGACTAGTGACCATGGGTATCGAGAAAGGACGAAAGGGCACACTGACCACGAGGCAGCGTGTTCATAGGAAACGGAAGTCAGAGGGATTCAAAATGGCCCCCGTTCGTTTTGGTCAAGTTAACAGAAAAGACCGTGTAGCTGTGCTAAACGCTAACTCAGGAGCTGCCAAAACACGACAGACGGCCCTTTTAGCGTTTAGCAAAAGCTACCTCATAGTGGACATAGTCAGAATGTTCATCCTCAATGTTAATAGCCATTATTTTCAATACTTCATCATTGATCAGTTTCTCTTGCTTAACAATAGCTCGTTTGGACGGAATACAGGCTGTGATACATACAGAACATAATGTAGGGCCACATTGAATACATAGACAAAGAAAAAATAGTATTCCAATAAAAACACAGAGAATCGTTAATAATTTCCAACCCCAAGTACTAAGCAGGGTCCAGAACCAACCAGAAAAGGTCCATGTTCCATTTTCTGGGTGGATCTCAGCAGCTATCTTATGTAATTTTGTAATTGAATCATATACAGAAGGTGAGTTATCTGGTACGTACACGCAACAACTACTTCCGATGACGCGGCATGCTCCACCCCTATCAGCTAGTATCACATCTAGAACCATTCGATTCTGGAGCGCTACAATTCTGGTAATTTGTAATTCCTCAGTAATATTCCCTAAAGCAGAGGCAGTTTCGTTAGCGACGGCTTCCACTACACGTGTAAGCCGCCTTATCTTCCTGCTATTCAGTGCAGCTCCTACAAATGAAAATAACCCCAAATTAAAATCTACATATTGTTGTAAAGTGGTATCAGTCTGGTCTATTTCATCAAGATCTAGTGCTCGTTTCACTCTATTCAATATGAAATCATGGTACAAAACATAATCATTGTGATACATGGGAGGAGCAATAAACACAGGTGGTAATACAAATGCTATATAACACGTTCCCAACCATCCCAATGGTAGACGATGGTATCCCTTATTTCCACAAACGAAATATGTGTTATGTGAAGCTACAAATGCAATTCCAGTCGGTGTATCAAAGGTAAGTGTAATATTACATTCACTGCGGCCTACAGGGATTGTACCTTTATTTCTAATACACAAATCTGCTTTTGTATCGATAACGGTTATTATATGCGAGTTCGTCACATTTATAAGTCTTTGATTCGTATATACACGAGGTGTAGAAACATTGTCCGGACGATATTCTTCCCATTCGAATTTAGTTCCTTCAGCGTGTGGATAGCCATCTTTATCGTTATAGCATATTTTATTCAACCGAAAAAGTAATCCACCTTTCGTCGGCCATCGCAGAGTAAAAAGAAGAGTGTACCAAGCATGACAAGAACCATTATGAGAAAACGGGAGAGGAATGAGTGGTGTTCCTCCCTTCTTCTGGTGTCCGGGCAACATTCCACATACCCAACAATTGGACGTATTGGTCATGTTATGAGTATGATGCAAAATTTTAATAAAACTGTTATTCAAATAAGTCTGCCTATGCCTTTCTTCGTGAAAAGGCAGAGTGAAATGAAAATGTTCAGACGGACTTGGAGTGGTGGGCAGTAAATGTTCTCGTACAGGAAACAACAGTTCTATAGTCCAAGCTAATACTGCGATCACCACTATGGTCAAGACAAACAAAACAACACCAAGAATTCTCCTCTTTCGTGTCGAAGGAGATGCCATAGTTCATAAAACAATACTCTTTAAAAACAACACTAAGCGGGAAAAATAAAAACGATGGTTCTGAACCGAGGCTGCCGTTGATTTGTTCTCCGGGATTCAAGACGGGTGTCGCTACACTGGGCAGAACTGATCCCCCCCCCTTGATATTCCCGGCTTCCGTTTCACAAACCTCAGAGCGGTCACCAACCAGTTTCAAAAAGAGCACAAAAGAAATCTTATTTCCTGGGGCGTAGATTATACTTCACTTTATCAGAAACAACGTGGTCCGGGAAGGCTCCCTCCAATTCATCAGGCGTGACAGCTGGGCTCTTTTCTGTATCCAAAATCTTTCTGTAGTCGGATAGCACCACAGGGCTCACCAGATCCGGAGAGACACGTCGGCAGTGCGTAGAATGTATCCACCGCTTCTTGTTGGTGACTCTCACAGCAGTTCGCGTAGCCAGCAGCACTTGCTCAGGGCCATGCCATCTCGGTTCCAAACTGCTGGATCGCTCAAAGACTTTGACCATCACGTGGTCCCCAGGGCGGAGATCGTGAGCCTCACCAGTGGAGTTATCAGGGAGCGCCTCTCGAACCTGTTGATGAATAGAAAGCAAATCATTTGTTAATCGTGCCAGATAATCGTTCATCATTATACAAGGCATATCATGTATCAAACGAGGTTTCGGAACTCCCCAGATATTCATAGGCCTTCCAAACACCACTTCATAGGGTGTGAGGCCAGACCGAGAATGGGGCACTGATCTAATGGACAGCAATGCCAGAGGCAAAGCGTCCGGCCATTTCAGAGATGTCGATGCCACTATCTTTGCTAGCTTCAGCTTCAGAGTTGCATTGTATCTCTCTACTAAACCTGCCGATTGCGGATGAAAGACAGCATGGAATCTTTGTTTGATTCCCAATCCTTTCAGGACATATTCCACTACTTTTCCAATGAAATGAGGGCCATTATCACTCCACATAAGTTTACAAACACCATAGCGCGGGAAGTACTCCTTGAGTAGCACCTTAGCTGTTGTCAATGCTGTATTGTCTTTCGTAGGGTAAGCCTCAATCCATTTGCTGAAGGCACACACCACCACTAGGACATACTTGAGATTATTACAGCGTTCCAGCTGGATGTAATCCATTTGCAATACTTCGAATGGTGCAGTAGGTGGAACAAACCCACCTTTAGGAGTATGAGTCCCTTGTCCAGGATTGTGCTGCAAACATATCAGACAGGTCTGCACTACTCTCTTAGCCGTGCTAGCAATGTCAGCATTGTCCCAAACTCGTGTAAGCAATTTAGTAATTGCGAGAGCTCCAATGTGTGCCAGTCCATGTGTCATTTGCACCATTGTTTGTAAATAGGCCATGGGTAGTTTCCATCTCTCCATATCTTTACTACGCCAGCAACCCTCATCATCCAATACTCCCTCGGTGGCCCATTTCACAAGTTCTGCCTCTGATGCTGACTTCTGTATATCGAGTATTTCTTCTCTAGCATCATGCCACCGCTCAGCTTGTGACTTCACCACATACATGGGGAAATTATTTTGCAGCATAGCGGTCTCTCTCGCAATGCGGTCTGCAAAAGCATTGCCCTGTCCTATTTTGTCCGTCACCTTTTTATGTGCACTGCACTTGACTATTGCAACTTTCTTTGGGCATAACAGTGCATTCAGGAGATCGCGTACCAATTCTCCATGCATGATGTGTACTCCGTGTGAAGTCAGGAATCCTCGTTCCTTCCAAAGTAGGCCAAAATCATGCACTACTCCAAAAGCGTAACGACTATCCTTGTAAATGTTCACACACAGTCCAGCACTTAACTCACATGCCTTCGTTAAGGCTATCAACTCAGCCGCTTGAGCTGATTTTTGGGGTATCCGTGCTGCTTCTACCACAGTCTTAAGTGTCGTGATCGCATAGGCTGCGGAAGTCGTACCATCTGGTAACCTCACACATGACCCATCAACCCACAGTTCCCCATCTACATCTGGAAATGGCGCATCCTGTAAATCGATACGACCCTTTGTCTGTTCCTCAGTCAGAAAAACACAATCATGTTGTTCTTCCTTCTGGGTCTCAGCAACAGGATCCGGCAATAAAGTAGCAGGATTTAGTGTTGCACATCGTTTTAGTGTGATGTGCGGCGCCAACAACGTTAGCTCATATCCTGTCAGACGGGCACTAGTTAGATGCTGTGTTTTCGTTTGATTCAGTAACGCATCTACTGCATGGGGAACTAGCACCAACAATTTGTGTGACAAAACTATTCCCTCACTTTGTCGTATCGCTACTGCTGTTGCTGCAACTGCTCGAAAACATCCAGGCAATCCTCGAGCCACAGGGTCGAGTACCGCCGAGAAGTATGCACAAGGTCTCTGTTTGTCTCCGTGTGTCTGCACTAACATTGACAATGCGCACCCATCTTTCTCGTGTACATATAATGTAAAAATCTTCGTGTAATCAGGTGTACCTAACACTGGTGCAGAACAAAGAGCTTGTCTCAATTGTTCAAAAGCATTCTGACATTCATCCGTCCATTCAATGGGAATCGGTGTATCTTTAGACAACAATGCTAACAATGGTTTAACGATATGTGAAAAACCCAATATCCATTGCCTACAAAAAGACGTCAAACCTATAAAGGCGCGAACATCCTTCTGAGTGCGAGGGACTGGAGTATCTAGGATTGCTTGAATTCGATCTGGTGTCAATGCACGGCCCTCCTTAGACAAAAGATGACCGAGGTAGGTCACCTTTGGTCTACAATATTGTAGTTTTTTCTTCGAGACTTTATGATTATGCTTAGCCAGGAAGGAAAGCAAGGAAAAGGTACTCTTCTCACATTGTTCTGGTGTGTCTGCAGCAAGTAAGATATCGTCTACATATTGAATGAGAACCACTCCCTCTTGTAAGTCAAAGGAATCAAGCTGTCTTTTTAATGCCTGACTATAAATGCTAGGACTTTCAGTATAGCCTTGAGGAACTCGACAGAATCTGTACGATTTATTATTTAATGTAAAACCGAATAGATATCGACTGTCAGGATGTACAGGGATCGAAAAGAAGGCGTTCTTCAAATCAATGACTGTAAAAGTAGTTGCCGTCGGTGGAACCAACGTAAGCAATGTGGTGATGTCAGATACCACTGGATACTGAGGCACTACTATCTTGTTTATTTCCCTCAAATCAATAATGAAACGGTAAACCTTAGCATCTGTATCTCTCTTAAGGATCGGTAAAATTGGACTATTGCAAACATTGTAAGGAACTTCCTCGACTACTCCTGCCGAAATCAAATCATTTACAATGTGTATTAAAGCAAGTTCACCTTCTCTAGAAATCTTATATTGCGGGACACGTGGCAGAGATACTCCCTCCTTTACAGTAATATGCACTGGAGGAATTATCATTCGTCCTACATCCGTGTCAGAAGTGGCCCACAACGTTTTTGGTAAGGAGGCCAATACTTCAGATTCATGGAGAAAACACACTCGCTCAAAGTCTGGGTAATTCTCATTCAACACAACTCGCACTCCTTCTGGGGCACAGCGAATAGTAGCTCGAAAGTGTTTTAACATGTCGAGTCCCATAATATTATCTGGTGTATTTGGAGACAACAAAAAGGGACATGGGGCAGCAAATTTATCGACATGGAATGTAACTGGTTGAGACAATGGGCTAGAAGTAGGCGTTCCATCGAACCCTATAGCTGTAATTACCTCGCCAGACAGGGGAGCCCTTGGAACCAAGTGTTTGGACAAAGCGCTACGAGTAGCTCCTGTATCGACCAGAAATTGATCAGTAGAACCCAAAACATGTGCTTCTATGTATGGACCCCTCTGATCAACTGGTACCTCAACCGATTCCACACCCCATCCTACGCAATCCTATGCGTAATGCTCATCCCGTGCTTCAGCAGGACCACCCTCATTTATCTGATATTGATTGCGGTTATCAAACGTATTATAATCTGACTGACCACGACCCCTTGCTCCATATCCTCCACGATCATTCGTGCCATAACCTCCTTTTGTCCCTCCATAATAACTTCTAGACCTTCCACTTCCTCGTCCCCTCAAATTACGCTGTTCTCGAAACACCGGACAGTCTGCAATCCAATGCCCAAACTGTTTGCAGTATGCACATTGATTCACAGAAATGTCAGAACGAGGGGGAGGAGTATTACTGTACGATCCTCGTCCCCCTCTATTGCTCCCTCTCGTAGCCTGAACCTGAGCTAACATTACCTTCGTTTTCAATTCCTTCGCCTTCTTTTCACTACTTTCTTTCGCCTCCAATTCCTGTCTTTCATAATATTGAGCCATAGTCAATAAAGAAGCAGGGGTTGCTGTGGTCCATGAACTTTCACTCGCTTTTAATCGTTTCGCAATCTCCGGTAGGAGATTAGCCACATACTTATCAACGAATAAATGCCTGCCAGTATCTTCTGTCAATAATTGACCACTGTAATCATGGAACGCTTCCTCGAAGCGAGAGAAAAAATCGGAAACTGATTCATCCGCTTTCTGCTTACAAGAGGCTAATATAGTCCAATCAATCTTTTTAGCGGGAGCAAGAGTCTTTAATTTTGTTAGTATGGCCCCTGGAAGGTCTAATATTAATTGACACGGCTTACATGCTGGTTCTCTATCTAAATCAGCCTGAACAAGATCTTTCCAAGTGGCCCCGAGGGTCGTGAGGTCATCAAACCTACGAATCACTCTCCACATATCAGGGGGCAATATCAACCCGAAAAATAGATCAATATCAACTAACGTCATGATACATGAAGAAATTGCACTTTCAACATTTTCATAAAAAGCCGCAGGGTTTTTACGGGGATCAGGTAAAGCATTCTTAAGCGCCATGACATCTGCTCTATTCCAAGGCGTATAAACCCAATTATATACAAAATACCCTTTCGCATCTTTAGAACTTTTATCATCATCTGTGCCATCCCCTTTATGAGGGACATATAAAGGCGCAGCTTCTCGCATGGGTCTAACATTAATCGCAGCGATCTTATCTGTTTCAAAAATAGGGCATTCTTTGGATATCCCCGTCGCTCCGGACGCAGACGAATTCTTCGACGTTCCCAACTCCCGTAGTCGTATCGCCTCATTTCGTAGTTGAATCAAACGCTTGAAGAAATCGTCCGCATCTGAAAGAACAAAAAGACCTTTACGAAAATTCTCACGGCCCTCGGATATCTCCTTGGGTTCTAACTCGAGAGAATATTTTCTATACCGCTCAACAACTTCATCTCCAAAATGATCTAAAAAATACAGTCGTTCCTTATCAGGCCACTGTTCCATTTTTACAGCAATGTCAGAAACAGTAACAGTATTAATATTTAGCTTTCGTGCCAACGAACGTAATTCCGCAGTTCGTTCCGCATGTAACCTGGTACGCTGTGTTCGATCACTATCCTCGTCTGATCCCTCGCTCGGAGCCGTGGGTGCGACGTACGGAGGCGGACAACGATCTAGTAATGAAAAATCATCCGTTTCATTAGTAAGGACTGGATAGAGAGGACGCCTGATAGGGAATTGACCATTAACCTGTAAATTACGTTCTCGTCTCTCCCTCTCTTTCTTTTCCTGTAATTCCTTCTCCTGTAGCTGTAAAGCTTTGTCATGTGCAGCCTTCCGCTGCACTTTCTCCGCCAAGGCTTCCTCACGCTTCACTCGTTCACGCACCTCTTTCTCCCACATACGCACACAATCAAACATATCTTGTCTAGACCTTCGCTGAAACAAACACTGCTCTACATACTGTACCTTTCGAAGGTCAAACGACCCATATAGTGGCCACTGTAATTCACGATCAGTTTTAGTATACTTATGCCATAATGTACTATACATTATTGGTGGAATACCGAATTTGACATACATTTCACGATTTGGAGTCCCCTCTGGGGGAGCCGGCTGTTTTGCACTTAATCGATAATTGGTACCATTTTCAGAACAGCACATCCTACGGAGTGTGCTAAAAACAGGCATGTTTCAAAAAGTACCACGAAAACGTGATACTACAAAAATGCCACCTAACACGGTGCACTGTTCAAATCAAATAAATCAGAGAAATATCCCTACATGCCTGCCTATGTGAGGTGCACTTCACATATTCAAATTCAAATTCAAAGATTCAAAAACGTTAGCTAACAAATTCAAATTCAAATTCAAAGTTTCAAAAAGCCACAGTAAGTGTCAGTAGACTACTTCACCACTCAAAAGCTTACCAAATATTTTCAAACGTCCAAAGTCCAACTGCCAAGTTCTGTGGTCAAATCAGCCAAAACGGCACATCACGACAATCCAAGATCAGAATCTCAGTCGAGGACCGGCGCCACCTGGAAGGTCAGATCGGAAGGAAGGGAAAGCACACCGTGGGTGCCGGGACTCGGGTCACTCAATGGCAGCGATCGCGTCCATGGCGAGTTTCCTAACCTTCGTCACGACCTCTCCTTCGGGCATCCGAGTCGCCGATGAGTCCCTTCGTGGTCGCCAATTGTGGTGTTGGGTTCAAATCAGGCCTACATACTCTGCTAAACTCTCGAACACCTTAGTATAGAAGTTGGCACGGACACTGGAAAAGGTAAAAGACAAGTTTATTAAGACCCCATGGGGTGGTGATACATTCCTACAGCACCCTTCGGCAATGTAAGAAGTAGCACACCGAACATTGGTGCGCGACCTCTTTTATACAGTTTAATAGTAATAAAAAGATAGGCGGTTACAAGTTACACATTTTAGGTACATATAAGGTCATTTTTGGAACACAGCCAACGTGTGGGAGGAGCTTCAACAGCGCTGGTCAGTTAGTGTGAACATTCCTAAAGAGTGACCAATTGGTGCGTAATGCGCATGTGCGCTTGACCAGTACTAAAAATAGCCTGTTGCCGAGCAGACTAGTGACCATGGGTATCGAGAAAGGACGAAAGGGCACACTGACCACGAGGCAGCGTGTTCATAGGAAACGGAAGTCAGAGGGATTCAAAATGGCCCCCGTTCGTTTTGGTCAAGTTAACAGAAAAGACCGTGTAGCTGTGCTAAACGCTAACTCAGGAGCTGCCAAAACACGACATAGTTTTTGTCATCCTCAGGTCTAACTGTGAGGAGCCTGTCCCTCCCTTTCTCTGAAAAGGAGTACCATAAAATTGCAGCCCACTGATCCTGAGGAACCTGCTGTACCATGCAGGCTCTCTCAAGAGCAGTCATCCATTTGTGGATGTCATCCCCTTCCTTGTAGGGGGCCACAATTTTTGTCAGGTTTCTATTATCATAGCTCCTGTCTTTTTCTCTAGGAATATTGCTGCCACCAGTGGCATCTAAGCCACTCAATTTCTGCTCTCTTGCCAAGGCAAGTCTTGAGCCAAGGCTACCTCCTCCCTCTCTATTTGGAGTTTGACAGCCCTCATTCTGGCCCTATGCTCTATCTTCTGAGAGGCAGTCATACCTCTCTGAGATTCTCTTGAGGCACTAGAAATATGAGAGTCCCCTGAGGGAGATCTCACTCTTCTGTTGCCTGGGAGAATGACATGGTAGGATCTGGGGAGGTGCTGGCCCTCTCCATTCCCCAGTAGGTTTAAGTTGGCCTGGCTAAGCCTGGCAACTTTACCTTGGTTAACCCCTAGCTCCTGATCTTCAGGTCCATCTATGTCTGAACCATCCTCCTCCTCTTCCTCCTCTTCTTCTTCCTCCTCTGGAGTGGTATCAGTTACAGGGGGGTTCACTCCATCTCCTGACTCTAAGGGAACTTCATTCGCCTTCTCTAAGTCATCCTGTTCTAGAATGGCTATCAGGATAGGACAGGTGGGACTTCTGCCCCTTTTTAACCCTCTTGAGATGCACAAGGCAATCAAGTCCTTTTGGGTTAATTTGTCATAGCTGGAAGTTGCCTTGGTAAGGTCAACTGTCACAGGAGCAGACCCTGAGGCTTTTCCCATGTCAGACATGACTCTAGTGTGGTGTAAGTGGTGCACTTACCTACACTAAGTGTTTTCCTACTGTACCTTGCTAGTGAGTTGTAGTCAGGGTGTGCTAATCCCTTTTCTCTACAACTACTAAGTTCAGTAGAACTTAATATGCTAAGCTTTTGATTTATATGTACCTAGAGGTACTTGATGTGATCTTTCAATTTGATAAAAGATTGCAATGGTAAAACAACAGCAAGCTCAAATCCGCACCGCTGCTCACCAATGTGAGAAGTTGGCCTGATAGGTGATGTTTCCAATTCTGGAACCACCTGATATCAGACCAAACAATCCCTTATGGTGTCTGGTTGTAAGTCAACCTTATTAGACAAGCTATCCTAGGGGTAGCATGGACTAAGCAGCCTAAAGGCTTAACTTAAGAGGTCGTGTTAAGCGAGCTGTTTTACCACATACAATCCTGTAATATCAAATGAAAGGACACCACACAACTATATATTATAAAAATATATGTGTTTATTACTAAAAACAATCCCCAGTATTCTTTATGAATAAAGGGGCACAAGCGTTAAATCAAAAGCACAGTTTAAACATACAAAGTTGCACAATTATGGATGAGGGCGGGGGGCCACTCAAACCATATACTAAACAAGTGGTATAAGAGATACCAATCAAACAGTGGTTAGGCCTAGGGCCTAGGGAATCGCTGGGAGCAGTCATGACAAGCAGCGCTGAAGTCGGGAAAAGCCCGCGGGATTCGGGTGCAGTGCGGAAAGCGCACGCATGCACCAATGTTAACCAATGGTGCGTAAAAGTTGTAAAGTTAAAGTTTAAGGACACTTCCGCTGAACCTAGAGGAACAAAACTTAAGACACAGACCCTAGAGATGTGTACCAGTGTGGGAACACCGGCAGAGCAAAGTTACCTCACCCACAGGAAGCGGGTGCACAGGGTCGAAGTTGAGTCGGGTTTCGTCACGCAGGCTCTTGGTGCTTGAAGCTGAAAGGGCTGCAGGCGGGGTGAAAGAGAAGTGTCCGGTGGAGTCCAAGGGTGGACTCAAGTCGAAAAGTACCTGAAAGCATAGGGGACAGAGTCTGGGTCACTCAGCAGTGACCAGGGTGGAACCAGGACGGAACCAGGCAATGTCGGGTGCAATCAGGTGGTCGTCGAGGAGCTTCTCTCCGCTGTCACGTGGGCTCTGGGGCATCTACGATGTCCAGGAGCAGGTCACGATCTGTCCCACGCAGGCTCTCGCCGTCGGCGCTGTCGGCTTCAAGATTGGAGCAAACAACACTTGGCAAAAGCAATCCACGCGGAACCGGGAGATTGCTTGTCACTCGAACCAGGAGGGTCAGAGTGGGGGCTCCTTTTCAGGGGAGCTGGTGCAGATCTGGAGCAACCAGATTCACAGGTCGAATTTCAAAGTTCGTCGGCACAGGGGCCACTAGCCGGCTGGCAAGTGACCGGGCCAACGCGTTGAGCCAAAAGAAGCAGAAGGGCCCCACGCAGCACTCGTCAAGTGTGGAGGTCTGAACTTCGGTGCAAGTGTGGCTCAGGGTGGGGGCTTCTCAAACCCCGGTGTACAGCTTCAAGGGTCACTCGTGGGCTGCACGGTCAGCGTCTCGTGGTCTTTCCAAGATGGCGTGCCCTACGCTTCCGGTCGCCTCCACGGGTCTCAGCTCTGCAGGGACTGTGGATCGGGCTGTTAGAAGGCAGGCAAGCTTGATCTCGTCGATCTCTGTCGCTCGAGTTCCAGCGGGAACTGCAACAAAGCAGACGTCGATGGCTGGATGGTGCCTGTTTGCACAGGGTGGTCACTCCTTGACCACAAGGGAGATTCTTCGGGCTTCTACGTCGAGTAGGATGTCGAAGGGTCCAGAGTTTCGTTTCTTATGTTTCATCAGGATAATCTGGTGTCTTGGCACTGCTCCCGCTCTTATTCGAATCTGGGGGGCTGGATTACCTGCTAGGTCCCTTCCTATGGGTGGGACCCAGGAAGTGGGTGGATACACCCCCTTCCTTTGATCCAGGCCACCCTGGCACGAGGGCTGGAGTGCCCCAGAACCGGTTTGGCCGGATTATGCAAGGGGCAGCCTTGTGCGCCCCAAGCAGTGTCTGGTTTCTTTCAAACCTCCCTGCTACAATCCACTATCTACTGTCTGAGGGGTGGTAACACCCCCCTGCGACAGGAAACCCTTTGTCCAGGCCCCATTTGGCTGAGTTTCGGTCAGCTTCAGGGGGTCAGACTCGTGTCTGTGGCACAGGCATCCATTTTGTGGATCTAAGGTCCTTTTAGAAATTAACCGCATTTAAGTAAAGTAACATGTCTTACCCCTCTAGAGGGGTGGAATGCTATCCCCGTCGCCAGAACTGGCGAGGGGATAGTATTCCAAATCGTATGACACCTTACACGACATGTTTTGATAAAGCCAAACCAAAGTTGCTATATAACCGCGAGGATTATAAGGCACTTAAGAGTATATGGTATGGCATTATCCTGAAACAGCTTAGGGAGTTGTTCCCGACAGCTGCAGACAGGCTCAGCTCATGCTAGAGCTCCATCTCGCATTAAACCACGCACTCTGCCTCCAGGATTGATGAGGCCTTCCATAGGAGTGGCTCACGGGTTTATATGTGTCCAGATATAGGTTTAGATATAGGTATACTATATCTAAGCAAGGGGTGATTACACCACCTTACCCCAGCTGAGTGATCAGCCAGTTGTGTCAATTTAAGAACCAGCCAGGGGTGGCAAAAGATATGCTGCAGCCCCTGGTAGGCCTTGGTGGCTCCTATGCCCTGGGCACCTATAGTGCATGGTACAGGGGCTGACAAGGAGTCCATTTCCAATTGTGGTATGTACCTATAGCACATGTATTAATAATTTAGAGAGAGAACAGCAGGCTGGGGGTCTGATCAGCAGGCCCACAGCCTCAGTAGTCGAAAACCAGTGAAGCAAAAAGCAAAAATTTGGGGTGACCATAGGATAGCAGACCCTACTCTCCTACAGCAGATAACTCTGAAACTTTGTGTCAGATGGCCCGCATCCCCTTCGAGTGGGGGGGAGTGTCGGGCGTGCTGAAAGTGACTGTCCGCGACGATGCCCCCGTGGACTGCTTCCTTGGGAACGACCTGGAAAGTTCCCCATGGGCTGGCGTCGAGAGGAGAGAGCATCTGGGGATGCTAGGCCTTCCCGAGTGGGTCTGTGCGACCACCCGCTCCATGTCCGCCCGAGCCTCCGCCCCAGCGGGGGAAGCTCCAACGGAGGAGCCAGAATGGCCCGCACCTCCGCCATCCGTCGTCCCCGAGGACGCCGACCCCGAGCCCGGCCCCCAAGGGCCCGACCAAGAAGATCTCACCGAGCTCAACCACCTCCCAGAACTCGCTCAATGGCGCCAAGAAGGTGGCCCCACCCGCGAACAGTTCCGGCAGGAACAGAAAACCTGCCCCTCCCTCGAGGGGATGCGACAGCAAGCCGCTACGCAAGCCGCTGGAGACCCCGCGAGGTGCCCACTGGGTCTACTGGGACAACGACCTCCTTTACAGTGAGCAGAAGATTGCCGAGCTAGGGGCCGGCCGGGTGCTGGTTGTACCCCTCCGGTTCAGAGACTTCCTCCTGAACTTAGCAAATGATGTGCCCCTCGCCGGGCACCTGGGGCAGGACAAAACTTACAGCCACCTGGTGACCCATTTCTACTGGCCAAAAATGCGCACTGATATCCAGAACCACTGCAGGACCTGCCCGACCTGCCAAGCCAGCGGGAAGAGCGGGGGGAAAGTCAAAGCCCCGCTCCAGCCATTCCCTGTGGTAACCACCCCCTTCGAGCGAGTGGGAATAGACATCGTAGGGCCCCTGGACCCTCGCACCTCGCAGGGGCACCGCTTCATCCTCGTCCTGGTGGACCACGCCACCCGCTATCCTGAGGCCATCCCTCTCCGAACCATCACATCACGGCCCCCGTGGTGGGCCGAGCCCTCATGAGCATCTTCTCCCGAGTCGGCTACCCCCGAGAAGTCGTGAGTGATCGGGGGTCCAACTTCATCTCGAAGCATATGCGGTCCCTATGGCAACAGTGCGGGGTCGCATATAAGTTCACCACCCCGTATCATCCCCAGGGAAATGGGCTCGTGGAACGCTTTAACAGGACACTGAAGGGAATGATCAAGGGCCTCGAAGAGCCCCTCCGGCGCAAATGGGATGTCCTGCTGCCCTGCCTCCTGTTCGCCTACCGCGAGGTACCCCAGAAATCCCTGGGGTTCAGCCGGTTCGAACTCTTGTACGGACACCCAGTTCGAGGCCCCCTTAGCCTGGTCAAGGAAGGCTGGGAGACAGCAGTTCGATATGCCCCACCGGATGTCTACCGGTACCTCCTGACACTCCGCAATCAGACTCGGAAGTTCAGGGAACTTGCCGAGGCCAACCTGGAGGCCAGCCAAGAGGACATGAAACGCTGGTATGACCAGAACGCCTCGTCCATCGAGTTCGAGCCGGGCCAGCAAGTCTGGGTCATGTCCCCGGTTGAGCCGTGTGCCCTCCAGGACAAATGGACGGGGCCCTTCAAGGTGGTGGAGCGCAAGAGCCCCGTCACCTACCTGGTAGACATGGAATCCCCCAGGAACCCCCTCCGGGTTCTACACGCTAACCGGCTCAAGCCGCACTTTGCACGCACTGAACTGAGTCTGCTGCTGGCGACCGATGACGGAGCGGAAGACGACTCTGAGCCACTCCCAGATCTCCTCAGCACCACCGAAAAAGACGGCTCCTTCGAAGGGGTCCAGCTCTCCTCTACCCTGACCCCAGAGCAGCAACAAGACTGCCGGAAGCTGCTGGGGCAGTTTGCGGATCTGTTTTCCCTCACGCCGGGGGTCACCCGGTGGTGTGTCCACGATGTAGACACCGGAGACAGCCCCCCTGTGAAACAACGAGCTTTTCGAGTGCCCGACCGGGTTCGGGCCTGCATCCAATCCGAGGTGGCCAAGATGTTGGCCCTGGGGGTAGTCGAGCCCTCCAACAGTCCCTGGGCCAGTCCCGTTGTCCTGGTCCCGAAAGCCGCCGCCCCCGGAACAGCGCCCGAGCTCCGGGTCTGTGTTGATTACCGGGGACTGAATGCCGTCACCAGGACCGACGCCCATCCCATCCCCAGGGCGGATGAACTGATCGATCGCCTAGGGGCCGCCAGATACCTCAGCACCTTCGATCTCACGGCGGGGTATTGGCAGATCGGCCTTACTCCTGGCGCACAAGAGCGATCGGCCTTCTCGATGCCAGATGGCCACTATCACTTCAAAGTGATGCCCTTCGGCATGAAAAATGCGCCGGCCACCTTCCAGAGGCTAGTGAATCAGGTGCTGGCCGGACTAGAAGCATACAGCGCCGCCTATCTAGATGACATTGCGGTTTACAGCCTTCACTGGAAGGAGCACCTGTCCCACCTCTGGGAGGTCCTGACGGCCCTCCGGCGGGCCGGACTAACAATCAAAGCCAGCAAATGCCAGATAGGCCAAGGGTCCGTGACCTATCTAGGACACCAAGTAGGGAGCGGTCAAGTAGCTCCCCTCCAACCAAAGGTAGACGCCATCCGGGCCTGGGAGCCCCCGGTCACCCAGACCGCCGTCCGAGCCTTCCTGGGGCTCACCGGATACTATCGGCGGTTTATAAAAGACTACGGGAGCATTGTGGGGCCCCTCACCGAACTGACCTCAAAGAAATTACCCCAGAAGGTGCACTGGACCCCTGCGTGCCAGACAGCTTTGAGACTTTAAAGACTGCCATGTGCACTGCCCCTGTGCTCCAGGCCCCCGACTACAGCAGAGAGTTTGTAGTCCAAACAGACGCCTCGGAGCACGGCATCGGGGCGGTCCTGTCACAAGTTAACCCCGAAGGAATCGACCGGCCTGTGGCCTTCATCAGCCGCCGCCTCCTGGCAAGAGAACAACGGTGGAGCACCATCGAGAGGGAAGCCTTTGCCGTGGTGTGGGCCCTCAAGAAGCTCCGGCCCTACCTCTTCGGCACCCACTTCCGAGTCCAGACCGACCACAGGCCCCTGCGGTGGTTGATGCAGATGCGGGGAGAAAACCCGAAACTGCTACGCTGGTCCATTTCTCTGCAGGGGATGGATTTCACTGTGGAGCATCGCCCTGGCAACGACCACGCCAATGCCGACGGCCTGTCCAGATCCTTCCGCCTCGGCGAAGAGAATCCCCAAGAAAGTGGGTGACTCTCCCCTGCCTTCAGCTGGGGGGGACGCATGTTGGACCCGGCCTCATGGCGTGGTCCTACCCCTCCCGCATGGCGGGCCCAGGACGACATCAGCCCTCCTCCGGACCTCGGGCGGCCCCTTCTGCCCGACCCTGCACGCCCCAACACCACAGATCCGGCTACCATCCCGGATCCCCCATCATCGGCCTGGCCCCAGCGTAGGCCCATCACGACCTAAGCACGAGGCCGTGCCCGACTCCATCTTGGGCCCACCACGTCACGACCACGTGGCCTCGGCCCCAGCCTCGGCCCCAGCGAAGCCCAGACATCGAGGCACCAAGATCCACCCAGGTGGTCGAGTGGCCACTCGACAGATCCCGGAGGGAGAGGAGTTTCGATGGCCCTCCAGCCGTCCCCGGACGCCTGGTATCGATCGCCCTCCGGCCTCCCTGGGCACTGGCTCCACCCCCCTGCTGGGTGTCTGGACACCTTCATCCCGGCCCCTCTGACCCCCAGGCGCGAGGGTCCGGACTTCAAAGACCTCCAGACCTATATCTGGGCCAGCCCTGTATCAGGTCTTCAGTTGTATCCTGGACTGGGAGCCCTGCTGACGCTGTCACGGCCGACACCAGACAAACTCATCCTTCCTGTAACCTGAACCATCTGAGAGCCTGCTGGCGCTGCCGCGGCCTACCTTGCTGAACCATCGGAGAGCCTGCTGGCGCTGCCGCGGCCTACCTTGCTGAACCATCGGAGAGCCTGCTGGCACTGCCGCGGCCTACCTTGCTGAACCATCTGAGAGCCTGCTGGCGCTGCCGCGGCCTACCTTGCTGAACCATCTGAGAGCCTGCTGGCGCTGCCGCGGCCTACCTTGCTGAACCATCTGAGAGCCTGCTGGCGCTGCCGCGGCCTACCTTGCTGAACCTTCTCGTTAGCCTGCTGGCGCTGCCGCGGCTCGAACCGCTCGGAACCCCCCAGCTCGAGGATTGAGAGCTGTGCGCAGGGTATCCCTTCCTCCGCCCAGAGTAAGACAGTCCCGCTACCCTACCCCCCTTTCCGAGACTTTCCAGATCCCTCGATCTGCTTGTACATACTGCCAACGACCAGCAACCGTTTACTACTTATAAAGTTTGAGAACTTGACCTCCTGTGTGGTGTCCGTTTGTAGTGTTGTGATTACTCTGCTGTACGATCCTAGGAGAGGACCCTCATTCAGGAGGCCTCTCGGTAAACGCTCGGCTACTTCTCGACGGAGGGGTGGACCTAGGGGTGGTCAGTCAAACATCTTCTGTCTCCCCCGGGTCGCCTTTCTAACATTCGCCACCTCGAGGTAATTGTGTTTTAAATGATCCAAAAAGCCACCATGTTTATTTGTTATCACTGTGTCTGGTATGTACAGCAATTTTTAATGAGATTCACACGTTATTGTCTATCACTACAGGTGTTGAAATGAAAAACACCGTGGAATGAGTGAAAGGATGAACCCCTGTAAGCCCTGATGAAGTTGCGACACAAGCTAGCAACGAAACATGTTGGCAATACAACATAAGGTTTGGTATAATAGAAACCAATTTTAGTTTGATAGGTGTGCAGCCCAGAATAAAAGTCGGAGTGGCTAGCAAGCTTCTCAATTTTAGTGGTGAATAGTACACTTTTGATTTTTCACCAGTGGTGTGTTTGTTGACTTGTGCACGAGTGGGATTTATGATTTGCGTCTCCCTGACAGTGAAATTATTTGTTGATTTCACTTTCTTTCTTTCTCTTTTCTCTTCTTTCCACGATTGAGAGAGAGTTACCAATGATGATAAGTGGGTAAACTGGTAATTGCCAACCAGTAACCCCTCGTGGCGGTTCTACCGTGAGGTGCTCTCTCTCTTTCCTCACATTTTTTTCCACTGTATGGAAAGTGGGGTGTGTAAGTGGTAGCTGACGTGTGATCTTCTATTTATAAATGTGACACTGTGACATATATGAGTAAATGAAATTCATATAAAAGGGGAACGAAAGTAAATTGGTTATCCCAGTACGTCACGTATATGAAGTAACCTGTGTCCTCAAGGAGGAGTCCTCTGTTGTTTATATAGGATTTGAGTTTGGGGCGGCCACCTCCTTTCTCCCCCTTGGCTCCAAGTAAAGAGAACTCTAGACTGCTGCCAAGTCATCCGGGCTCGTAGCGCAGTAGCAAATAGTGTGCATGTTCCGTTTTGTGGGCTGAGACCTAGGGTTGCTTCAAGCAGTAACCCCTGGTCTCCTATGAGCATGTAGTAGTGTCCCTGCTCTAGCCAATCACAACGCTGCCATTGCAGCGTTGTGAATTGCGCACGAGAGGGAGGGAGGCTGCATGAAGCCTGCTTTGCAAAAACGCAGCAGCCCAGGACCGGGCAGGAGCATTGAGGCGACGCGGAGTGGGACCAGGCGGCAAGGTACGTTTTTTTTAATTATAACAATCCCCACCACCCCCCCGTCACGACATCTGCCGTGCCATTGCACTCCGGTGTCGACAATAATGTAGGAATGTTAGGCCGTGTCAAATCATTTTGCTACTCCTCCCTTTCCTTCACACATGTACCCTTACACACCCCTCTGCCTATCTTTCCCTCCAGTCGTGACACTAACCCTAGTGACGCCACTGTATATTTTGTTACTTTGCAATGCTTAAGATGTAGATTCACATATTTCTGAGTGCCTTCATCTCTGACGGTCATTACAGTCGAGTAAATGGAGACTAAGGATCGCGACTGCCCACTACCGTTTTGCAGGGAGAAAATCTCGCCGGGTCACATCTTAGCACCCGAAAATCATGCTCCGAGACACCAATTCCCGCTAGCGCTCCCCAACTTACCGCTGACGACTCAAGCTACTTGCAAGAAAAAAACTCCACCACGCAGTGATTGGTGGAATTTGGCTACAACTCAGCATTACAAGCGTAACACAGAGTGGCCACAATTCCACCAATTGTAGTAGTAAGATAGATTGTTAATTGTTTCAGAATTCTTCTTGTAATTCTACCTGTTAGTTCCTTCCTGGAATGTTGAAGACTTACGCACTGTTAAAGATAAATGCAAAATGAATGATTCTATTTTGCAGAATATTATTGACAAGCATAAAAATGTTTTTAAAAATGAACTTGGAAAAGTTAAAGGATTATATGATTTTCACATAAAATAGTTCTAAAAAAAGATGCTGTTCCCTCTAAGTATAAGTTAAGAAACGTTCCATTATCCGTTAGGAATGAGTTGTCTGAGATGATTAAAAAGCTATGGTTAGAAGGGGTTATTGAACCCGTTAATGCATCACAATGGATTTCTCCCATAGTTTTAGTTAAAAAACGGAATGGCGAACTTAGGATGTGCACGGATTTGAGGTCTGTGAATAAACAAATTTTCATGGAATGTCACCCTTTGCCCAAAAAACAGGACTTGTTAGCAAAACTTGATGGTGCAAATATTTTTAGCACCATAGATCTCAAGTCCACTTATCATCAGGTGGAACTGACTGAAGATTCTAGGGATATTACAACTTTTATCACACCTGATGGTACCTTTAGATACATTAGGATGCCTTTTGGGCTTTCTTCTGCTGCTTCAGTGTTTCAAAAGTTAATGAATTGTTTGTTTAAAGACACTGAGAATGTAGTTGCCTTCCAGGTTGACATTTTTAGTTTTCTCAGACTCTGTGGAAAAACATCAGGAAACTCTTGATAAAGTTTTATCCATTTTGGATGATAAAGGGATGAAAATTTGTTTGGATAAATGCAAATTATTTTCATCTGAAGTTGAGTATCTTGGACACACGATTAATGCTAAAGGTATTTTTTCCAAAAATGACCTTCTTTCCTCTATTAAAAATATGAACAATTCTCAAGACAAGGATCAACTTAAATCCTTCTTAGGATTGTGTGAATATTATTCTAGATTTGTTCGAAATTTTTCGGACATTGTGCTACCTTTAAGATTGTTGCTTAAAAAAGGGTGCAAGTTTTTATGGACAAATGAACATTCTCAAGCTGTTTCGTCTATCAAATCTGCCATTGTTGACTGTAAACCTCTATCTCCTTTCTCTCCTTCTGCACATAATGTAATTACTGTGGATGCAAGTGCTACTGGGCTTGGTGCTGTATTAAGTCAAATCGTAGGTAACTATGAGGTTACCATTGCTTTTGCATCAAGACCTTTGATTCTAAATACTCGACTATTGAAAGGGAAGCTTTAGGTTGTTCCTGGGCAGTTGAACACTTTAAAACTTATCTGTGGGAAAAATCTTTTAAAATCAGGACAGATCATAAACCCTTAATTTCCTTTTTGTCTAACAATGGAGTAGGGACAGCATCTGCCAGATTAGTCTGTATTCTTGCTAAACTTTATGAATACAATTTTGGAATTGCTTATATTCCTGGCTCACAGAATACTAGAGCAGATTGTTTAGCTCGGTTATTACCTGTGGTTAATTTCACTAATCAGTCAGAATATTTTGATGAGTGTGCTGTGGCATCAGTGGATGATGTTGTTCTTTCTATGTCAGACATTATTTAAAAAGATGAGTGGTCGAAAGCGATGGGTTTAGATGAAGATCTTACCTTGGTTCGTAAATATATAATGGACGGTTGGCCACTTGAGAGGAATCTTTCAAAAGATCTTACTGTCTTTTGGAAAATTAAAGATGAACTTGTGGTTAACGATAATCTGATTTTAAAAGGTGACTGTTTTGTTCCTCCAATTGCCCTTAGACAAAAGATTATATCCATTGCTCATTTAGGTAATTTAGGCTAATCTAGTACTATCAAAAAAGTCAGAGATATCTTTTGGTGGCCTTATATGGATAATTGTATAACTAATTTTGGTAAAAAAATGTTTTTTGTGTGCCAATTCTGACAAGGTTCTGAAACCTCAACATTCTAATTTAGTGAAAGTTGAAATTCCTGACACTCCTTGGAAAAAAAATAGCGATTGACATCTTGGGTCCTTATGAAGGAATTTCTTCACAAAAATTGTATATTGTTGTAGCTATAGATTACTTCTCAAAGTGGGTGGAATATAAATGGTTAACACAAACTGATTCTATCTCTGTGGTTGAATTTCTTAAAGAGATTTTTAAAAGAGAGGGTTTACCTTCAATTCTTGTCTCTGATAATGAAACACAATTTACTTCACACATTTTTAATTCTTTTATTAAGAAAGCTAACATTAAGCATATTAAGACTGCTTTATATTCTCCCAACATGAATGGTAGAGAGATTTAACAAAACTTTAGTTGAAGGTATACAATTGGCAATTAGAGCTCGCATTGATGTAAAAGCTCATGTGGCAGATTTGGTTTGGTCATATTTATGTACTCCTCATTGTACCACAAAATGTTCGCCTTTTCTTTTGCTTAAAGGCAGGAAAACAACAACAAGAACTTTCTCTTTCTTGGGCAAAAAATATTGATTCAAATACAGATATGAATGCTATATATAAATTAGCCAAACAAAATTCAGATTTTTCTGACAATGTTGTTCCTTCAAGGAATTCTACCATACATGTAGGTGATAAAGTGAAAATCAAATTACCTGTTTTTGTTAAAAAAAAGGTCAATCCAAGTTTTCTGATATTTTTATTGTTCTTAAAGTTGGAAAAACTTCTGTTCTTTTGGATAATGGATCTTGGTGGAATATTGGTAAAATTTCTAAAGTTAATGCTTCTGTTCAGAAAATGTTTGCATGTTCCTCTGATCCCGATTTTTCAAGTGATTTTGTTATTTTAGAAAAAGGAATGGGATTTGATGTTTCTGATTCTGATGTATTTGATTCAAGTGTTTCAGATGTTGTTGTTTCTCCTTCAAGTCAGTCAC
This sequence comes from Lissotriton helveticus, assembly GCF_964261635.1. NCBI lineage: Eukaryota > Metazoa > Chordata > Amphibia > Caudata > Salamandridae > Lissotriton > Lissotriton helveticus. The sequence continues at coordinate 647,892 of NC_136065.1, read as the reverse complement.
ATGTTAATTTTTCTGTTAGTTCTAAGAGACAGAAACGCGTACCAAAGAAATTTGATGATTTTGTTTTATTCAAGTAATTGTTTGTTATCATTGCATTTCTCTTGTTTTTTTTTTGCATAAAGGAGGGAGATGTGTAGTAGTAAGATAGATTGTTAATTGTTTCAGAATTCTTCTTGGAATTCTACCTGTTAGTTCCTTCCTGGAATGTTCCCTGTAATGCATCATGTACTTGCCTTGTATATCTTTGAATATGTTTGTTTATTCCATATTCTGAAGATCAGTCAGTTTCAGTTACACTGCTGATCTTCAGAAGGTGGATGCTCCATTAAACACCTCTTCAACTTACCTAGGATTGATTCTGGATTTATTTATATTATTCCAACTTATTACACCAATGTATTGAATGTATTGCTTTATTGCGTATCTGACTGTGTAGGTTGCACATATTGTTCAGACTGACGAAGTTACAGCTTGATACTCATCCAATCACAGTAACACTGTCCCTTCCGTGCCCAGAGTGAGAGTTCCCTTGTGCTGTCTTAAGCCCTCAATGACCAAACATTTAACAGGCAAAAACTATGCAATTTTGGAAATCTCAAATGTAGGAAAGGGTGAGAACTCGAGTTGCTCAGTAAGTTCCACTGGGGTGAAGGAGAATTTAAGAGGGAGCTAATAAAATAAATATATTTTTTGTAGGTATTTGATGGAGCCCAGTCTTAGCTGTAGAGCTGTTTTTACGTGGGAGGTGCATCTCACAAGTGAGGTCCTGTATGTAAACTAATGTGATGGAGGTCAAGAGGAGACCAGATTACAGAGATTAGAAGGTTGTGATTGGGAGAGGAAGGGGAGCATTGCGATTTGAATAGTACCATGTGCAACTCTTATTTTCACATTTTCCATTATCCCTTTGCATATCTAAAGAATGTAAATTGATGGAAGAAAAAGTCATTTTTCCAGAAACAAACAGCATGTTGGTCAAACTGAGCATCAAAAAACCCAAAGCCACACCAGCTCCCCTTTTTCTTTAAGATGCATTACATGCATATTTGATGAATGTGCTGAAAATGCAACAAAGTGCATACATTTAGTCAAAAATCAGAGGGAGAAACACATCTAAATATATAAATACAATAGAAAATAATTGGTGTTGGCCACCAAATACACCCATTTTTAAGTAATGTCACAATTGAAATATACAATAGAAAGTGAAATGCTTCGCAGTATATCTTTAAAAATATCCCCGCATGTTGAAGTCCCCATACCTATGACCCAAATTGCTCATGAACCCTTTGTTTACAACTTCCATGTTCTTTTCATCACGGGGGCCAGGCCCCCCAAAATCTATGCTCCAGGCAACGGCCCTGGATCTGGATTGGGTAAGATTTGAGCCGCATCATCTGAATTCAACCGGGGAAGTCACCAAGTCAATATGGAAGAGAAAGGCCCATAGAGATGCAGTATGGGCAGAAAGAGTGACCTTTGCGCAATGGGGCATTGAATTACACAAACCTCCACCAGTACAATACCCACATGCCCTCTGTTAGAAGCGGCTGTCTCTAGTTGGCAGAGGTATACACTTCTGACAAATAGGGACACACCTTTTCTAGTCAGGGCAAGGAGATCACACTTAGATAACCCCTGCTCACCCCCTTGGTAGCTTGGCAAAGCAGACAGGCTTATCTCAGAGGCAGTGCGTTAAGCATTTATGACCACATACAGTAATAAAGTGAATACACTACAAATGGACACGACACAGTAGTATTATAAAAATAAGTATTTTTATATAAGGTTTAGCACAAGACCAAATAACGACAAAAATATACCACAGTCTTAATAAATACTCTTGGAAGGAAAAATAATAGTTCAAGCACGGTTTCTTCTTAGCACAAAGTCTTTAGTATCAAAAGCAACTCTTCTTCTCTAAAACACAGTTCTTGGCAACAATGTAACCCACACGGGAGTCACACGACGTCGAGGCAAAGTTAATCCAAAGGTTCGGCGTCGACCGCGAGGAGCGCTACGTCGAGCCCGGAGTCGCACAGACCCCAACAACACAGTACCTTGGAAAAAGTGAAGCACTCGATGATCAGCGGCGTCGAGATGTCCGGCGTCGCGTCTTCGGCGTCGATCGGGCCTCGGAGTCGGGGCGATCTGCAGCGGCGTCGACCGAAGTCAGGCGGGAGCAGCGCTCACGGGATGAAGCAGGATACGGCGTCGTCGATGTCGATGTTGCAAGAGTGAGCAGCGCTCACGGCGTCGAGAGGGCTCGAAGTCGATGCGATCAGCGGCGGTGCAGACACGGGGTCACTTGGAGCTGGAGCCGAACTCACTACTCACTGGCGTTGCTGCTGGCGTCGATCGGGCCCGGCGGCCGGCGTCGAGGAAGCGGGACACTGGAGCCGTTACTCACGATGTCGAGCTGGATTCGGCGGCGTCCGTCGGCGTCGAGATTGCTGGATTCTTTCAGAGGTGCTGGATTCACAAATTCCAGCAAATAGCACTTTAAGCAGATGAAGTCCTTTAGCCCTGTGACTTCAACAGGAGACTGGCACTCTTCCAGCCCTTGGAGATTTTCTTAGCAAAGAGTGAGAGTACACACACAGTTCCTCTCTCCTGGTTCCTTGGCAAAAATAAAGAAGCAATGCAGGATTCCCCCAACAAACAGCACTCTGGCAGAAGGGGTAGGCAGTCCTTAGATCAGCAGGCTTCTTGTCCTTGGTTCAGGTTTCCTTGTCAGAAGTGATCTGATTTCTTGGTTCAGGGGTCCTTCTCTTATACCCCTTTTTGGCTTTGATCCCTTTGTCCATGCAGGGGAATTTCCCCCCATCCTGGGTTTGTTGTGGGTGTTGCCAGGCCAGAGCACCTGGCCTATTCACTGGGCAGGGCAGAGTCCTCAGCCGCTCAGCAGGAGCGGAGCCAGCATTGTTACTGGCAGGGGCAGGGCCATCAGCTGCCCGGCAGGAGGCGGGCCAGGAAAGTCCCAGGCAAGCACAGAGTCATCAGTCGCCTGGCAGGGGGGCGGAGCCAACATTGTATCAGGCAGGGCAGGCTATCAAGAGCTACTCTCCCCTACTCTCAATGCAAATGCCCCACTCATCCCACACTGACTCATTCAGACTCTCTGGAGCCACCCAGCTCCTGTCACACGCACACCAGAACCAGCAGAGACCGGTAGACAGTTAGACAAGAAAATAGCTACTTTCTAAAAGTGCTATTTTCAAACACAGAGTCCAAAAACCATCCACACAAACGGATGCGTTATTAAACCCTGAGTTCAGGGATACCAAACTCGACATTGCACCATGCTCCCCGAGCCCGCTAGGATTATAACATTAATAATCCTGGCAGCCCATTCTAACTGATGGAGAGCAGGCTACCTTACAATAGTGAAAAACGACTATGGATGTAATTCACTATTTAGGACATGCCAACCTTGTCAGGCTTGTCCTACCTTATGCTCACAATGCACCCTGCCCGTGGGCCTACCATAGGGGTGACTAACATGAAGTTAAGGGAAGGTTTAGGGACTGGCAAGTAGGTGTACTTGCGCAGTCCTCGTGACAGTCAGACTGCACGTGGTCTGGCAATGGCAGACCTTCAGACATACTTTTACTAGGCCGCTCTTGTGGGTGGCACAACATGTGCTGCAGGCCCACTAGCAGCATTTGTATTTACAAGCCCTGGCACTCCTGGTGCACTCTACTAGGGACTGATAGTAAACCAAATAAGCCAAACATGGAAGTCAATCAATACAGCAATTTCACATAGGGAGCACTTGCACTGTGGCACTGATCAGCAGTGGCACAGTGCCCAAAGCATATACCAGCAAAAACATCGTAAACAGAGGAGGCAAACAGAAAAAATGGAGGAGAGACTCATGCCAATGATGCCAGGTCTAACACGTGTCCCCTCCAGCTGAAATGTGGGGAGAACTACCCTTACCCTAGGGAGTCCTCATCACTAAGGCGGAAAAATCTGGACAGACCATCAGCATTGGCGTGATCTGTGCCAGGGCGGTGTTCCACCGTGAAGTCCATCCCCTGTAGGGAAATGGACCACCTCAACAGCTTTGGATTCTCACCCCTCATCTGCATCAACCATCTGAGGGGCCTGTGGTCTGTCTGCACCCGGAAGTGAGTCCCAAACAGGTAGGGTCTCAGCTTTTTCAGTGCCCAGACCACAGCAAATGCTTCTCTTTCTATCGCACTCCACCTCTGTTCCCTGGGAAGTAACCTCCTGCTGATGAAGGCTACAGGTAAGTCTCGGCCCTCTTCATTCACCTGAGCTAGAACAGCCCCCACGCCATGCTCTGAAGCGTCCGTCTGGACAACAAATTCTTTAGAAAAGTCGGGTGCCTGGAGTATGGGTGCGGTGCACATTGCAGTTTTCAGGGTGTCAAAGGCCGTCTGACAGGCGTCAGTCCAGTTCACAAGTCGTGGCTGCTTCCTGGAAGTCAGCGAAGTCAAGGGGTGCACAATGTTACCATAATCCTTGACAAACCTCCTGTAGTAACCCGTGAGACCCAGGAAGGCTCTCACCTGAGTCTGGGTTTTGGGCGGTGCCCATGCCAGGATGGTATCAATCTTGGGTTGTAGGGGGGCCACCTTGCCGCTCCCTACTTGGTGCCCCAAGTACACCACTGAACCCTGCCCAATCTGGCACTTACTGGCTTTGATTGTGAGGCCTGCTCTGCGCAGGGCCAACAACACTTCCTGGAGGTGGCACAAGTGTTCCTCCCAGCTGGCGCTGAACACTGCGATGTCGTCCAGGTAGGCGGCACTGAAATCCTCCAGTCCAGCCAAGACCTGGTTGACCAACCTCTGGAAGGTGGCAGGGGCATTCTTCATCCCAAAGGGCATAACCCGGAACTGGTAGTGCCCATCTGGTGTGGAGAATGCTGACCTCTCTTTTGCCCCATCGGTCAAGGCGATCTGCCAGTACCCAGACGTTAGATCAAACGTACTAAGGTACTGGGCAGCCCCTAACCGATCGATGAGCTCATCAGCTCTGGGGATGGGGTGCGCATCAGTCTTGGTGACTGAATTGAGTCCTCGGTAATCCACACAGAACCGAAGTTCCGGTGAAGCACCAGGCGCTGCAGCCTTTGGAACCAAGACCACGGGGCTGGCCCAAGGACTGCTAGAGGACTCAACCACCCCTAGGGCAAACATCTTGGAGACCTCCTCCTTGATGTATGCTCTGACCTTGTCAGTCACTCTGTAAGCCTTGTGCTTGACAGGAGTGCTGTCCCCGGTGTCTACATCATGGACACACCACTGAGTAACACCAGGAATCAAGGAAAACAGATCAGGGAATTGCCCCAACAAATGGCGACAATCCTGCTGCTGTTCAGGGGTCAGTGTGTCAGAGAGGACAACACCATCCACTGACCCATCTTGCTCTTTTGCATACAGGAGGTCAGGAAGAGGCTCACTCTCCTCCTCCATTCCAGCATCTGTAGCTAGGAGCATGCCCACTTCGGACCTTTCTAAGTGGGGCTTTAAACGGTTGACATGCAGGACCCGCAAGGGGTTCCTGGGAGACTTCAAGTCCACCATGTAGGTGACATCGCTCTTTTTCTCCACAACCTCAAATGGTCCAGTCCACCTGTCCTTGAGCGCACAAGGTTCCACAGGGGACATGACCCAAACTTTCTGTCCAGGCTGAAGCTCTACCAGAGTGGCCTTCTGGTCGTACCACCGCTTCATCTCCTCCTGGCTGGCCTCCAGATTTGCCTGAGCAAGATCTCTGAAGCGCCTAGTCTGGTTCCTAAAGGCCAGCATGTAACTGTATACATCCTGGGGAGGTTTCCTGGGAGATTGCTCCCAGCCTTCTTTGACCAGACTTAAAGGTCCTCTTACCGGGTGACCATACAAAAGCTCAAAGGGGCTGAACCCTAGAGACTTCTGTGGCACCTCACGGTAAGCAAACAACAGGCATGGCAAGAGGACGTCCCATTTACGCCTCATTGGTTCTTCAAGACCCATGATCATGCCTTTAAGGGTACGGTTGAATCTTTCAACCAACCCATTACCTTGAGGGTGGTAAGGAGTGGTGAACTTATAAGTTACCCCACACTCCTTCCACAGAGACTTCATATAGTTGGAAATGAAGTTGGTGCCCCGGTCTGACACCACCTCTCTGGGGAACCCCATTCGGGAGAAAACACCCATCAGCGCCCGTCCCACCACGGGGGCAGTCACTGTTCTGAGAGGGATGGCTTCCGGGTACCGTGTGGCATGGTCCACCAAGACCAGGATGAACCTGTTGCCCAGGGCTGTCTTGGGGTCCAGTGGCCCAACAATGTCAATCCCCACCCGGTCAAAGGGGGTACTGACCACGGGAAAAGGTTGGAGGGGAGCCTTCTGCTTCCGCCCGCTTTTCCCACTTGCCTGGCAAGTTTGACAGGTCTTGCACTGGATGTCTACATCCCTTCGCATCTGAGGCCAATAGAAATGGGTGACAAGCCTGTCATAGGTCTTGTCCTGCCCCAGATGTCCAGCTAAAGGAACGTCATGAGCCAAACCCAGTAGGAAGGCTCTGAAGCGCTGGGGTACCACCAGCACACGGGCTGACCCAGGCTCAGCAGCCTTAGGCTCGCTATACAGGAGGTCGTTCTCCCAGTACACAAAATGTGACCCTGACTGATCACCTGAGGTTTGGGCTGAGGCCTGCTGCCTCATACCCACAAGAGAAGGGCACACTTTCTGTTCTGCACAGAATTCCTCCCTGGAGGGACCACCATCCTGCTGCCAATGGGTCAGCTCGGGCAGGTCTCCCAGTTCGGCAACTTGTTCACCTGTGGGTTCCAGGGCATCCCCCTCGAGGTCTGCCTCCTCCTGGACCACGGGAACTACGGGGGACGGTTTCCCGCGCCCCCTGCCTCTTCTCTTCACAGCTGGGTCCTGGGCCATACTCTCAGGCTCCAGAACCCCATCAACACCCTTACTTGCTGTCTTGGATCGAGTGGTTGCACACACCCACTCTGGCACACCCAACATTTTCAAATGTGTCTCCCTCTCCACCTTAGCCCAAGGGGAGTCTTCCAAATCATTGCCCAGGAGACAATCAACAGGCATGGCGGGCCTCACAGCAACCTGAAGAGTACCCGAAACTCCCCCCCATTCAAAGGAAACTTGAGCTACCTCACACTCTTTCTGGGAGTTGTCAGCAGCTATCACAGGGTAGAATGCGTGGGGAACAACCTGCTCTCTGGACACCAAGTGACACTTGACAGCTGTCACACTCGCTCCGGTGTCTCTGAGAGCCTCAACTCTATGGCCATTAATGATCACCCACTGCCTATATTTTTTAGTGTTACTAGGCAGAGGGGGTGGCGGGACCAATTCCATGTCTCCTAGAGAGACCAGGGACATCTCTGCGGGACCCTCCCCACCATGGGCAACCATCTCCTCCCCTCCCAGAGCTACACTAGCCAACTGACGGGGTGGTGCACTGGGTAGTGCACCAGACTTCTTCAAGGGACACTGAGGGTCATAAAAACGGTGTCCTACCTGCTTACAAACGAAGCAGGTCAGTGGGCCCCTATGACCAGGTTTACCTGGCGGGGCCTCTGATTTCTTCACAGGGGGAGGCTGGGAACCTTTCCCTTGGTTCCCTTGGGGATTACTTTGGGGCCCTTTCTGGGACTCCTTCTGTTTACCCTTGTCCCCCCCACTCTTCTGCTGGGGACCCTGCCCACCTTTGGCTGAGTCTCCCACTGGACCCTTGTGGACCCTGGTACTGACCCAGCGGTCCGCCTCTTCAGCAAGTTTTCTAGGGTTAGATATCTTGCTATCAATAAGGTGCTGGCGCAGCTCTGGAAAACAGTTATTAGACAAGTGCTCCCAAGCAAACAAATCATAGAGAGCATCATAACTTTCCACTTTGCTGCCCTTTACCCAACCATCCATGGCTCTGCAAAAATATGACACATACTCCACCCACGTGGTACCAGGCAACTTCTTACATTCTCTAAAGGCCTGTCTGTACTTTTCTGGGGTTAGGCCATACCTTAACATTAAAGCATCTTTCATATGAGCATAAGACGTCCTATTCTCAACAGGCATGTCTAACAGGGTATCTCTTCCCTCATTCACAAAGCGACCCCACAACCCCGCTCCCCAATCCTTCTCAGGGACCCGGTGGGCCAACAATGCTAACTCATATGCTTTAAACCACTGACCAATATCCTCATTCTTCTGAAAATCTTTGATCACATCTTTGGGAAAATAAAACCTACTTTCTGCAGGCACAGATGGGACGCTGCCACCAGAGGGATTCAATTCTAACTCCTTAGCTTTGAGCTCCATGTCCCTCACCATTCTCTCACGCTCAAAAGCTAACTTCTCTCTTTCAAACTCTAATCTTTTGATCTCCAAATCAGCTTCTCTCCTGCCTCTTGCATTCTCTATCTCCAACTGCCCATTTATCTTAAGTTTTGCCATTTCCACGTTGTAGGCTCGCTCCTTTGCCCTTTCTTCTCTTTCTTCAGGGGAAAGACCTTTGGAGGAAACACTGCTGCCAGGAGGGGATACAGGCCCAGTCACGGGCACTTCCTCCTCCCCTTCCTCTGTCGGTACCACCACCGGGGCAGAGGGGTCTCTGGCCTCTAACCAGGCTTCCAATGCTTTGCGAAATTCTGGTTTGTTTTTGCAGCCTGTGGTAGGAACTTTAAACTGCTTGCAAAGGGATTTCAGCTCCCTTAAGGAATAATCACTTATCTTACTCCTATCAAATTCCTCCTCAACAACAACAAGGGGAGTGACTCCGGCGTCACTCATGGTCAAAACTGGCAGTTTCAAAAATCAAGCTTCAGGAAAAGCGGAGAACAAAAATAGAATATCCAACCAAAACAGATTGTGGCTGCGCTATGGTCTGCTTTCACTATGTAGCGCACACTAATCACTGCACATGGGTCATAAATGCAAAGTTCAAAATCCCACCGCTGACCCACCAATGTTAGAAGCGGCTGTCTCTAGTTGGCAGAGGTATACACTTCTGACAAATAGGAACACACCTTTTCTAGTCAGGGCAAGGAGATCACACTTAGATAACCCCTGCTCACCCCCTTGGTAGCTTGGCAAAGCAGACAGGCTTATCTCAGAGGCAGTGCGTTAAGCATTTATGACCACATACAGTAATAAAGTGAATACACTACAAATGGACACGACACAGTAGTATTATAAAAATAAGTATTTTTATATAAGGTTTAGCACAAGACCAAATAACGACAAAAATATACCACAGTCTTAATAAATACTCTTGGAAGGAAAAATAATAGTTCAAGCACGGTTTCTTCTTAGCACAAAGTCTTTAGTATCAAAAGCAACTCTTCTTCTCTAAAACACAGTTCTTGGCAACAATGTAACCCACACGGGAGTCACACGACGTCGAGGCAAAGTTAATCCAAAGGTTCGGCGTCGACCGCGAGGAGCGCTACGTCGAGCCCGGAGTCGCACAGACCCCAACAACACAGTACCTTGGAAAAAGTGAAGCACTCGATGATCAGCGGCGTCGAGATGTCCGGCGTCGCGTCTTCGGCGTCGATCGGGCCTCGGAGTCGGGGCGATCTGCAGCGGCGTCGACCGAAGTCAGGCGGGAGCAGCGCTCACGGGATGAAGCAGGATACGGCGTCGTCGATGTCGATGTTGCAAGAGTGAGCAGCGCTCACGGCGTCGAGAGGGCTCGAAGTCGATGCGATCAGCGGCGGTGCAGACACGGGGTCACTTGGAGCTGGAGCCGAACTCACTACTCACTGGCGTTGCTGCTGGCGTCGATCGGGCCCGGCGGCCGGCGTCGAGGAAGCGGGACACTGGAGCCGTTACTCACGATGTCGAGCTGGATTCGGCGGCGTCCGTCGGCGTCGAGATTGCTGGATTCTTTCAGAGGTGCTGGATTCACAAATTCCAGCAAATAGCACTTTAAGCAGATGAAGTCCTTTAGCCCTGTGACTTCAACAGGAGACTGGCACTCTTCCAGCCCTTGGAGATTTTCTTAGCAAAGAGTGAGAGTACACACACAGTTCCTCTCTCCTGGTTCCTTGGCAAAAATAAAGAAGCAATGCAGGATTCCCCCAACAAACAGCACTCTGGCAGAAGGGGTAGGCAGTCCTTAGATCAGCAGGCTTCTTGTCCTTGGTTCAGGTTTCCTTTTCAGAAGTGATCTGATTTCTTGGTTCAGGGGTCCTTCTCTTATACCCCTTTTTGGCTTTGATCCCTTTGTCCATGCAGGGGAATTTCCCCCCATCCTGGGTTTGTTGTGGGTGTTGCCAGGCCAGAGCACCTGGCCTATTCACTGGGCAGGGCAGAGTCCTCAGCCGCTCAGCAGGAGCGGAGCCAGCATTGTTACTGGCAGGGGCAGGGCCATCAGCTGCCCGGCAGGAGGCGGGCCAGGAAAGTCCCAGGCAAGCACAGAGTCATCAGTCGCCTGGCAGGGGGGCGGAGCCAACATTGTATCAGGCAGGGCAGGCTATCAAGAGCTACTCTCCCCTACTCTCAATGCAAATGCCCCACTCATCCCACACTGACTCATTCAGACTCTCTGGAGCCACCCAGCTCCTGTCACACGCACACCAGAACCAGCAGAGACCGGTAGACAGTTAGACAAGAAAATAGCTACTTTCTAAAAGTGCTATTTTCAAACACAGAGTCCAAAAACCATCCACACAAACGGATGCGTTATTAAACCCTGAGTTCAGGGATACCAAACTCGACATTGCACCATGCTCCCCGAGCCCGCTAGGATTATAACATTAATAATCCTGGCAGCCCATTCTAACTGATGGAGAGCAGGCTACCTTACAATAGTGAAAAACGACTATGGATGTAATTCACTATTTAGGACATGCCAACCTTGTCAGGCTTGTCCTACCTTATGCTCACAATGCACCCTGCCCGTGGGCCTACCATAGGGGTGACTAACATGAAGTTAAGGGAAGGTTTAGGGACTGGCAAGTAGGTGTACTTGCGCAGTCCTCGTGACAGTCAGACTGCACGTGGTCTGGCAATGGCAGACCTTCAGACATACTTTTACTAGGCCGCTCTTGTGGGTGGCACAACATGTGCTGCAGGCCCACTAGCAGCATTTGTATTTACAAGCCCTGGCACTCCTGGTGCACTCTACTAGGGACTGATAGTAAACCAAATAAGCCAAACATGGAAGTCAATCAATACAGCAATTTCACATAGGGAGCACTTGCACTGTGGCACTGATCAGCAGTGGCACAGTGCCCAAAGCATATACCAGCAAAAACATCGTAAACAGAGGAGGCAAACAGAAAAAATGGAGGAGAGACTCATGCCAATGATGCCAGGTCTAACACCCTCCTTACCTCAACATCTAGGAAAGCTCCTATAAGCCTTCTGAAGGGATCCACCGGAGGAAACTGAGGTCGGTCCTTGGATCCAGAAGGCCCACGCGCACTGACCATCACCTGCGCGGACAGAGGGAGGTGCACTCGGACACGTGCAACTTCACCTACAGTAAGTGGGGGGTGTCTGGCCTCCTCACCCAGAGAAACTGGGCTGGAGACCCTAGACCTGCAGGAGCTCCCGACCCTCGGGTGTGGAGTTCTGGACTTTTTTGGTTCCGTCCAGAGGTGTCAGGGACAACACCCGAAGACCCCGGAGTTCAACCTGTCTTGGTACACAAACAAACAGAAACACGGGCTTCTCGATGGTGGCGTCAAAGACCAAAGGTTTATTACTGCAGGGACACAGAAGTCACAGAAACTACACATGGGCAGTATCTAGGAGCCTGTTCGATTTGTACAAAGAGGATTGCTCCTTATATACTAAATATTGGGCTTCAGGCAAATTCTTTACATGTTACCACAGTTCTAAACATTCGTGTTTTATACAGTAAATATTTGGCGTTGCACAGGAATCGTCAACAGTATCTGATGTCAAAACATTACAAATGAGGGGTTCCCACTAGTCCATCATAATCCCATGTCAATTCTTCATTCAAGACCCGGACCGCCTCATCGTAAATTTCGTTACCTCCCCCTAATAAAGGCCCAGAAGGAAAGGAGCAGAGCCAGGTGTAGAAGATAGAAAGACAGGATAAGAAATGTTTGTGGGTCGTAAATGGGCACGGTTACCAGCTTCGGCCGCCTAATCATGATCAGGCCAATGAACACAAGAACCAGTATAGCAGGACTGGCCTCAGGCTGGGGAGGCAGTTCTTGCCGAGTCATGCTGCTACAGCGTTGCTGGCCTAAGGTGCACGTGTCATTTGCAAGGTGAATCGCCGGCCAAAGCCTACGTGTCCTTAATTAAAAAGAGGTCATTGCGTGTCCATTGACTATGTGAGGGCAAGGAATACAAAATGGCTTCCGTGATCTAAGATGGATGCCATGGGTAAATCACAAATGTGTTGGTAACAGGAGTGCTCTTGCTCGTAGCATAGCGAAAACACCAGGATATACTAGATGGATCATTTGCGGTTCACCGATATCAAAATTATGTATTTACGACAGTGTTACAAACACGAGAAAAAATCGTCACGGAACCTCAGACCCTCCTTTTGCCCTTACATAGGCAATTACTCAGTCTATATCAGAGTCAGAGTCCATTTCTATGCTCATCAGGTCAGCGACATGTCGTTGTATCATCATCCTGCCTCGTGCCCTTTCTCCTAATGCAGGTGGTTTCCTGAAACAGGTTGCAGCGCAGAGACTACACAGAGCGGGACCACACTGGATAATAAGACAGCACGAGAACAGAAATACTAGGATGACACCAATAACCATCAGAACCTTCCATCCCCACGCTGATACCAGAGTCCAAAACCACTCCATGAAGGACCAGTTTCCCTTATCTACGTGTATAGAGTCGGAAATCTTATGTAGTTTAGAGATCGCTTCATAGACTGTTGGAGCATTATTTGGAATAAAGACACAGCAGCTCGATTGGATCATTCTGCATACCCCACCTCGATCTGCAAGTATTACATCTAGAACCATACGGTTCTGCAACGTCATGAGACGATCCGCCTGAAGCTCAGCTGTTAAGTTACTAAGAGCACCTGCAGTTTCTGTAATAGTAGATTCAACTACCCGTGTTAGTTGACGTAGATTTCTACTATTGGCCATAGGCCCCCAAAACGGAAGAAAACCCTTGAAGAAGTCTCCAGCTTCTTGACCAGCGGTATCTTCCTTGCTGAAGACACCTCTTGCTACTCTGGTTTTGTGATAATCTGAAGAAGCAGTGTATGTCGGAGGTAACAATCGAGCAATATAACATGAACCTGAAAAGTCAGCAGGCAGCCATGTATATGCTCTGTCCTGACAAATGAAGTAGGTACCCCTAGCAGTCAGAAAGGCAGGGGAGGAGTTAGACGGAAATACGTAAGTCTCAACGCACTCACTCTTCCCTAGCTGAGCTCTCGGATTTCTCCCATTTCCTTGCAAACAGACCTGACCCCGGTGAGGCACGACCCAAACTGAAGTGGAGCTTTTACGCTTGCTTTCTCCCAAACTAAGGCGGTACTCTGTAGAGTTCCAAGTCAAATACACCAGCAATTCATCTTTAGGATAAGATGGAGTATTATTGACGTCTTTAATCATATCAATAATTCCCTGGACTAAAGCTTTGTTGGCTGAGTTGTATTTAGTGGACCGTGGTGGACGCGGAGGATAGGTCTCAAGGGCGTATGAAAAAATGGTCTGAAAGGCCTGAAATGATCCATTATAGCTGAAAGGCAAGACTAGATAGGGAATGCCTTTATCCATAGTGTGAGGTATCAACCCACACACCCAGCAGTCTGTAGTATTAACTATCAGTTGGTGTTGATGCAAGAGCTGTACAAATGTATTGTTCATAAATTCTGAGCGTCGAGCTTGTTCGTGTTCAGGAAATGAGTGAAAAGAATGCATAGAAGAAACCGTAGAAGTAGTAGGATCAAGGGGAGGTACTGTAGCTATTGGCACAAAAATCAGATGTACGCCAAAGACGATTCCACCCACCAGCGTCATCAAAACAATTAAAAATGTAACTGCACATTGCATTAGAAAGCATTTGCTGTGTAGTATTCTGTACAGTCTATTTCTGCGAACATAAATTACATTTTCTCGTTGTAGCTCAGGAAGCTCCATCTTCTACGACCGTTCGCGACCACTGATGATGTGTACGTAGATGAAAATGCCTCTATCAGCCCTGGGAGTTCCCAGAACTAACAGAAAGATCGACCTTGTGTCAGACCCCTGCAGATTCAACTAGGCACACAGCCACGACCCTACGGCTACCCAGACGGCAAGGCAATTTTAAAACAAAAAGAAACGATACAAAGTATTAGCAAACTTCCTGGCTGGAGGCAATGTATAGCAAATTCAAATCTGAAAATAGGCAGTTTCCTGCTTTATTTGTCCATATTGCGAGAACGTAAGTTGTATCTCAGTTTTGCGGGAGCTGTCTGATCTGGAAACAATGTATTTTCAGCTGACGTGGCAATGTTCACGTTCGCAGATGACAAATGTTCTTTTGGTGCAGATGACAAATGTTCAGGGTTCAAAAGAGCCGTTTCAGGAGGAGAGTCAGAATTTGGTGAATCCGTGATTAGTTCTGCATCGCTGAAAGGTATGAACCTGGGGACTTGTTCCGTTTCAGAGGCACCGATTCCTTTCTTTACCCAGTTGTCGTAAGGAAGTGGCAGAGGCACACGTTTAGCATGAGTCGTATGGATCCAATTCCTTCTTCCGGCCACACGAATAGCAGTTCTCGTTGCTAGCAGGACCTGGAACGGGCCAATAAATCTGGGCTGAAGATTTTTCGTTCTTGCAAAATTTCGGATGACCACCTGATCACCCGGTTTCAGCTGATGGCCTGGACTCTCCGATGGCTTTGGCAATGCGTCGAAAACCTGTTGGTGAATAAGACTCAATTTAGCAGTCAAGTCGAAAAGGTAATCAATTAACATTGGGTATTCCAGCTGCTTAAATTCTTTCGGTCTAGGTACCCCCCAAACATTTGCAGGACGACCGAAAACTATTTCGTAGGGACTAAGCCCTACTCTAGAATGTACAGTTGCTCTTGTTGATAGCAAAGCCAAAGGCAATGCGTCTGGCCAGGACAAACCCGTGGATGCTTGTATCTTAGCGAGTTTCAGTTTAAGGGTGCCATTGTAACCCTCGACTAAACCCGCGGACTGGGGATGATTTGCACTATGGAATTTTTGCCTAATCCCTAGGCCGGCACACACACTCTGCATAACTTTCCCTACGAACTCACTTCCGTTATCTGACCATACAATCCGTGGCATTCCGTATTTGGGGAAGTATTCTTTAAGAAGAATTTTGGCAGTGGATAAGGCAGTATTGTCCTTGAGTGGGTATGCTTCGATCCATCTGGAAAAAGCACAAACTACCACTAGGACGTATTTCAGGTTATTACAACGGTCCATGTGAATGAAGTCTAGCTGGATCACTTCAAAAGGGCAGGAAGGAGGAGCGAAATGACCTGCAGGTGTGGGGATTCCCTTGCCAGGATTATGCATCAAGCATACCATACAATTTCTCACCACTCTCTCTGCACACTTACTAATTCCGTCATTCTTCCAGACCGGAGCCAACATCTTACAAATCCCTTTTGAACTGATGTGCGCTGTTCCATGTGCCATCGTCACTACTGCAAGCACATACGCATCAGGCAACATCCAACGCTGTTGTTCCGACAAGTCAATCCAACACCCACTCGAGTCCAATTTACCCGTGCTCTCTCTCCATGCACGTTTTTCCTCCTCAGTCGCCTCTTTCTGAATTTCTTTCACGCTTTCCACTGTGTCTTCACACATTCCAGACTCAGAAATCCATCTTGCAGACGTTGCAACATACATTCTACTCATCATATTTCTAGCTGTCTGTTTTGCGATCTCATCAGCAAAAGCGTTCCCACGACCAACATCATCCGTGATTGCTTTATGAGCACTGCATTTCACAATCGCAACTTCAGTCGGTAAGGTTAGGGATTCCAACAAGTCATTAACTAGCTGACCATGTTGAATCTTAGTCCCATGGGACGTAATGAAACCTCTTTCTTTCCACAAACGGCCAAAACTATGGGCCACGCCGAACGCGTACTGACTATCTGTGAACACATTCACTCTCTTTCCCTTAGCTAAAACGCACGCTCTTGTTAGCGCGATCAATTCTGCAGCCTGGGCAGAATTCTGACTCACTCTTGCAGTCTCCACAATCGTACTCAAAGTCGTTACTGCATAAGCAGCAGTCACATCACCATTCTCCAATTTGAAGCAAGACCCGTCAACATACAACGTGCCATCTGGTTCTGACAACGGAGTGTCTTTTAAGTCGATTCGTCCTTTTGTTTCTTCCTCAGTTCTGAAACAACAGTCGTGTGGTTCGGAATCACTCGACTCTTGACTAGTCGGCAACAATGTTGCTGGATTCAATACATTGCATCTTTTGATCTGAATATGACTAGCTAATAGTGTCAGTTCATAGCCTGATAATCTAGCACTGGTAAGGTGTTGCGTCTTGGTTCGGTTCATGAGTGTATCCACAGCATGAGGAACCATGACTACTAGCATGTTGTTCATTACTAAACCAGCAGATTGTCGAATGGAAGCTGCAGCTGCGGCTGTAGCTCTCAAGCAACTAGGCAATGCTCTAGCTACTGGATCTAATGTTGATGAAAAATACGCACAAGGGCGTTGTTTATCACCAAATTTCTGCGTCAAAACACTCAATGCACAACCTTCTCTCTCGTGGACATAGAGCGTGAATGGCTTACTGTAGTCGGGTGTACCCAATACAGGTGCTGAACACAGTGCATTTCGTAACTCAGAGAAACTCTGCTGACATTCAACAGACCATGGTACCGGACTTGGAACACCTTTCTTAGTCAAGGCTACTAATGGTATAAGTGATGCAATAAAGAAATCGTAGCTGTTTTGCAAGTTTCCTTGTCATCGGCAGCCACTAGAAGATCATCGACATACTGTACTAAAGCAGAACCACGAGGAAGTACGAAGGAATCTAACTGGCTTTTTAATGCTTGACTGTAAATGGATGGGCTTTCACAATAACCTTGTGGAGCGCGTTTAAATCTAAAACTTCGTCCTCCTAGAGAGAAACCGAAGATATCTCTGCTTTCCTCGGCTATCGGAATGCTGAAAAAGGCATTTTTCAAGTCGACAACCGAAAACCATGCTGCTGTAGCAGGAATCAACGTTAACAATGCAGTAATGTCTGGAACCACAGGAAACTGTGGGATCACAATTTTATTAACCTCTCTAAGATCAATTACGAACCTGTATACTGGAGGCTTTGTAGGGTCAGTTCGTTTCAAAATAGGCAGTACAGGACTATTACAGACATTACCTCTAGTCTCTTCTACAACATCTTTCTTGATCAGGTCTTGTACTATCAGTAGGAGCGCACGCTCACCTTCACTAGAGATTCTGTATTGTGGAATTCGTGGAAGTTTGACATTTGCTTTCAAAGTTACTACATAGGGTGGAATTTCCAAGAGACCTACATCATTAGGACCAGTCGCCCAAAGAGTATCAGGGAGTGAACGCAGCTCTGGTGGGAGCGCATCCATCGATAAGTACATCGGGGAGATGATTCTTTTACCCAACGTAAGCTGTACACCTGCTGGAGAACAGTACAATGTCGCGTACAGGCGTTTTAACAAGTCTAAACCAAGCAGATTTTCGTTACAACCTGTCGTCAAAATCAGGGGTGCTTTCAATTGACGGGGTCCAACAGAAATAGACAAAGGACCAGAAACAGGGTTGTGAACAGGGGCGCCCGAAAAACCTACTGAAACGTTTGTTGAGCCAGACAAAGGTGCGCCAGGGAGTTTTGCATGTATGATAGAACTTTTTGCTGCACCAGTATCCAACAGAAACGGTTCGACTATACCTGATGTTGCTACCGCGACATAAGGCCCACTCTGATCTACTGGTACTGATACTACTCCCTCTCTCTGTCCATGGCTGTCCTAGTATTCACTTTGCTGACCTTCCTCACTAGCTTCATAATAGTCTTCAACATGATACTGTGGAGACCTATTCTGTTGGGCAGATTGTCCATTACGCTGGTCGAAATAATTAGAGGGGCGATCACTTGTCTGTGGAGGCATAGCACCTCGTCCTCGACCTCTAGAGTTTTGCATAGAACTACCACGACCTCTCTGAGCGGCCGCATCATTATTTTGCGCCCGAACTGGACACTCACTTTTGTAATCACCTTCCTTTTTGCAATAAGCACATTGATTCCATTGATATTGTGGCCTTTGAAAATTATAATCCGTTCTTTGATATGACCCTTGCTGCATATTAGTTTGATTCGTGCGAGGCGGATAAGCTTGCTGTAAAAGTACTTTAGTTTTTAAATCTTTCGTCTTTTTATCTGATTTTTCCTTCTCTTCTTTATCCCTATTTTCGTAGTACTGAGCAGTCGCAAGTATTTGCGCAGTCGTAGAGACAGCCCACGCACTTTCAGAATTCTTTAATTTACTACTAAGTTCTGGCAACAGATTGTGCACAAATTTATCGACAAATAATCTCTGGCCCCCTTCTGTGCTCATATCCTGACCACTATGATCCACGAAAGTCTCCTCGAATCTTGTGAAAAAGTCGGAGACGCTTTCGTCTTTCTTTTGTTTGCACGCGGACAATTTGTCCCAGTTAACGCGTAATGCAGGCATTAAGGTTTTCATTAAATCTATTATTCTACCAGGCAAATTAGCAATTAAAGGTTCAGGTTTGGAACCACCTATTTGTTGACCATCTGCTGCAATTATAGCTGCCCAATCACCACCTAGGGCAACTGGATGATTCTCTTTACGAATTTTAGCCCAAATTGGTTGCGGTACTACATTACCAAACAGCAGATCTATGTCAGCAAGATTCAATACACAAGCGTCAACTGTTTGAGCCAACTCTTTGTAGTACCCTGCAGGGTTTTTACGCGGATCTGGCAAGGCCTGTTTTACTGCTAACACTTCAGCTCGTTTCCATGGAATATGTATCCAGACTCTCTGGAATTGGGCCGGAGCGGCTGCAATACCAAGCGGTGCATTAGCTTGCACAGCTTCACGCCAAATTGGTGGAACCTCTCTCATTGGATATTGACGATTTCGTTTCGTACTACGTTTCTCTAACTCTCTCGGTGAAAGAAGGGATGAGTCGGATCTATAACTTAAAATTAGTTCCATCGCTTCTTTTATATTTTGACCAACTATCATACCTGTAGCAAACTCTTTCTGAACATTAATTAATTCTCCTAAATTTGATTCAGGGTCATCCTCTTCCAATTCCTCACGTAGAAGGAAACACATTTCATCGAACACATATCGTTGTGTCGGTTCGTTCCATTGCATAAATGTATCTAATACATTTTGTACATTATATCTTCCAACTTTCGAAACCCATCTAAGGGCAGTGGAATCTAGTATTCCTCTTTCTTCAGTACTGGGAAGCTGACTACGTCTCTGCACAGAGTCAGAGGTAGGAGTCTTAATCAGAGTTTTATAGAAGGGAGATAGAATATTAGAGACAGAATCAGTGATTCTTCGACGAACAGAAAGCGGAGTCATAATATTAGCAGAGGCAGAAAATAGAGTAGCAGTTGGAACAGATAGATTAGGAACAGTAGGAGTAGCAGGCAAGATAGCTTGTGAACTAGCAGGTGTGAGTGATACAGCCATAGGTAAAGAGGTCGGCAACCCTGGAAGAGGGGTTGTCAAAGGAACATTAATATTGACCACAGGAGGTACAGGAACTTGATTCAGGGGAGCGGGAACAGGGACACCAGGTTGTCCAGCAACCGGTAATTGAACATTCGGTATAGGCGGAGCCGTAGCACCCTGTGCATACGGTGGGGGTGATCGTAACAAGTAAGACAACAGGGGATCCTTTTCAGGGTCCTCTACTATCTTAGCCGTACTCGATGGCAAAGCAGGATAGCACTTGTCTATCGCTAAATTACGCTCTCTATCGGCCACCTCCATCGCTTTCTCAGACTCGTTGAGTTGCAGCTGCCTAGCAGACTGTTCTAAAGTCAACTCTTGCTCTTTCTGTTCTTTCTTCAACTTTTTAATTTCTCTCTGTTTAGATTCTTTTCGCCAATAACGGAAAGAATCAAACATTGCCGGCCGGGCTTTCTTCTTAAACAACCTTCTTTCTAAATTATCGAGAACTTCAGGTTCGAAACTACCATGTAGTGGCCAACTAAGGACACCGTCTTTCTCTGTGTAGCGGATCCATACCTCATTATAAGAGATAGGGCCCACACCAAATTTGCAATATAGATCATAAAGGGGAGTTCCAATCGGAGGAACCAAACACGAGTCCTCCAACCGGGAATCACTGTTGCAACTAAAACAAGACAACATACAATTTTTCCGACTTACCATTTTATACTCCGGAACACAAGACAAACAAGACACAAACAGAAAAGATGCGCACTCGAACCACGAACTTAGGCCTACCAGAACTGACAAATGTATCGATACCTGAACTGAACAGAATGATTATCGTAACCAGAATAACCAGTGATAATCTTACAGAACTGAACTGAACTGAGAACTAAAAGGATTATCCAAATAGGAGCAATCCTCACAAAATATTTTAACTAGCAACCACTGAATACTTAACTGAGGCACTGAAGACGTCACCAAGGAGAAACCCGTCACGTTTCGCCGTACTGAGGACTGTACCTCGGGTCCAAGACAGGGCGACGGTCAAGGCAACGGAGCACTGCAGCCGTCTGAACGGGAACCCTCGTGGAAGAGGACGTCGGGGCCACTTTTGCGATATGCCGGGATCGATGAAGTGGGGCGCCTCCCTCTGAAATCTTCACACGAAGCTCCTCGAATTCTTCAGGCTTTTGGACCGGTACCGAATGACGTCGCCCCACATTGGGCGCCAAATGGAGTTCTGGACTTTTTTGGTTCCGTCCAGAGGTGTCAGGGACAACACCCGAAGACCCCGGAGTTCAACCTGTCTTGGTACACAAACAAACAGAAACACGGGCTTCTCGATGGTGGCGTCAAAGACCAAAGGTTTATTACTGCAGGGACACAGAAGTCACAGAAACTACACATGGGCAGTATCTAGGAGCCTGTTCGATTTGTACAAAGAGGATTGCTCCTTATATACTAAATATTGGGCTTCAGGCAAATTCTTTACATGTTACCACAGTTCTAAACATTCGTGTTTTATACAGTAAATATTTGGCGTTGCACAGGAATCGTCAACAGTATCTGATGTCAAAACATTACAAATGAGGGGTTCCCACTAGTCCATCATAATCCCATGTCAATTCTTCATTCAAGACCCGGACCGCCTCATCGTAAATTTCGTTACCTCCCCCTAATAAAGGCCCAGAAGGAAAGGAGCAGAGCCAGGTGTAGAAGATAGAAAGACAGGATAAGAAATGTTTGTGGGTCGTAAATGGGCACGGTTACCAGCTTCGGCCGCCTAATCATGATCAGGCCAATGAACACAAGAACCAGTATAGCAGGACTGGCCTCAGGCTGGGGAGGCAGTTCTTGCCGAGTCATGCTGCTACAGCGTTGCTGGCCTAAGGTGCACGTGTCATTTGCAAGGTGAATCGCCGGCCAAAGCCTACGTGTCCTTAATTAAAAAGAGGTCATTGCGTGTCCATTGACTATGTGAGGGCAAGGAATACAAAATGGCTTCCGTGATCTAAGATGGATGCCATGGGTAAATCACAAATGTGTTGGTAACAGGAGTGCTCTTGCTCGTAGCATAGCGAAAACACCAGGATATACTAGATTGGATCATTTGCGGTTCACCGATATCAAAATTATGTATTTACGACAGTGTTACAAACACGAGAAAAAATCGTCACGGAACCTCAGGTGAAACAAATTCACCATCAATACTCTTGTGGAGTGTGGCTGGACTTAGGAGTGTGAGAGCGACTAGGGACGCCCTGGCCTTTGTGGACACCAACAATATTCTATGCTTCCAGGAAACCTGGGAACTCCCCCCTTGCATTTGTCAGGGGACTATGAGATCTTTGCCCCGGCAAAGCAAACAAGCGTCTTTGTCCATCCGGGGATCTATCATTCTTCAAGCATTCAGTAGACCTTATTTAACTTCGACAGTGAAGCGGGCCAAGCAGTCGATGACAGAGGTCTGAAATTCCGCTGGGAAAAGATGGAGCAGATACTGGTCAACTGCTACATAAGCACTCCAAAAATCTAAGCTACCAATGATCCGGAGCCTGTTGGAGTGTCTAGAATCGCTTATTTTGAACCACCCTGTCACAACCTCATATACCTTGGTAATGTTACCATCAGCGCCTCAGGAGGATCTTCGGATTCGATCCCCCGGGAAAAAGGAAGGCAAACCATACAAGAGTTTATGCAACCTTATAAAATAGTATCAGCACAATGGGAGATGCTTACAAAAAGGACCGCTCATTTCCCCCTACCTGCAAAGGGCGCTCAACTGTTGACAATGTCTACCTTTCCGAGGGACTGATACGGCAGCGGGTGCACTTTGAAATCACAGAAAGGCAGGAAAGTGATAAGATTCCTTTACAATGAACCGTTACTCTCCGTTCTGGGCTCTGCCTGTGTTGTCCTGGATGCTGTTCCAGACTTTGACTGTGTTACCCAGAACGCCGTTCGGGGCTCTGACTGTGTCGCCCTGGACGCCGTTCTGGGCTCTGACTGTGTCGCTCTGGACGCCGTTCTGAGCTTTGACTGTGTCGCCCTGGACGCCGTTCTCGGTTCTGACTGTGTCGCCCTAGACACTGTTCTAGGGTCTGACCGTGTCACCCTGGACGCCGTTCTCGGTTCTGACTGTGTCATCCAGGACACCGTTCTGGGCTCTGACTGTGTCGCCTTGGACGCCATTCTGGCTCTGACTGTGTGTTTGGACGCCGTTCTGGGCTCTGACTGTGTCGCCCTGGATGCCGATTTAGGCTCTGACTGTGGCATCCTGGATGCCGTTCTGGGCTCTGACTGTGGCATCCTGGATGCCGTTCTGGGCTCTGACTGTGTCTCCCTGGACTCTGTTCTGGGCTCGGACTGTGTCGCCCTGGATGCTGTTCTGGGCTCTGACTGCGTCTCCCTGGACTCTGTTCTGGGCTTGGACTGTGTCGCCCTGGATGCCGTTCTGGGCTCCGACTGTGTCGCCCTGGATGCCGTTCTAGGCTCTGACTGTGTCGCCCTGGACGCCGTTCTCGGCTCTGACTGTGTCTCCCTGGACTCTGTTCTGGGCTCGGACTGTGTTGCCCTGGGCGCCGTTCTGGGCTCTGACTGTGTCTCCCTGGGCGCCGTTCAGGGCTCTGACTGTGTCGCTGTGGATGCCATTCTGAGCTCTGTCCACAGATGCTTTCAGCTGTGAAGGGTCGCAAGATCGCTGCCTTCTGTTCAGGGGGGCAGTGGCTTGATGGAGGGGGGGGCGGCTACTACTGTGATTTATGCCGAACGGAGATCCCTAACCCAGGATCCTCCCTTTCACCATAGACCATCCTACTTCACATCTGCCCCACCGTACCCCCTGGGGGGGCTTCTCTCCCCACTACTCTCCTCCCCTCCAATAAAAGTTCCCAGCACGCAGTTTACCGACACGTGTTTCGTCTTACAAAGACTTTCTCAAGGCGAAAAGAGACTTGTGTCAAATGTACATCCGTACAGGGCGCAAGTTCCAAAAGCGTACAAGTTGCTCATAAACGTATGTGAGTCGGCGTCCTGACTTACATACGGAGGGTGAGGAACTTGCGCGTGGACTCTTTCCGCTAAGGTCGGGACTTATCAAGGTCTTGTCCGTTATATATATTATACTCCAATTTGGAGAGCACTGAGGATCTACTCAAGCGTCATATCTGGCTCTGACCAAGGAGTTTTCTTGATAATTGGGGCTACTACTATTGTAAGCACAGGCTCTTATCTCACCTTTCGGGACTATTGGACGAATACAATGTTACCACACTGTGCCCTATCATTGAGTGGTCCTCTACACATTTTATGAACAACTTGTACGCTTTGGAACTTGCGCCCTGTACGGACGTACATTTGACACAAGCCTCATTTCGCCTTGAGAAAGTCTTTGTAAGACTTAACACCTGTCGGCAAATTGCGTGCTGGGAACTTTTATTGGAAGTCGAAATTTTGGAATAAAAAGAATATCAAGCTTCAACACGTGTTTTGGACCTCTATGTTTGTTTAAAGTTGTTACTGCTGTCCTTGTTTCTTTGACAAATATGGGTATATAAACCCCACAAGTGTGACTGAAGGTTACTAAACCACTAACTAACAACTGGTGTGCTGCCCTAGTCCTTTGTTTTTTGTCTAATAAATAAAAAATGTGTCATTTACAATACCAATAGCTCAAACTTTCCCTAATGCGAGACCTATTGCATTGCAAATGCTTGTTTTGTTTTGCAGTTAGTATATAGCGCGAAATCGACCCAGGGTAGCGCTTTACACGAGCACCGGTCACCTTACAACAAGTCACGTTCATATCATGGTCATGGGATTGTGAAGTGATGCCCAGAATCACAGGGTGTTGAACCAACGCCGGGAGTCGGATCTGATTCCATAGTTCCAAAGTCAGCAGATGAGTGTCAAAACTGGAGGGAGAAAGAACGAAAGGGCAACGGTGGTAGGGGGGGACACCCTTGTGCAGACTCCTCTCTGTGGTCTGCAGCCAGGACAGGTGACGGGGCTTCTAAGCGCTGAGAAAAGGATCAGAAGAGAACTCAAAAGGAACAGACGCCAGGCTCCACCTGGTGAGTGATGACGCGCTGGTGTTCTGCCTTCTGATTGGAGGGTTCCCTAGTCTCGAAGTCTTGGGATGGGCTGAGCTTAGATCTTGTTCAGTTCTCATCAGAGGTCGTCCCCTCCACCCCTCCCCCACTGCACCAAAGCCTCCGTTTCTGGGAAATTAGCCCCTCCCGGTCATCGAGGCGCTATGGGTCCGCTGGAGGCGCTAGAGCCCCGCAAGGGAAGCATCAAACCATTCACCGCCTCAACCGAGCTGTCACCAGAGGAGCAGAGTCATCATGACACCGGCTTCTAAGCACTAACAGAGCTGAGGGAAGAGGAGGCGAAACATCTGTTTTTTGCTTAGTATATAGCGCGAAACCGACCCGAGGGAGCGCTTTCCGCGAGCACCAGTCACAGTGCACAAGGACACATTCAGAGGCACAAGTAGAGCTGCATTTGTTTGGGGGTAGGGGCTAATACAAACTCCGGGGGTGGGTAATTCTTTCAGCAATAGGCAGAGTAGAGATGCAGGCAGTAGGATCTAAGGGGTGAAAAAACAACAAAGCCTTGGTAACAACAAGTAAGTGGAGTTTTAAAGACCTGTGAATACTGTGGTGTGTGCCGGGGGGCTGTCTGAGCCCCGGCTAAAGGGGAGGTGGGGTGGGTAAGGGGGCTGAAGCCCTTTGAGCCCCACGGGTTTTGCGCGCCTGGACACATTCACGTCATGAACGGGGGAGGTGAAGTGATTACACCCTAGTTCCAGAGTCCGCAGCTCTTTAATGCACTAAAAGACATACAACGAAACTTCTGTCTCTTCTTTACTTTCACTTTCACTTGCCTCATCTAGCTCCTCGCAGCGAGGCTCTACCTGGAGAGTGATGACGCGCTGCTGCTGTTCTGCCTTCTGATTGGTGGGTTTCCCTCTTCCTCCGAGCCCTGGGGAGGGGCTGAGCTCAGATCTTGTGAAGTTCTCACCGGAGCAGACTGTGTTTATTGCCCCCTCGTTGACGTCACTGCTGCTCCCCCCCTCATCATGAGCTGGGGTGCCCCCCTACTCCTGCTCCTGGGGGGGCTCTGGTTGCAGCCGGCCCGGGCAGGTGAGTGACCTGGGAGGGGGGGTAGTGAATAGGGAGGTGGACTCCACAGGGGTGTGTGAGGGCTGTATGTGGGGAATCTCAGGGCTTGAGTCGGGGTACCACGCGGGTGGACAGCGCCCCCCCCCCCACTTATTTTACGAGGGGAACACCGTCCCCCCGCCAAACAGATGGACTTCACTCTTCATTTATTTATTTATTTAATTTATTTATTTATGCGTTTTTATATAGTGCAGACTTTACCCGAAGGCGTCAGAGCGCTTCACAATAGGAACAGAACTGATACATGAGGAGAAAATTACAAGTGAACAAATTACAAGAGCAGACGTTAAGTTAGATGAGGTAAAAGTGACAGTTGTGAGCAAACAAAATACATGAGGTAGCAAACAGTGCATTACAGGAGGAAAAAGTGACAAGTGTGCAGGTTACAAGAGAAAACAAAGCAGTGGCGTAACGAAAGTTGAAGGGGCCCCCCTGCAAGGTACACCGAGGGGGCCCCCCCTCGGGATTTAATCTGGATCAATCAGGCCAGAGTATTTATTTATTGAATGCGATTTTATAGAGCGCAAACTTTACCCGAAGGTGTCAGAGCGCTTTACAAAAGGACCAGTTACATTACATAAAGACTTCGGAGTACATGAGTTACATAAAAGATACAAACAGAAAAGCTCTAAATTCACATGAGATCCAGACCTGCCCCAAAGCCACTTTCTGAGGAACCCTCGTCTACAGACATCCCCGACACCATTTGCCACCACCATCACCGTTCATCGCACCCCACGCCATCTCCTCAACTAACTAGATACTCATTGGAGACCTGAACTTCCACCTCGACAACCCTAGTGACCCTAACTCCACCATCCTCCGGGACAACCTCGCCAGCATTGGACTTAAACAACTTGTCAACACACCGACCCACAGAGCAGGACACACCCTTGTTCCCATCTTCAAGGCAGGTAACAGCGTCCATTTTAGCCACACAACGCAACCGCCATGGACCAACCACCGATGCGTACACTTCACCGTCGACAAACTCAAGGCACCCAAACCAGCCCCACGCCTATCTTGAAGGAACTCGAGCAAGGTTACAGACTAGCAACTCAACTCCACCCTCACCCACGACAGCAACACCTGGGCATCCGACGCAAACAACGCAGCCAAAGAACTCCACACCTGGATAGCCAACTGAGCAGACGAGCTCGCCCCACTACGCAACCCCAACATACATCGCCCCAGGAAAACCACCTGGTTCACCACCGCTCTCCAAGAAGCCCGACGCACCTGCAGACGCCTGGAGAAGAACTGGAGAAACACCACGACAACCGAAAACCACACCACCTACAAAGACACCATGACGGACTACCACAACCAAATCAGAGTCATCAAGAGTAACTTCATCCACAACAAAATCCTCGCCAACTACAAATAACTTTTTAGCATCATTCAAGAATTCACCAACCCACGCAGCGAAGCCACAGACATCACCCCGCCCCCTAGACCTCTGCGACAAGCTTGTAACCTACTTCTACTTCAAAATCAAAAACCTCTACGACAATTTTGTCAACCCTCCACCAGGCGCCACAGATGGCCCCCTGCCCCCAAAGACACCAGCCAGCCCACCATATCCAGCTGGACACCGATCACAGCCGAAGACACCGCCTCGACCATGAAAGGCATCCACTCGGGCCCCCACTGACCCCTGCTCCCCTCACATCTACCACAGAGCCACGGCCACCATTGCACTCGAACTACAGTGCACCATCAACACCACATTCAAAACAGGCACTTTCCCAGACGACTGGAAGCGCGCAGAAGTCAGACCCCTGCTCAAGAAGCCAACAGCTGTCCCCACCGACCTCAAGAACTATCTGCCCATCTTGCTCCTCCCCTTCTCCGCCAAAGTCGCAGAGAAAAAAGTCAATAGGGAACTGACACGATTCATCAAAGAGAATGCCGTCCTTAACCCGTCCCAATCCAAATTCCGAATTAACCATAGCACAGAGACTGCCCTACTGGCCGCCACAGACAACATCCGCACCCTCCTGGACCAAGGCCACTCCGCAGCCCTCATCATACTCGGCCTGTCAGCCGCTTTCGACACCGTCTCCCACCGCACACTAACCACCAGACTACACGACGCAGGCATACAAGGAACAGCCCTGGACTGGATCCGATCTTTCCTCACCGGAAGAAGCCAAAGGATCAGACTGCCACCCTTCCTCTCCGATCCGACGAACATCACCTGCAGAGTCCCACAGTAGTCATCACTGAGCCCGAACCTCTTCAACAACTACATGGCCACCCTCGCAGCCATCGTCCAACAACACAGCCTCAACATCATATCCTAAGCTGACGACACCCAACTCATCCTCTCCCTCACCAAAGATCCTACCACCACCAAACTCAACTTCCAGAAAGGAATGCAAGACATCGCAGTCTGGATAACCAACAGCTGCCTAAAGCTCAACACTAAGAAAACAGAAGTCCTTGTCCTGAGCACCACCCCCTCAGCATGGGACAGTACATGGTGGCCGACTGCACTTGGTAGCCCACCAAACCCCTCAGACCACGCCAAGATCCTCGGCATTTTACTCAAATCATCACTCACCATGAGCCGCCAGGTCAATGCTGTCCCCTCCAGCTGCTTCATCACCCTCCGTATCCTCCGCATCCTCTGCAAGACCTTCAAGTGGATCCCCCTGAATCAAGGAACCCAGTCACCCACGCACTCATCACCAGCAGACTGGACTACGGAAACGCACTCTACGCCGGCATCAACAAGTCCCTACTCTGCAAACTCCAGATAATACAGAACTCCGCTGCCAGACTAGTTCTCGACATCCCCCGGCATGAACACATAACCTACGAAGACCCCACGGACTCCCCGTGGAGAAAAGTCACCTTCAAAATCCTTATCCATGCCTACAAATGCCTACACAACACCGGACCCAAATACCTCAAAGACAGAATCAACTTCCACATACGCAAAAGAAACCTCTGATTTTCCAACCTCCCACTGGTTGAAACCCCACGCATCCACAGAGCCAGAGCAGGTAGAAGATCCTTCTCCCACTTTGCAGCCAAAACCTGGAATGAGCTACCACCAGACAACAGACGAGCCCCCTCCCTGAACACCTTCAGGAAGAACCTCAAGACCTGAGTCTTCAGCTAGACAGATCTACGCCCCCTCCCCCCCCCCTCAGTGCCTTGAGACCCTCATGGGTGAGTAGCGCACTTACAATTCCCTGATTGATTGATTGATTGATTGAAGAATGGTAGTAAGTACAAAAGTCTACTACAGATACTAGAGTTTAGAGTTACATATTTACAAGTTGCAAATCCACTCAAGGAGAAGATACACACAGATAAACTCTAAATTCACATAAGAAAGGTAGTAAGTACATACGTCTATTACAGATATTAGTGGTTATTTACGTATATATATATATATATATATATATATATATATATATTACCTACTGGCGGTCGCCAGTAGGTATATATAGTTAGGATTTTTTCTCTATGGGTTTTTTGAAAATTCTATGTCTAATAACTTTGGCGTTTGTGGACGGAATTGGCTGAAATTTTCAGGAAAATGGCACATTTTGTTTCTGAGCAGCCCTTGAAAATTTGGGGGGGGGGTTCGTCAAGGGGGGGCCGAGAAAAAAGGGGGGTCCCAAAACGTGTTTTTAACATTGAGTTTTCCATAGGGCGGTTGGCCTCACTTTTAGCCCGAACGGCTGAATGGATTTGCACGAAACTTGGCAAAATTGTAGGGACTGGTAGCCCGATGTGCCTTTTGTAGGTCTCAATATATGTGCTCCAGTGGATTTTGAGAAATTAACGTTTAAAAAAAGATATATATCTGTAACAGCGGACCGGGCAGCGCTCTGGTTCGCGGACTTTTCGCGCAACGGAGCTTTGTGAAGCGAAGCTGATTGGTTCTCTGGCGTCTGTCAACATTCCAAACAGTCCGTAGCGGCCGCCATCTTGTCTCTCGGTAGGATCGAGAGACAAGAGGAGGTCAAAACAAAGGGGGAAATAACTATAAGGGGGCATAGTAGATCCTCGCTGACCCCCTTGGTTTGATGTGGAGGTTTTAAAAGGGCCCCGCGGGGCAAAAAAAACCCAAAATAATAATAATCGAACGGCTGAATGGATTTGCACGAAACTTGGCAAAATATTAGGGACTGGTAGCCCGATGTGCCTTTGCTAGGTCTCAATATATGTGCTCCAGTGGATTTTGAGAAATTAACGTTCAAAAAAAGATATATATCTGTAACAGCGCTCCGCTTCGCGTACTTTTCGCGTTACGGAGCTTTGCGAAGCTGATTGGTTCTCCGGCGTCTGTCAACATTCCAAACAGTCCGTAGCGGCCGCCATCTTGTCCCTCGGTAGGATTGAGAGACAAGAGGAGGCCAAAGCGAAGGGGGAAATGACCATAAGGGGGCATAGTAGATCCTTCCTGACCTCTTAGGTTTGATGTACCATTTTGCCAAGTTTGGTGTAATTCCGTTCAGCCATTCAGGCTGTAGACGTATGTAAATGTCCTATGGAAAATTGCATGGGGAAAACACATTTGAAAGTGTTGAAATTTAGAACCAATTAAAATGTTACTTTGGTTTTGTATTTGTGTGTGATGAAAGTTAATTGGTTATGTATATATGTCAAATGAGAGGAAACCACAGCCATTTTGTGATACTACTGTCTGAGGTACATTTGTGAGGAATTTTTGGTGGTGAATTTCTGGTGTTTGATTTACACAGTACTAACACTTCTGCTACTTTTAAAAAGGTGAGTTGTTAATTTGTAAGGGGAACTATGTTGTACACTTGAAGATAATTTGAAAAATGTTTTCTGTTATTTATTTGCAGTCCTTCTGTTATACTAAATACTTGATAAAGTTAGTTTTATATTATGTATTACTAAAGACGATAAATGAAAGTGATTATTTTTTTCTGCAATTTACAGCAAGCAATTTCAAAATAAAATGGCTCACAATGAAGAGACCGTGGCAATTTCTTTTGAATTGTCCAACACATTGATTGAAATTGAGAGCACCAATAATGAAATATTGTCACAAGGAGGACATGACTTGTATGATTCCATTAGATTGATTGAAATGGACAGCACCAAGAATGAAATATTGTCACAAGGAGATGACTTGAATGATTCCACTACATTGATTGAAATTGAGAGCACCAATAATGAAATATTGTCACAAGGAGGAGATGGCTTGTATGATTCCATTAGATTGATTGAAATGGACAGCACCAATAATGAAATATTGTCACAAGGAGGAGATGACTTGAATGATTCCACTACATTGATTGAAATTGAGAGCACCAATAATGAAATATTGTCACGAGGAGATGACTTGAATGATTCCACTACATTGATTGAAATTGACAGCACCAATAATGAAATATTGTCACAAGGAGGAGATGACTTGAATGATTTTTTTGATCAATCTCTTGATGGCGAATTTATCGAGTGTTTGGAGACCATAGAGTTACAAGAATCATCATTGGAGACTTTTAATGAGGACATTGCTGATGAGGACATGTTACTAGTTCTTTCAAATTTAGAAAATTCTGAAGAATAAATTTATATTTAGAAATCAAAAATTGTTTGAGACATTATTCATTTTTATTTTTAATTTATGAGGTTGTAGCGAAGTGATTGTAGTATAAAATGAGACTTATAGTATAGAGTGCAACATTTTTATGTTACATGGTAAGTTTACTCATATTTACTTCCCTTCTGCCACTATATTATCTCCAATGTGTATTTGACATGTCTTCTTCATCTCCGGCCTCCTTTCTCTCACTGTGTGTTTCCGATGCATCTTATCGCTGGTATTTTGTGTAATTACAGAAGAGAGTAAAATAAAATAGTTCGGAACGTGAAAAGGGGGCAAAGTAGAGTACTCCTCACCCCCTAGGCCTTTTTAGGCGGTCCCAAAAGGATCAGTTTCTGCTTTCCTGAGAGATTATGGTATGAGTTCCATATACCACAATAACTTGCATTACAACATGCAAGATATCTATCTCCTATTACCAACTTTTGGAGATATTCGCGCTAAGCGCGAATATCTCCAAAAAGTAACACCTGCCCTGAGCAGTTCTTAGCCATGTTATCCAATGGGAGGTGGATAACATGGCTAAGAGTATTAGCTCGGTAATGCATGAATATCGCTGAGTTTTTAGCGATATTCATGCATTGCGGCCGTTTATTATCGCATTTGCGATAAACCTTGATAATAGTAAGGTTTATCTTCGATAATTTCTGACGATGCTTAGTGGTAAAAAATTGGTTGGTAAGCATCGTTAGCGATAAATATCGCTTAACTTTGGTAATATGCCCCAACGTCTGTTAACGTTCGATTCGAAGGAAATGAGGAAGTGTTGAAAAACATTGTCTGCGCCATCTTGCCTTTTTTGAAATGCCACACTTTTGTCGTGCACGGCAGCCATTTTAGATGTCTTGACCAGACCCACTCTCTGCACGCTGTCGATTCGTAGCATGGCTCCTCACCCACGCAAGCATCTTCCCTAGGCACTGGTCACCACCGCTCTCTGTCTTATGCATGGGCAATAAACCTCCCCCCATCTGCGCTGCTCTTCCCTGAGAATCACACTCTGTGCCCGCCCGACACCTCCCTTTCGCCCTATTCACTACCGCACCCTCTGACACTCCTCTTTCTCTGTGTCCGATTGTCCAGGCTATCAGCTAGCCCTGCAGATGTAGTTTATGGCCCCAGCTGTAAAGAATCACCCCTCTTCAAAGGAGTTATAGTAGATCAAGGCCCACACTCGATGAGATCCGTCACACCACACGTGTTCCTACTATCTGAAAACCATCCTGTATTGTGATTGGGGAGGGGACCGAGCCTGAAGCGGAAGATTCCAGGAATGACTCTTTGTACATCAAAGTTTTTACAATTATGTGTCACATTAAAAATATATAGCACTCCAACAAAGTAGTAGGAATATAAAACTTTAATAACATATAAATATATACAACAAAACAAAAACAGTAAAAACATTTAAACAACGAAGAGACCGTGGCAATTTCTTTTTAATTATCCAATAGATTTATTGAAATTGACAGCACCAATAATGAAATATTCTTGTCAGTAGCGGTCTGTTGTGCGAATAGTTCCAAGGCAGCAGAACGCGCTGAAATCTAGATCGCACGAAAGTGATGTCTAGTAAGTTGCCGCCCAGCAAAAAACGGCGTGGGGCGCCGCGGGGGTGAGTGAGTCCAGTAGGCACCACAGCTATTCTTACCGGCATTGCAGAATTACTGCTGGGGACAATGCCTGTGCTGTAGCAGGGTCACAGCAGAAACAAAAAGGATTCTGTTGAAGATGTTGTTGGTTTTCAATTTGAAAACAGTTCTGGTGTCAACTGCTATGCTAATGTAGTGGTTAATGTTTTGTTTTCTCTAGAAAATGTAAAAGAGGGGGAGGCAGTCCAAAGTTCCGTTAAAAGGGCAAAGGACAGGATCGGTGGTTTGAACTATCAGTCAAAAAGGGGAGGGGGTGCAATAATTTTTCCTACCGGGTCACACTGTGCTTTCACCGGAAGTGAGGTCTGCAGGATTCTAGTAATTCAAAGTGAGGCTGGCGCCAGCATGGGAGCGCCGACGTACCGCGGATACAGTTTCGTCACTCCACGGGCGATCATGGCAGTCATTCCCCATCGGGGGTCGGAGACTCCCGCGGCTCCTCTAGAATCTTCAAGGTCGTGGAGGACTACGGTGGTGGAGTCAACCAGTGACCGGGCCATTTCTTTATGTTGGGCCAGCTCTTGCCAGGTCGACCGCCATTTTGAGAGTTCGGCAGCTACCGGCGATCGCGGGGTCACATGAGCGGACGGGCTCCACCCTGCCGGGCGAGACGTTGCAGCATGGCCACAGTGGAAGAACCCTTTTCCGGGCGCCTGGAGCGCTGAGGGTGCAGCTGGGAAGCCTCCACCTGGGGAGGCGGGAGAGGCCTGTTCGCACCGTCTCTCCCTCCCAGTGCACCCCACGGCGTCTCGCTTGAGATTTGTTATGGCCGGACCAGGCGATGAGGACGAGGGGGGGGTCGGAGGCATGTGCAAGACATCCCCCCCAGTGTTGTCGCAGCCATTATAAAAGAAAGAAGTGTCCCGTCCGTCTTCGGGCCGGGCTTCCGGTGGATGTCGGCCGGACGCCCCTGGCTCTGGCCCCATGAACGGGTTTCTTGGTTTATCGGCTGCAGCCGGATCCCGTCGGCCTCGGCCCCCCGACCGTTGGTGGTCGGACCGGAAGAGCATGTGGCGGGACTACCTGCAACTCTCAAGGGCCACCGCGGCCGGACTGGGAGAGAGAGGGGAGGGTCGAGGAGACATTCCCCCCCCCCCCTGCAACTGTTCAGCGTTGTAAAGGCAATCCCCTGGCCGGGTCCCGCTGGCCTCGGCCTCTCCTTCGGCTACACCCTACGTTAGGATCTCCTGGCCGAGGCGTGGCAGCAGGACCTGCCTTATATGGGCTGCTCCCGGCTGGGCGTAGCCGGAACCCTGCCCCACCTTGGAAGTTTCCAGAGTGGGGGTGGATGTTCTACTGACTTGCATTTTCCCTAGTCTATCGATTTTTTTGGCGTGGCAGGCGGTGGGACAGCGAGGGGTGATTTGGTTTCTCTTACTGTTTTTCTGGTCTCTCACCACTGGCATATTTTAACGTTTTCTTGTTTCTAGGACATTAATAGGTTTTATCATTACGTTATGTTATCGTTTCTTTGTTCGTTGTTTAATAAAAGTTCATGTTCATCAGTGGCCTACTGATTTTCGTTTTCCTATTTTTTTCTTTCCAGGTTGTTTCATGGTAAAGTTTCTGTTAACAGGATACAGTGATCACTTCGTTATTATTGCATATGTCCTTTTCACTAGGGGTGCTCTCTGGTCGGGCCAGATGACGTATCTCTAGTAAATGGTCCGGGTGAAAAAGGTGCATCAATCAGTGGGGAGTAGATAGGCATGACAGATTACAACGGGGGAGAACGGTCCGCATTACGTACCCTTTCACTACTTGCAAAGATTTTCCTACGTTTATTTGCAAACAGGGAATACCTCCAAAAAGAACTAATTCCCAAACAGTCAATGTTCGGACAATCAATCAATCAATGAGGAATGAAATAGGTACGACGTGTTAAAGGCTTGCGTTACCTACCCTTCACTATCTGCAAAGGGAGATAGAATATTCCTATTCTTCCTCGTTTGCAGGTAGAGAAGATCCTTAAGAGAATTAACTTCGAACAATTCAATGCTCGATTGAAACAATCAACAAGGGGTACTGTGAACACAAATGAACGCCGCTTATATACATACGCATTGCTATTTTCAAAAGGTTGTTCCTAATGTTTCTATTTTAGCGAGGTCAAAAGAGATCCCATTAGTGGCCTACTGATTTTGCTCGATTCCTTTTGTTTTTTTACACGATTTTTCGCTATCTGCAAAGACTAAACAGAGTATTGCGACTCTGTGCTTGTTTGTAAATAGAGAATGAACCAAAGAGAACAATCAATCAAATGGAGAGAGAAGCAGGCACGACGGATTACAAAGGGGGCAAAGGGCTGCGTTAACTACCCTTCACTATCTGCAAAGAGAGAGTACTCCTAATAGAAATGAGGGGTGGGGGGCAGCAATCAAAGCAGATCAGTGTGCATAAACACGAAAAAAAAAATTCTTACCACGTACTTGACATTCGACAGCTTATGATATTTGCTATTAAAAAACCATTGAAATTCACTGAAAAAACCATAGGTTATAGACCATATATAGTTAGGAATTAGCATTTACAAAACCTTGAAAATTCACTGAAAAAACCATAGGTTATAGACCATATATAGTTAGGAATTAGCATTTACAAAACCTTGAAAATTCACTGAAAAAACCATAGGTTATAGACCATATATAGTTAGGAATTAGCATTTAAAAAACCTTATTTTACTCACACAAAACCATTGAAATTCCATATATAGTTAGTTGCACTAACTATATATCGCGCACCCGCAATCCACTGCTGATGATGTCACATATTACATCATTCATGACATGGTCAGTGACATCACTGATGACATCTCAAATGACATCACTGATGACATCACTGATGACATCTCATTTGACATCAATGACCACATCACTGATGATATCATTCATGTGACAATACAATGCATCTCCTCACACTTTAATATAACCTCTGTTACACCCAGTGTTAAATACAGAGTATAATTTTTGAAACCATTGACACACCAATACTAGTTACTACATACGTACTCACTGATTCCTACGTCTACACACACATTCACTCATTTACCCATACAATCATTCATACATACAATCACTCATCTTTACAACACTATCATATGCACTCATACACCTATACAGACACTCACACTCTGCCACTCATCCATGGAGTTACTTACACACCTAGTCAGTCCTGTAAAGAATCAATCACACTTCCATTTTCTAATCTATACAGTTAAACATAGAGCACCTTACATTTTGAAACATATACTAACACATAATTACTCTCTTATACAATCATTGATACAAGTACAGATTGATCTGCACAGAGTCACACACCTCCCAGCCAGCCACACACACACTCAGTCTCCCATACAAATACTTGGGCAATCAATCAATAACCCATATAGTTACTCATATAGCTACTGATCAACACATGCAGCAGTTTACAGAACAACAGACATAATGATGCACAAATTAAGACAGTTTAGTCACTAACCCATGCACTCAGTGAGACACATTTAATCACTCACTCATACAGTCAGTCACGCACCTACTAAATCCTTCATCCAGACACTTCTACATCTACTCATTCTTCAATATGTAAAACATATTTAAACTTTACAGAAACACACAGTCACTGGATGATGTCATCAGTGATGTCATCAGTGATGTCATTTGAGATGTCATCAGTGATGTCATCAGTGATGTCACTGACCATGTCATGAATGATGTAATATGTGACATCATCAGCAGTGGATTGCGGGTGCGCGATATATAGTTAGTGCAACTAACTATATATGGAATTTCAATGGTTTTGTGTGAGTAAAATAAGGTTTTTTAAATGCTAATTCCTAACTATATATGGTCTATAACCTATGGTTTTTTCAGTGAATTTTCAAGGTTTTGTAAATGCTAATTCCTAACTATATATGGTCTATAACCTATGGTTTTTTCAGTGAATATATATATATATACACACACACAAGTTGGAAATTCACTCAAGATTACATTTTAAAAAGAGATTAGGGTTGCACAATTATATACTTCATATTTACAGAGCATGAAATTCTTGCCATGTTCAGTCTGGCCTTCAGGTACTGTTGCACTCACGGCGGTGGTCTTGGGTTTGGAGGGATCCGCGAGGTGGAGATGGTCATGGGGGTAGAAGACCGAGTGGTGGTGGGCGGAGGCAGCATGCTGGATCACCTCACTCCAGCTCACTGCCCCAAGTGTCCATGCCACGACAGCCAAGAGTTCTCCAACAAGGGTGGTAGCGAGCCCCGGGGGGGTCAAACATCCAGGGTACCCCATAGGGAAGCCAGAGGTAAACAGGAAGTGTCCAGCAGCACCACAGAGGCTCGCAGGAGAGGCATGCAAGCCCGCAGGAGCCCCAAGCAGTCAACAAGCTAGTAGGAGTAGAGCAACCCACACAGTCCAGTTCAAATGGCCCAGCCGAGGACCCGACAATGCCAAGGCAGAATCAGGCCCAGCCACAATTACAGCTGAAGTCCTGGGCAGCCGGCCCCAGCACCACAGGAATCAGCAGGAGGCAATGAGGGCCCAGCAGGCAACATTGGGCGGGAGGGGGGCCCTGTATGTCACTGCAGCTCATTGTCGTTCGGGGGGAGGGGGGGGGGGAAGACATATTCCCAGGCGACACAAAGCCTCTCTCCCTCTGATCGCGCCCTGGGGCGGTTCAGAAGCCAGCAAAGGTATCCAGCCTCTGCAGAGGCACCACCAGTGGGCCCACTGCTCAAGGACATCCACAGAGCGAGGTTCAGCAGCGGGTGTCTACTTCCCCGCGCCAACACTCCCAGCAGCAGCTGCAGTCCACCAGGATGTGGGCCACAATTTGGTCAAGCCGGCATCAAAACTACCAATGGGCGGCCACACCGGGCTCAGCGGGGCGTCTGGTAGAGGCAGCAATTATATATTTGCCCCAATGTTGCATTCGTCTGCAAATAAATGTCAGATGTCCGTTCCAACTGATAGAGCCTCCTTTCAAAGTGGCCATCTTGCGGCCAGGCAAACATAGCTGCCAAGGTTTCAGATCGCTGTGTGGGACATTTTCATAATTTCAGTGTAATTATGAGTGACATTTGAACGACTATGAGTTACATTTTCTCACCAGCAAAATCAAGCAATGAATCAGGGGAAACATATAAATATAAGACATTACACTCAATTGAGCCAAGAGAAACTGTAAGAAGATTTTAAAAGTGCTACAAAGCACCAAAAATAGAAGGGCACTTAGGAAGTAAAGTGGTGGCAAGGGGCATGCTGAGTTGCAAAGAAGCATTCCACCTCCCTGGTGGAAAGAGTGAGCAGTATGGAAAAGGGATATGGCCTAGAGTGCCTGTTTCTAAGAACTAACATCAGGCAAAAAAGAAAGACAAGAGAGGAGTTATAGATATTATGACAGCACTGTGATCAGTCTGAGTTAGCAGTACCCCTGAGCTCACTGCAGAACATCTATGTCATGGAGAGGGAAGTCAAGAGTGTGGGTGTGTTGGGGAAGCTAGGGTTCTTGTAACCTTTGATAGCATGGGGTGGAGGGAAATGAGAAAAAAGGGCCTGGCAGGCAAACTACTGAGTTTTTATGGCTGTTTTAGTGACAGGGTAAATCTGTGTTAGATCCTTCACAACTTGATATTTTTAACTTGATTAAAAAGGCATTTTAAGGTTGCAAAATACCAATATTTCAATATTTAAATGTACCGGCTAGTAGAAATAACATGCAAAACATTATAGGTAGGCATGTGCTGGAGCAAGTTTACCTTGTGGTCAAAGGAACATGCTTACTGCAAACTCTAGGTTGTCCATGATGCAGGTTAGATTACGTGGGCATTGAATATGGGTAAAATAAGCGTTAGACTATTTAAAAAATGTACAAAAAGAGGGAAAAAAATATGCTGCACTTCAGATGGTAACAGTTTAAGAATTCCAAAATGTTGTACAGCAGTGGGCAGGGCTTGAAGGTAATGCTTAATGCTTTCAGTACAGAGCAATGACGCTGATCAGCTTAACTTTGTTGCCTAACTATACAAGTTCTCTGTGAAAATGCGCACGTCCCACCGTTCAGTGTGTAAATAACCAAGGTTTGGGTGTAAAATTAATGACACAGTAAAGAGGTGTGACCCTGTAGAGCAGGCACAGCTCTTAGTAAGTGGCAAGATTACGTTAGCTTTGAGTGATGAACTTCTAAATTAAGCTCACCATTCAAATAAAATTGGAAAAAACGATTAGCTAACAAAAATATCTAAGGCAAAAAGCCAAGCATAAACAGAACATGTGAAAGCTGGACTAGTTCCATAGCGGTCGCTCCCCTACGCTCCTCACCTCGATCCCCTGCCTGACTGCTCCTCTTCCAGCAGAACGGGGTCGCATTGCCCACTGCCTGCACAGTGATTGATCGCGCTCCAATACCGCCTGCACTTGTGAAGCGCCCGAAGCTCCCATAGCGCCTGGTATCGTCTGCTTGTTTTGTTTTGCATTATTAAATTGTGCACTGCATTGCCTTGTGCTTCTCTATCTCATTTGGGGTCGTGTTTAGCTTTCATTTCCCGCCCGTCCATTTTGTTATTTGGTCACTCGTGGACCGTGTCTCCTCCCCGCTCCCCGCCTACCAGCTGCCCCTCCCACCCACTGTTGGAGCTGCGTGATCGTCCCTACTTGCCTCTGTGACCAGCTGGACTAGTTCCATAGCGGTCGCTCCCTGACGCTCCTCACCTCGATCCCCTGCCTGACTGCTCCTCTTCCAGCAGAACGGGGTCACATTGCCCACTGCCTGCACAGTGATTGATCGCGCTCCAATACCGCCTGCACTTGTGAAGCGCCCGAAGCTCCCTTAGCGCCTGGTATTGTCTGCTTGTTTTGTTTTGCATTATTACATTGTGCACTGCATTGCCTTGTGCTTCTCTATCTCATTTGGGGTCGTGTTTAGCTTTCATTTCCCGCCCGTCCATTTTGTTATTTAGTCACTCGTGGACCGTGTCTCCTCCCCGCTCCCCGCCTACCAGCTGCCCCTCCCACCCACTGTTAGAGCTGCGTGATCGTCCCTACTTGCCTCTGTGACCAGCTGGACTAGTTCCATAGCGGTCGCTCCCCTACGCTCCTCACCTCGATCCCCTGCCTGACTGCTCCTCTTCCAGCAGAACGGGGTCACATTGCCCACTGCCTGCACAGTGATTGATCGCGCTCCAATACCGCCTGCACTTGTGAAGCGCCCGAAGCTCCCATAGCGCCTGGTATCGTCTGCTTGTTTTGTTTTGCATTATTACATTGTGCACTGCATTGCCTTGTGCTTCTCTATCACATTTGGGGTCGTGTTTAGCTTTCATTTCCCGCCCGTCCATTTTGTTATTTGGTCACTCGTGGACCGTGTCTCCTCCCCGCGCCCCGCCTACCAGCTGCCCCTCCCACGCTCCGCCCCTCCAATATCCATTTAAGACATATGTCCCAACGTGCAGCGTCCACGCGCTACGGCCGCGCCGAAGGTGCGCCAAAGGTAAGCCCGTCTACGCCCGTCCGCGCCTGGACCGCGCCCAGCGCCAGACCCCCTGGTCCCCACATCACCCACCCCACCCGCATCACCTACGACGCCTCCACCCTCTTAGCACTTAATCCCGGCCAACTCCCCAACTGCGCCCAAGCCGCACCTGGACACACCCATGGACCCTTCACTTGCAACTCCTGCAAGTATGACGGCACCAAGACCAACTCCTCATCCACCTACACCAAACAGAGAACTGACACCAAACACCTAAAATGCATCCTGCTCAACACCCGCTCGGGCCACAGACACGCCATCGACCTTTGGAATCTACTAGACACCATCTCTCCAGACGTCGCCTTCCTGACAGAAACCTGGATGAACGCCTCTTCAGCTCCAGACATCACTATAGCCATCCCGGAAGGCTACAAGATCATCCGAAAAGACCGCACCAAACAAACAGGAGGAGGCATCGCCATCGTCCATAAGAATTCCATCCCAATCTCTACCAGCTCAGACGTTAACCTCGCTTGCGCCGAACACCTTCACTTCCAGATCCACACCGATCCCAAGACCACACTCAGAGGCACCCTCCTCTACAGGCCACCAGGACCCCGCTCACAATTCAGTGAAGACATCACTGACTTCATCACCCCACACGCCCTCCCCTCCGAGGACTACATTCTACTGGGAGACCTCAATTTTCACCTGGAAAAGAGCAACGACAGCAACACCACCACCCTTCTGGACAATCTAGCCAACCTCGGACTCAAACAACTAGTTAACACCCCCACCCACAACGCAGGACACACACTCGACCCTATCTTCACCTCCAGCAAACATATCTCCTTCAGTCACACCACAGCTCTCCGTTGGACGG
This sequence comes from Lissotriton helveticus, assembly GCF_964261635.1. NCBI lineage: Eukaryota > Metazoa > Chordata > Amphibia > Caudata > Salamandridae > Lissotriton > Lissotriton helveticus. The sequence continues at coordinate 606,436 of NC_136065.1, read as the reverse complement.
ACCACAGCTGCGTTCACTTCATCTACAAAAAGAACACAACCCACAACCACCCTCAACCTACTCTGCGAAGAAACTGGAACAAAATCACTATCGACCAGATCTCCTCATCGCTTCTTCTAAACCCCCCTGCCTATTCGTCGAACCCTAACCAAGCAGCCATCAACCTCACACAATGGCTAACCAACAGCGCCGACAACCTTGCACCTCTAAAAAAACGTCAAATCAAACAAGGCAGCAAAAACGCCCCCTGGTTCAACGAGGATCTTAAGAAATCCAAGAAACTCTGTCGCTCCCTTGAGAAGGCCTGGAAAAAAGACCCAAACACCAGCACCAGGGACGCCTTCAAAAACGCCACCCGCATACACCACCAACTGATCCGGACAGCCAAGAAAACCGCATTCAAAGACAGACTAGACAACAACGCCCACAACAGCAAGGAATTATTCAACATCGTCAAAGAATTTACCAACCCCAATGCCAACTCCAATGACATCACACCCTCTCAAACCCTTTGCGACTTTTTAGCTTCGTTCTTCCACAACAAAATAGCAGACATCCACTACAGCTTCGACAACCTACTCAAAGACCAACCCACCCCACCCTCGGCCGAACCTTCACCCCCCTTGAACATCCTTAATAACTGGAAGCCAATCTCCACTGAAGACACTTTTTGCCTGATGAACTCTATCCATTCAGGATCCCCCACAGACCCATGCCCTCACCACATCTTCAACAAAGCAGACTCCATCATAGCACCACACCTCCGAGACGTCATCAACTGCTCCCTCAACAACGCCACCTTCCCGAACAGCTGGAAACACGCCGAACTCAGTGCCCTTATGAAAAAATCCACAGCTGACCACACCGAACTCAAAAACTACCGCCCCATCTCGCTCCTTCCATTCTCGGCCAAAGTCATCGAGAAAGCAGTCAACAACCAGCTCGCCGCCTTCCTCGAAACCAACAAATCCCTCGACTCCTCGCAGTCCGGCTTCCGAGCCAAACACAGCACGGAGACCGCCCTCATCGCAGCAACAGACGACATTCGAACACTACTGGACAACGGAGACACAGTCGCCCTCATCCTCCTTGACCTCTCTGCAGCCTTCGACACAGTTTGTCATAGCACCCTGTTACAACGCCTCAGAAACATCGGAATCCAAGGATACGCACTTGAATGGATCGCCTCATTTCTTACCGGAAGAACCCAGAGAGTCCGCCTTCCACCGTTCAAGTCAGAGGCCACTGAAGTCATTTGCGGCGTGCCTCAAGGATCTTCACTCAGCCCCACCCTCTTCAACGTATACATGAGCCCCCTCGCGACCATCGCACGCCAACACAACCTCAACATCATCTCCTACGCTGATGACACTCAACTGATCCTCTCACTCACCAAAGACCCTAACACCGCCAAAACTAACCTACATGAAGGAATGAAAGAAGTAGCAGAATGGATGAAGCACAGTCGCCTGAAACTGAATTCTGACAAAACAGAAGTCCTCATCTTAGGCACTTCCCCCTCCGCCTGGGACGACTCTTGGTGGCCAGCTGCCCTAGGAACAGCACCCATCCCGACTGATCACGCACAGAACCTGGGCGTCATCCTGGACTCCTCACTCTCGATGACCAGACAAGTCAACGCAGTTTCATCATCCTGCTTCAACATACTCCGCATGCTCAAAAAAACATTTCGCTGGATCCCCACTGAAACTAGAAAAACGGTCACCCACGCACTAGTTACAAGCCGACTGGACTACGGTAACACCCTTTACGCCGGTACCACCGCAAAGCTCCAGAAAAAACTCCAACACATCCAGAACGCATCAGCCAGACTCATACTAGACATCCCGCGTAAAGACCACATTTCCTGTCACCTGAAAAACCTCCACTAGCTCCCCATCAATAAGAGGATAACATTCCGCCTCCTCACCCACGCACACAAAGCACTCTACGAACTTGGACCAGATTGCCTCAACGCGCGACTTTCCTTCTACACCCCCTCCCGCCAGCTACGCTCGTCCAACCAAGCCCTGGCCGCTGTTCTTCGCATCAACAAAACCACCATGGGAGGAAGATCCTTCTCCTACCTGGCGGCTAAAACCTGGAACTCACTTCCCACTCACCTTCGCCTCACTCAAAACCACCTAGCATTCAGAAAGCAACTCAAAACCTGGATTTTCGACAAGTAATTCACCTCCCTTTCTCTCCACCCTTCCACAAGCGCCTTGAGACCCTCTGGGTATGTAACGTACTATATAAATCATTTGACTTGACTTGACTTGACTTGAAAGACAACAATTATAATTTTAGATGCTCGTTTTAGTACTTTTTCCATCAACCCTCTTTGTTTTCGTGGCAGTCACGTAGGCAGGGCTTGATACATAGGCTAGGTGTCCTCAAAGGTCTTGTAAAGTTAGGCCTCATGATCCCTGACGGCCCAGGGCATCCAGCTCTGTGTAGGTACTAAATAGTTGGTATCTGATTGAGCCCCGAGGACTGCCACCAAAGGGTGGTTTTAACGAAGCAGTACCCTTTTACCCAACTTGAGATCTGTTGGCAGCACATAAAAGAATATCTGCAGCGCCAATAACCCCCTCCTCCCCCCACCCGTTCCCGTGTGCTCAGTGACAAGGGCAAAACTAGGCACAATAAGGGCAAAACTACACTGACCAGCAGGTGGCTGATCGCGCCAAGCACTTAATTTACAAGCAAAGTTCATTAACATTTAAACGTGGAGTAAGTATGGCACTGTCTCACTGACACTTACGTGTGAGCCACAGCACGTCTGGTTTAAAAGTCCGTCACACCCTCGGCAAACGTGATCCAGCCTCCCGGCCATCAGACTCAGCAGGAGGAACAGCTGAGCTATACAGTGTGGGCGCCATCTACCCAGCGCTACAGATCACACACACAACCTGATGTGGCCCCCTGCAGCTCGGGGCCCCCTGCAGCTCGGGGCCCCTGCGTGGGCTTGTGTTACGCCCCTGAAACAAAGTACAATTTGAGGTATGATACTGCAATATATGGCAGACACTCAGGCACAAGAACAAACGTTACGTAGGCAATGGTGGCACTTGTGCAAGTATCAAAAGCAAACAAAATGTAAGCGGTAGCAAACAGTGCATTACAAGAGAAAAGTGACGTGTGCAAGTTACAAAAGAGTACCAAACACAGGTGCAAGGCTACTACAGCAATAAATGGCAGAACACACTGGGAAGGCACTTCCATAGTCATGGAGAATAGCATTTTCAGTAATGGGAGGTCTTCCTTCAGATAATAGAGTGGGCGTGAATTACTTTTGGAGGTATCTTTGGAGGAGGAGAACTTTGAGGTCCGTTTTGAAGGCCTGGGAGGAGGCGGTGGTCCGGAGCTGAGGCAGAAGTGAGTTCCAGATTCTCACCGCGTTGCCTGAATAGGATTGGGCCATCGATCTTTCCTTCTTGAAAGTGGGAGGTTCAAGCAGTAGATTTTCCGCATTACGTGATGGTCTAGCGCCTCCAGAGAGTTTCAGTTTATTCGACAGGTAGCGAGGAGAGGAGGAGTGCAAGGCTTTGTGGGTGATACAGGCAGTCTTGTAGATAGCTCTAGCCTCGATTGGAAGCCAGCGGAGGGTGGATAACATCGGTATGATGTGGTCGCTTCTTTTGGCCCCATAAATGAAACGAGCTGCTGAATGGAGAACAGATTTAAGGGGGGACTAGTGGGATTTGGGGAGGCCAGTGAGAAGAGAATTCCAGTAGTTCAGTCTGGAGAGGACCAGCGATTGCACCAGGGTTTTAAGGTCCTGCTCCGGGAAGAAAAGACGAATTCCCTAAAGAAGGCGCAGTTGGTATCGAGCAGACTTAGCAATGGAATTGATGTGGGAGATTAGATTGAGTTTTTTGTCGAGTGTGACACCAAGGGATTTTGCGCTGTCGACAATGATGGGTTTATTGTTAAGTAGATTCATCTGATCCATCCGTGATTGAACCGGGGGAGGAGAGAATGAGGAGGAGAGGAGGAGGAATTCAGTTTTGGAGGGATTCAGAATCAGTTGATGAGTTGACATCCAGTTTTGAATGGAGTCGAGAGTAGAGCTTAGGATGGAGAGATCGTGAGTAGAGGCAACCTTAAGGTAGATTTGAGTATCGTCTGCATAGAGATGATAGTGGATCCCGGATTTACTTAGGAGATTTCCCAGTGGTTTAAGTAGAGATTAAACAATGTGGGTGCAAGTATAGAGCCTTGGGGAACACCTCTACCCACCGCCACAGGAGAAGAGAGACTATTCGCTATTTTGATCATTTGGGATCTATCAGAGAGGAAGGAAGCAAACCATTTAAGCACAGTGCCCTCCATGCCCATTCTCTGTTGAAGAGTGTTGAGGAGGGTGTTGTGATTGACAGTGTCAAAGGCTGCACAAAAGGTCAAGGAGAATTAGAAGACAGGACCCCCCCGAATCGAGTATCCGCAGTGCGTCATCAATCACTTGTAGCAGGGCTGTTTCAGTGCTGCAGTTTTGGATGAAGCCGGACTGACAATTGTCAAGAAGATCATTGTCCTTGATATGACGAGAGAGTTGTTTTGCTACACATCTTTCTGTGATCTTTACAAGAAAGGGTAGGTTAGTGATGGGGCGGAAGTTGTTGAGGTCTTTCGCATCAGCAGTGGGTTTTTTAAGAAGCGGTGTGACCTGCCCAGTTTTGAAGGAGACAGGAAGGGAGCCTTGACAGGGAATGGGTATAGAAGTCAATGGCAATGGCACTGGGGATGGGGTCCAGAGAGTGGTTAGAGGGCTTTGTTTCGAGGTTGCACTTGAGAAGGGCATCTTCAGATAAGGGGTCAAAGTTCTGCCAAATGGCTGAGGATTTGCGCTCCTCTGGAGGGGTAGGATGAGCGACCTGATCCACAAGTGATTTCACTTTTTCATCGAAGAATATAGCAAAATCCGCTGCTTTCTTTGTAGAATCCTCCAACTTGGAAGTTGGGGGAGAGCAGTTAAGAATCTTGATGAGGTTGAATAGTTTTTTGGGTCTATTTTTGGCTGAGTCAAGGAGGGTTTGAAGTGCGACGCTTTCCCAAAGAAGATGTGCTTGGGGTACTTGGATCTTGCTGAACGAAGCGTGGCCAAATTATCAGTGGAGGGCACTTGCCTCCATTGTTTCTCCAGGAATCTTAGCTGCTTCCTTTCTTCATAGAGGGATTTGTTGAACCAAGGTGCTGAGGGAGTGGGCCTTATCTTTTTGATTTTGAGTGGAGCGACGTTATTGATTTCGGCTGCAAGGACTGTGAGGCATTGGGAGGTGAGTTCGTCAACATCTAGGTTTGTGTCTAGCCTTGGAAGTGATAACAAAGCTGATTCACAGAGGGGACCGACATCAATATTTTTAGCATCACGGAACCAGGCGGTAGCCCTCTTCGGTTGGCCAAGAGTTATCGAGTGTGATAGGTGAAGAGAGAATGGGATGAGGAGGTGGTCAGACCAGTCTACGTGAATAGGGGTCGCGATGGAAAGCATGCCTGCTTTAGAAATAACAAGGTCCAGGATTGAGCCCTTAGAGTGTGTTGATTCTGTGCAGTGAGCAAGGGGAGGCAATGAGCCTGATGGTGCAAGCCACCTTTTGTGACGTCACTTCCTGTCTTCCGGTGACAGCGTCCCCCCACTTCTTTTTTAGGTCTTGGACTACGCAGCGCATGCGCTGTCTTGTCAGAGAGATGCTGTATACAGTATAGTGGGGGAAGCTCCGCATAAACATGGACATTACATTTTCCAACATGGCCCCATAAAGATAAACCTTTTACGCCAAAAGGAAGTCAGACGAGCCCATCCAAGTGGGCCGTCTCAAAAAGAGAAAAGTGTCTGGCGAGCGCTTGTTTTTTAACCAACTTGGTTTTATCGTGGCCCCTGTAGCTTCGCCTTCAACAATAATCAAGGGCTTAGAATTCCCTGCACACAACATGATTTTGGCTAATGTGTGACTTTAGAGCATGCTACTCTGTCGTCTGTCCCCATATACGCCACAGCAATTCCGTTATGCACTGGGTGCTTATAGTAAATTGATCACATGCATCTCTCCCACTACCTCCTAAAGTCTCCTGGCCACGGTATTCTTCCACTCCTTTGCTGCTCGCCTCCCCAATGCCCCCTGTGTCTGCCCTCACCTTCTAACCTTCGCCATGTCTGCAACTACTCACCTTGGGGGCTCCTGGTAATGCAGAGCTGCCTTCCCCCCAGACGGGTACATCCTCCTCTTCCTCTTGTGGGGGCAAGATCACTGGGGTCGAAGAGGCCGGGGAGTCATCATCCCCCCTCCTCCTTAAAAACAATCACCTTAAAAGATCCATCCTGTCTGGGTTCTCATCGGCACCAGCTCCTTGGAATACTGCAACTCTTCTCTTGTGTCTGTCTGTCTGTCCCTGCCCTCGCTCACCGGGCCTTGAGACCCCACCACCCTGGTCCCTGGACCCTCCTGGCTGCCACCTCTTGCTGCTCCGTCGGGCAGCCGCGGGCCGTGGAGGGAGTTACGGTGGGGCAGGGAGGCAGGGAGGGGGAGGGGCAGGGTGGAGGGACCTAAAAACCGGCATATGGATAATTGCAGGTAAGTACACAATTTAAATATTAAAACGAATTTCGTAGCGCGCACTGCATCGCAAAATGCAATGATGTGCGCGCTACGAATTTCGTTTTATTATTTAAATTGTTTACTTACCTGCAATTATCCATATGCCGGTTTTTAGGTCCCTCCACCCTACCCCTCCCCCTCCCCGCCTCCCTGCCCCACCGTAACTCCCTCCACGGCCCGCGGCTGAACGTGGAACCAGAGCATTATCACCCTTCTTCCTTTTTTCAAGTGAAATGTATCTTTTTACAAGAACAACTGAAAAACACAAAACATAAGTCTTAATTTCTTGAAGAATAAATAGGATGAGAAACAGTGAGTCATTAAAACACAGAAGAATGAAAATGAAAATCTATCACTGAAAAAGTAAAGTTAACATCTCACAAAATCAAAGACAACAAATGGAATTAGCACCCATCATTTGAAAAATCACATTATAGTTCATTGAGGCATAGCATATCCATGACGGATAGTAGAAGAAGCAGGTCCAAAATTCACTTGTAGTCAAAATAATTGTTCTTTATTGAATTAATATGTTCAGACGTTTAAAATCCAATGATCACAAAATGATTGTTTTAGCCAACGCGTTTCGTCTCTGTCGAGACTTCTTCAGGACTAAAACAGAACATATGTACATTGCTTAAAATCCATACATATATAGAAAGAGACACTATATCCATACATATATATAATATACAAAAAGACACTGTATCGATTCTTACACATTAAAAACTGTCTAAAATAATACTGAGTTAGCAAGTTACCATTTAGCTAGTATCTTTCGATAACATGACCTTAATTAGCTGATCATGAATTGAAGACACTTTATTACCTTATATGATTAAAAAATTGGCCTTAGAGGAAAGCATGAAAAATACAAATTACATTATTATAATCATTAGATTCATAATTTAACAGAGAGAGAATTAGTTCATTACATTCATAAATGCAAATTAATTTCTCTTATGTTCACTATCAGAGTCATCACTTTATGGCTAAAATCTGATACATAAAGTCCATTTATATAACACCTCAGAATTCAATATTTGTGGTTCAATTATGTTCCACTAGCAAAAGGAAAATCCAGTGACACAAACAAATATAGTGTCAATAATAATCTACAAAGCAAACACAGAACATGAAATATACTACATCTTTATCTTATAAAAATATACACAAATGAAGTTAATCTTTCATTGGTGCGCCAAACCCATTTGTTTTCACACAATTGTGTACACAGAATAGCCATATTACAAAATACTTCTTGTCAACACGTAATCACAATGGTCAACAAATTACACCATCTTATTAAAAACAGAATGATCTAAGCCAAATTAACCCTCACAATTTATACGGCATTTCCCATAATATTTCACAAGCAAACTGATTGTTAGATCCCACATGCTGTCCTTCACCCATAAGCGCTTAGTATGTTTGAAAGTGGAAATTACCTGAACACATTATGTGTCATATTGTTTTCATCATGAGCGCGCTGTGCTTAGCAAACAATAAAAATCTAAATAACAGACGGAATATATCACAGTGGAATATTCAACTCGTTACTTCCAAAGTGTTTTATGTGAAATTATTTTCCATTATTACTTAGCCACTGGTATTAAAATTTTAGAATGAGGTATTAGAAAGCATGAGTCCAATTCATACGAACCCACGGCTGGACAGATTGAATACCATATAGGCTATTGACAATGTCTGAAACTCGCGATGCGAAAAACCAGTAAACACTTCTAAATGTCTCAAAATGCGGTAAACCTTTGCATGACATTGTTGCACGGTATTATGTAAAAGCCTGGGATGTTGCGGAACCAGCACAAAATTAGAAATAAATTGCAAGAGCAACCCTGTTGCTTATTGATCTCAGCTCGGCACTATTTTTCAAGCGATAGTCACTATAAGTCGACCCATTTATTTGTGGCCAAACCTTCTATGCTTAATAACATGGTCGCTCCCAGTTTACATAACCTTGATATCATGATAGCAAAACTTTTTAAATACACACTTTGAAACAAAAAGTACCTGATTTGGATGTATGAAAAAGCAATAACTAAAAAGGAAAAAGAAAGCACAATGTTTGTGAGTTAGAGGAAAGAATAATAAAACCTCTAAAAAAGAGACCAAATAGCATTTAATTTCCTTTAAAACATACCAAGGGTAGGCAGGGTGACCAGCAGCAATCAGAAACGTCTGTGTTCGAAAGTTGTAAACCGAGCAATGAAACCCAGCCCATTTGTATATAGTTCGGCATGTTTAAACTAACTTCATCTGTTTTATTCAAAACCAAGAATGGACAATCATTTCAATCAGTGTCTGTTAAATAAAGCTACGGTTACCATGTTGATATGGGAAACCAATACAGGAACCAACAGTAGATGTCTGTGGCCATATCTCCATTCTAAGTCAGCCAGCATAATAGTGGCAGCCATTTTGGTGAAGATACTACGATAATGGTTGCAGCCATTTTAATGAGGTAAAGGTACTCCAAACAGCGGCCACTTTAATATGGGAAACCAATAAGAAAGCCAAATATATATATGTCTGTGCCCATATCTCTGCTGTAAGTTGACCGCAATGATGGTGGTGGCCATTTTAGTGAAGTGACGACACGGTGGTCATGGACCACACTAGGGTGGGTCTTCAAAGAGCTTTAAACAGCCTGGCAACGTACAACAAGGAAAATGACCTACGGATCAACGTGAGTAAGACCAAGATAGTAATCTTCGGCAAATATCACCGTAAAAAAGAAGCAACATGGGCCCTGGGGGAACATCGAATCACTACCGCCTCATCCTATAACTATCTGGGTGTCTGAGAGGGCCACCGCGGTCAAACACCTAAAGGAGCTAAAATCAAAAATAGACAAAACAATTCTGTCTTTAAGACGCTTAAGTTATCGCTTGGCCAGTCCTTCAGTAGAACCGATGCTTACAGTTCTTAGGGCAAAACTGCTTCCCTCCATTACATATGGCCACATGGCCTATCCAGGTGCATTCGAGAAAGTGGTCAACGCGGCCCAGGTGAAAGCGTATAAGATGGTGCTACAGGCCCCTAGACATGCAAGGAACAACAGGCTAAGGCTAGAATTAGGCCTGAAACGACCAGAGTTGGCACTACTGGGGGACCTGTTAAAATATTACATCAGAGTACTGAGAGCGCCAGTAAACACCCTAAAGCACTCCTTAAAAACTATATTTGGTGAAGTCGGCTCCCCTTGGCACTCCAAGGTGGCACTAGACATTGACCTATTGAAAATCGAGGGCAAGAACTTGCCCCTTCACGAAATTCCATACTCTGCCTGGGCCCAAGCCGTAAAGCGTCAAGTCCAGATCATCTTGTTCGAGCTCGACCTTTTATCACTACGGCAAAATCCATTAACTCTGGCCCTGGATAAGTCCTATATTCCTGGCAAACCCCAACCATACCTGCAAGACTCAATAACAACCCACGCAAGAAAGAAAATCCTGTATCTGTGCCTCTTGGCCCTCATGATCACGGACTTCAATCCAAAATGGGCACGAAAGGACGGTGCCATTGCCTGCCGATTATGCAACTACCGCAGAGAGTCTTGGCTACACCTGCTGTGTTGCTGCACAAAGTTGGCCAGCGACCATCATCGTTTGCTGCGCCTGGCCTTACCGAATCTAGGCCATAGAACATGCAGTGAGGCCTCGGACTGGTGCTTCACAGAAACTACAACCTGTCTTTTGGCTAGGATAGGCAAGTTCACCCATCAAGTCAAAATGGCACTCGACCTCCATCAAAAGGCCAAAGATCCTAAGGGTCCCGACACTGTGCAAGGGGCACCATCCGGTGTCCTAACGATGTCAGCCTACAGTTAATCTAGGGAGTTCTCGCATAGTAACTGAACTATTGGACCCAGAAATTAATTCAGGTATTGACAAGTGTCCAATGAAAAACTCACCCACTGTGCAGTGCAGTGAGTACATTCCTGCCGAACTTCCACACTTCCCCTAGACTCTAGAAGGAGTGAAGTTAAGGAACAACAAAACCTTTTCTTTTTTTAACAGATTCTTTGATTGGACAAAAGTATTTTATTTTAAACTTGTATATATGGTTTTACTGGGCAATGGGTGTGCCGGGGGGGGGGTGAGTTGATGTTCCTTGTGTTTTATACTGTAAAGATTTTAAGTAATCGCACAGTTATCAATAAAAAATTCTACTTACAATATAAGTGTCGGCCATATTGTTAAAGGTAAAATATATCAAAGCGCAATGTGCTTAATATACTCAAATAAATGAGAGTGCTCAAAACAACTTGTAATGTAGATATCAACCATATTGTTACAGGTTGAATATTTCATGCGGCATATCGCCCGTTGTAATGTAATAGGGCATAACTAGTTATTGCCTCTATATTGGCCACAGGAAATATTATGTGGGATATCGCCCCTTGTAATGTAAGGGTGCATAATTAGTTATAGCCCCTATATTGGCCAAAGGAAATAGTAATTATATATACTATTGTCGCAAGGTAAGCGAAAATAAAAGAAATTGCGGCGGCCAAATTGAGTGGAAGATACAATGCAAAGGTAGCCACGGACAGTCTACATTTGTGTTTTAGCTTGGAGAATGATAAGTAATCTGATTTACATATATGTCAATAAATTCGGAATATGTTATCAAACAGACAATAATAACGACAGCCATATTATCAATGTTTAAATCCGAAACGGGCACTGCTTACCCATTCAATAGTACTTGACACAGATAGAAAAATTATAAAAAGATATAATTGACAATATAAATATATTTGAATGCTATTTGCGGGTTACTCTCAGTAAAATTAGATGCTCTAGTTATTACCAGAGTATCACATTACCCCAAATTAACACAAGCACAAAACCAGTTCCTCATCTCTAATATACATTTTCACAAAGATCTAACATTATATAATTGCACATGTCTCATTGCGATATTTGTACTAATATTAGTGATGATCTTTAAAAACATCAAATTTAAACACAATTTTTCTTACCCATCTGTCGACGGCTGAAAGCTTAAACCGTTGTTGTTGCATATCACATGTAACAGAAAAAGTCATGGACACAATTGTGTGCAGAACAATGAGGACATAGTTGAAGCTTTGAAAGTTACAAAAAGTAATGGAATTCATTGTTTTGGTTAAGACTGAGTGTCACACTCCGAAGGCGACAGATCCACTTCACTTCAAGCTGTCTTAAAGGTAGCTCTCTGTTCCCATCTATTTCATTCACTCTCATGTGATCAATGGCATGGAATTCAATGATCTTATTGTTCAGATATTCTTCATGAATATGATTCGCAACAGGATATTTCAGGTCATCATTCTTTATAGCTCTCGCTTGTTCTTGAATACGTATTTTCAAACTGCATATACTACTGCCAATGTATGTTTTGCCACAAGAACATATGATTATGTATATGACAAATGTTGTATTACAGTTGATGAAATGATCAATCGTTTATTCTTTGGAGCTATTGTACGAGAATCTGGTAGTTCTATTCTTCCCAAATTTACATATGCAGCAGCCGCCGCATTTGAAAAAACATTTAGGATTGTTCATCCTCGATGTGTCCCCAACCCTGCCTGTGTGTTTCTGTTCTATTCCCTGCATATCCAACGCTTTGGTGCCCTTTTCTTCCTTCAGTGCCCTGGGGGTTATTGGTGATTTCTCAGTGGGTCTCACAGCCTCATTCTCTTTTACCCTTGAAATGAAACACGGAAACTGTACTGTATGTATATATAAACACCTGTTTTTAATAAAAAATTGTGAAATAAAAAAAAAAAGTGCATATGATTGCAAACATACTCATTGACAACCCGCCTGCATGCACACACGCCGAGCGGCTCCATGCCAAGGTTCACGTTGTTTTCAGTCCTAGCTGTTTGCCCTACAGCATATCTCACGCTTTTACTTACAGTTTTGTTTTTAAGATTGAAATAAGAGGCTCGCCAATCTCAGAATGCTAAACGCTGATTAAAGAGCCGTGGTTGCCTGAACACATCGTGGCCTGGGCCTTTTGACAGCTTGTCCAGTCCCTCAGACCTCATACAAACAGCCTCCGCTTATTTACTTTTTGGCAACGACTAGAGTCCCAACACCACAACTCTTTCCTAACCCCCCCCCCCCCCATCACTACTTTTAAAAGTCCGGGGTCATTAAGCTTCTACCCCTTACCAATGTTTTCTAACCCCGAGCTGCGTAAAATGCGTCTCTTGTCTCCACTCGAGGCTGTTGCTCCCCTCCTGTGTTCACAACTCGTTTAAACATATCTAACCTACAGTTCCCTAATCCCCCTTATTTTATAGCCTCAGAGTATTAAAATGTTTGTGGCACTTGTCCTCGCCCACTCCTCTGCCGTTTTATATTATAGATACTGTTTTTCATTTGATCACACCCTTCCCATCCGCAGATCTCAAACGTAGCTCCTTTCATCTTTATTTAGATACTCAAGGCACCTTCACCTGCATCTGAACATGTTATAGACCAACAGTCCCAAAGCTATCTCTCTAGTCCCTGAGCCCGCTATTTCCTATTTATGCCAATGCTCATTGTATCTAGGTGATGTAGCATTTCTTCCTCCTTGGATGGGTGAGGTTGGTCGCAGAAACCTTTCCAAATGATAGACTGATCTATGTGGAAAAGCCTGATGACTCTCAGGATGAACGTCGTTTCAGTATGTAGGTCTAATTTGTGTGCAAAGAAGGTAGTGTATGGCTCGTGCTTGCAATTCACTCACTCAATGAGCTAACATTATCCCTATGAGGAATGCGGTCTTCAAGGCGAGTCATCAGAGAGAACAGCTGCATTGACTCAGACGGAGCACCCAAGAAAGAAGTAAAAACCAGATTGAGGTTCCACTGTGGCATCACAAGTGGTGTTGGTGGGAACATATGGGTCAGTCCTTTTAGAAAACATATCACAACACATGACTTAAATAAGGATGGTGGATCAGGTAGGTGCAGGAAGGCTGACAGAACCTGTTGGAAACTGGATTATTAGTAGGAGCGACACAGTCTAGGTCTCAGAATAGGTCTTAGAAAATGATTCCCATGCTCAAGCCATAGTAGCTTGGCTGCAATCAGGCAGGCTTAACTACAAAGACCGGTTATGAAAAGCATTGAAAACCCCATTTCAGTAAATAATCAAGACACAATACACAATAAAAATCCAACACCAATTTATAGAAATAGGACATATTTGTATCTTTAAAATGACACCACAATGACAAACATCCAATGTAGGGAACCGTAGATATGAATTTTGAAAGATTTAGCACTATATAGCACATAGAAACATATAGTGCCTCTTTGGACATCTGGTCGCAGGAGACTGTGTCAAAGTCAAAGTTTCAGGCCGACCGCGATGGAACCCTGAGCGGCTTACCCCTCACGGTGGGTCCCAGTCAAAGTTTTACCTTCAGACTTTGAAACTTTTCTGGAGATCTTTCTCGCAGGGTCCCTCGATGCTCTTAACCAGGCCAGATTCTGTGAGGGTTCGACGGCCTCAGATTTCGCCTACTCCCGGTCAAACTCTGGAAGGCAGACCTACGGAGCTTTTTAGTGGGACAAATCTGACAGGCTGGCCGGCTCGTAGTTGAATGCAGGCGGCTTGGTTGGCCAGGTTGAGTTGGTCCCTTATGGAGCTTTTTTCCAAAGTTCTCCAAAGTTCTGGAACTTCTTCCTGAAGTTCACCAAATGGTCCCAACATGTCTCAAACTCACTCCATGGTTCTGGAAGCTCCGAGATGGTCCTTGAAATTTAAGGACTTCAGTTTCCACAATCCGCTAGGACATGACCCTTACAAATCCATTGGTAGTGCTCCAGGTTGATGATTCTTGGTGGTGATGTTCCAGGTAAGCTCTGTTGACCTGTGGCTTTCATGGAGTCCACTCTTTAGTCCTTTTACAGCAAGGTAGTCCACAGAGCTGTAGTTCCAGAAGGTGCAGCCTTCAGAACTCATGCCTTACTAATGACACATCAATCTTCTCAGCATGGCCCGTCTTGCTCTTGTAGGTTTCAAGCAGTAGATCTGAGAGGCTCTCCCCCTCTCAGATGCTTATTCCAAGCTCTCTGGGTCAAGCAGGAGGTGTGGTTCCGTGAATTCTGAACCCGTTTTATAAATAGCATGGTTTCGTTACAAATTTGATAGTAGCGAACCGCAACTAGTGAGTTCGGCAAGTACGAGTGATCTCGTCATGCTAGACCTACAGAATCATCATGTATGTGGATATTTCGTTCTAAACCATGGGTTCCATTTTGTGTGTGGCAGCCATTTTCTGGTTGCCCTCACATAGGCCGACGACTATGGCCGAGCAAGTCCTTGGTACACGTACACGTTGGCTCGAGGTCACGCTGACTTTTGGATGAACCAAGCAAACTGACCTCATTGCCTGAAGCTGACCTGGTTGAACTAGTTCCTTGCCTTAGAGCTGATCAAGATTGAGGATCAGAGCACATGACATTGTAAAGTTTGATATGCACACACACCTTCCTTATCCTGCTCTATATCTGTTTCTATTCTTCCTTTATGGCCTCTTTTATGACATGGGTTGTGGTCCTTTTATTATGGGTGTCGTTTGACTTATTGTAAGAAGGAATGTTGGGCCTTCCTGTATAATTAATGGTGGGCCGGGCAACTGAAAGGTGGGTTTGTCGTCATGCAATACCTTAGTTGTGGAAACATGTGATTGGTTAAACTGTAAATAAGGAATGTTTGCCTGAAGCATAATGTTTGGCATAAAAAGGGATGACTTGCTTTGTAAAGTTGAGCAGTCTCCTACGAATATACACCGTTGTACTTCGTGGACTTCTGTTTCTGGTTGCAGCCAATAAATTCGATCTTTGACGCCACCAAGAAGTTTCCGTGTCTCTGTATTCTAAGACAGGTGGAACCCGAAAACTTTGGGCGTGCCCCTGACGCCGCTCGGTCTTAAATACCCCGGTTCTTCAGTTGGCACCCAACGTAGGGCGACTTCAGCGGTACCGGTCCAAGCCTGAGGTTCGTGAGGAGCCACGTGAGGAAATTCTGGAGGAAGGCCACCACTTCATCGACCCCTGTATGTCGACGTGGACCGAAGGTGTTTTCTGCGAGGCTTCCCGGTTCCCAACGGCTACGAAGGACTGCTGCCATGACTGTCGCCCTGTCTTGGACCCTCGATAGATTATTTGTAGAGCGAGACGATAGACGGTCTTCTGGTGACGTGACAGATATTTGGTTAAGTATAAGTGGGTCGCTCCCACGAATTTGTTTGGTTCTTGGTTTTGTTCTTGGTTTGGTTCTTTGTTTGGTCCTTGGTCTTGGTTTAATTCGGCTGCTGCAGCAATCGAAGCCGAGGGGCTCGTATATTTGCGAGTATATCGTTAGTCGATAACCCCTTGAAGTTGGAAGCTAGATTAGAGAGCGAAGATGCCTGGTCTTAGCAAAATTAGGAAATGGTTTAGTTGTAGTTGCAACAGGGATTCCCGATTGGAGGACTCGTGTCCGATACCTCCGGTTGGAACTCCGACTTATGAGCTCTATGCAAAACATGGAGTGGGTCCTATTACTGGATCCGCTACACTAGGAAAGATGGTGTCTTACGATGGCCCCAATATGGTAGTTTCGAATTAAATATTCTAGATAATCTGGAAGTAGCGCTATTTAAGAAGAAAGCCCGGCCGGCAATGTTTGACTCTTTCCGCCTTTGGCGAAAGGAAGCCAAACAGAGAGAAATTAAACAAGCGAAAAGAGATAGGAAAGAGAAGAATATGTCAGTATTACAAGCTGCTAGACAGTATAGGGATGATGGAGAGGAGCGCGCTAATGAAGTTTTAGATAGACAGCATTGCATGTCCATAGATAAATGTTATCCGGCCTTGCAGTCTTCTCCTCCGAAAGTGATTGAAGATCCTGAAAAAGATTCTTTGATCTCTCATTTACTGAGATTGACACCTCCTTATGTACAGGGTGCTACTGCGCCTCCATTACCACCGGTTGTTCCACCCTTTGTTGTTCAACCTCCTGCTGTTGTTCAGTCACCCGGTGCTCCACAGATAGTTTTGCCTCCTCCTGTGCAACCCGCTCTAGGGTCGCCATCTTTGCTACCAGCTTTGCCTCAAACTCCTTTGCCTTCTACTTCTGCTTCTTCGATTCCGACTGTTCTTATGCCTACATCTTCTTTGCATCGGAATACTTGTTCTCCTGTTCTTATGTCTACTTCTTCTCCTTCTGCTCGAAAACGAATGACTGAGACTGTTGTTAATCTGTTGTCTCTATTGTTTGGGTCACTGAATATGACCCCTGTTTCGGAACGTAAGCAGAGTCGTAGTCAGCTTCCTAGTTCCAAGGAACGGACAGTGTTGATTTGTTGGCTCGTAGATGGATTTCGAATGCCTCAAGGTATAATTTGCCAGCAGTTATGGATGTTTTCTTTCAGTGGGAAGCGCCTAAACAAAGGTATGTTTTCGATGTGATGCGTACTTTCCTGCAACAGGAAATGGAAGATAATGAGTTGGGTCCGATTCCACAGGATGTGCTCGATGTTCAGTCAGATTTTGCTAAAGGGATGATAGTGGCCACTGATGTTACAGATGCTGTAGAGACGATACTGGCTTTTAGATCTAGACTTCCGTCTCAGACGTTGTACGAACCTGATTCTTCTGTTAGGAGGAAAGTGAGACAGTATCCAATGAGAGAGTTTCCTCTACTTTGGAAAGAAGGAGACGCAACTGCTAATCCGCCTGTTCTGCCACATTTCCAGCAAATATGGGTACATCTCCCTTGGAAGAGAGCAGAGGTCTTGGCTTTAAAGCAGACCTTACCTGATCCTCGTAAGAATCCTGCTGGTTACTATAAAGAATTGTCTCAGACAGTAGAGGCGTGTATAATGAATTTAGCCGACGTTGACATGTTGATGGGTGATGTAGTTCCGCAACCTTTGTGGGCGAAGATTCATCATGAGAATCATGCAGCTGAGTTAGGAGATACTTGGGCGAATATTGTTGCTGCAGATGGTCGACAAGTAGGAGGTGCTAAACCTGAACAGTTAGTTGCAGAATTACCTGGTAGAATTATTACTCTGATGAAGACGATGATGCCTGCTTTACGAGTGAATTGGGATAATTTAGCAGCATGCAAGCAGAAGAAAGACGAGAGTGTGTCTGACTTCTTTACTAGGTTTGAAGAGACGTTTATCGATCACAGTGGTCAGAATATGAGTAAGGAAGGTGGTCAAAGGTTGTTTGTGGATAAATTTGTCTTTAATTTGCTTCCCGAACTGTCTAATAAATTGAAGGACTCTGAGAGTTCATGGGCCGTTTCTTCGTCGGCCCAGATATTGGCTACTGCCCAATATTACGAGAATAGGGATAGAGATGAGAAGGATAAAGTAGAGAAGAAAATGAAAGATTTAAAGACGAAAGTTCTTTTGCAGCAAGCTTATCCGCCTCGTCAGAATCAGCCTCAGTTTCAGCAACCTCCGCAATTTCAGAGATTGTTACAGAAGCCTGAACCTTATGTTCAGCGATTCTTTCCTGGCCCGAATCAGTGTGCTTACTGTAGAGAGGAAGGTCACTTCAAGAATAATTGTCCGACTTTGTTACAGCGTGCGAATGGTGTATCTGGTCAGAGATCTTGTGGTGGTTTTCAGCAAGCACCTAGAGAAAGAGGTCG
Organism: Lissotriton helveticus; assembly: GCF_964261635.1. Classification (NCBI taxonomy): domain Eukaryota; kingdom Metazoa; phylum Chordata; class Amphibia; order Caudata; family Salamandridae; genus Lissotriton; species Lissotriton helveticus. The sequence continues at coordinate 588,168 of NC_136065.1, read as the reverse complement.
TGGTGTTATTCCCCAGAATGAGCGTTCCTCTTCTCTACAGAATTCTGCGAATTATTTTGACAGACAGAATGTTCCGAGTGGTCAGTCTCCTCAGTACTATGTTGAGTATTACTATGTTGAAGGTGAGAGTGTTGGTTATAATGATAACTAGGACAGCCGTGGACAAAGTAAGGGAGTAGTGTCAGTTCCAGTAGATCAGAGTGGACCGTATGTTGAAGTGACTACATCAGGTGTAGTAGAACCTTTTCTTTTGGATACTGGTACGACAAAGAGTTCTATTATGCATTCTAAACTCCCTGGTGCACCTTTGTCTGGCTTCACCAATGTTTCCGTAGGATTTTCAGGCGCCCCAGTTAGTAATCCGGTTTCTAGTCCTTTGTCCCTTTCTATTGGCCCTTGTGAATTGGAAGCTCCACTTATTCTAACGACTGGTTGTGGTGAGAATCTGTTGGGTTTGGATTTGCTGAAAAGATTGTATGCGACATTGCATTGTTCTCCTTCGGGAGTACAACTTACTCTTGGTAAGAACGTGATTTCTCCAATGTATTTGTCTAAAGGTTGTTTGCCACTGGAATTGAGTTCGCTTCCTGAAACGCTTTGGGCTACAGGTCCGAATGATGTTGGTCTTTTGCAGATTGCACCGTATGTTGTTACGCTAAAGTCCAATGTTAAGTTGCCTGGTATTCCACAATATAAAATCTCGAGCGATGGTGAGAGAGCTCTTTTAGCGATTGTCTATGATCTGGTTGAGAAGGGTGTGGTTGAGGAAACGAGAGGTAACGTGTGCAATAGCCCGGTTTTGCCTGTTCTTAAACGTACTGATGCTTCTCAGCCACCTGTGTACCGGTTTGTGATCGACCTTCGAGAGGTCAACAAGATTGTCGTGCCACAGTTCCCTGTGGTCCCAGATATCACTGCATTGTTGACTTTGATTCCTGCTTTGGCAGCCTGGTTTTCTGTCATCGACTTGAATAATGCTTTCTTCAGTATTCCTATTGCTGAGGAGAGTAGGGATATTTTTGGCTTCTCATTAGGAGGACGAAGCTTCCGGTTTAAGAGAGCTCCCCAAGGTTATTGTGAAAGTCCCTCAATCTATAGTCAAGCGTTGAAGACTCAGCTTGACGGGTTTGTGTTACCTGTTGGTTCGACTCTTATTCAGTACGTCGATGATTTGTTGATTGCTGCTGATGACGAAAAGATTTGTAAAGAGGCTACTCTTTCGTTGTTGCGGTATTTGTCTGACCTTCATCATAAAGTGTCGCCTTCGAAGTTGCAATATTGCCGCCAAGAGGTAACCTACTTAGGTCATCTCTTGTCGAAGGAGGGAAGGAAATTGACCCCAGAAAGAATTCAAGCGATTGCGCAAATGAGTGTGCCATCGACACAGAGAGAAGTTCGTGCTTTTTTGGGTATTACGTCGTATTGTAGACAATGGATCCCTAATTTTTCCTTGTTAGCGAAGCCTCTGTTAGCATTGACTCTGAAAGATACTCCGTATCCTCTTCCTTGGTCTGATGAATGCCAGAAAAGTTTTTCTGAATTATGTAATGCATTATGTTCGGCTCCTGTGCTGGGTACTCCAGACTATAGCAAGCCTTTTACGTTGTATGTTCACGAGAGGGAAGGATGTGTGTTCTCAGTGTTGACACAATCTTTTGGGGACAAGCAGCGTCCATGCGCGTATTTCTCAGCAACGTTAGACCCAGTTGCTAAAGCATTGCCGAGTTGTTTGAGAGCTACAGCCGCAGCTGCCGTTTCTATTCGACAGTCTGCTGATTTGGTATTGGATAATACGTTGATTGTGATGGTTCCGCATGCAGTGGATACCTTATTAAACAGGACTAAGACTCAGCACCTTACTAGTGCACGTCTTTTAGGTTATGAGTTGACACTTTTGGCTAGCCATGTTCACATTAAAAGATGTAATGTGTTGAATCCAGCTACGTTGTTGCCGATCTCTACAGAGACGGATGCTCAAGAACAGCATGATTGTTTTGTTCGTACAGAGGAAGAAACAAAAGCTAGAGTGGATCTCAAAGACACTCCTTTTGAGAATGTTGATGGTACGCTGTGGGTTGATGGTTCGTGTTTTAAGCTTCCGAATGGTGAAACGACTGCAGCGTATGCTATCACAACTTTAAATACAGTTGTTGAGACAGCACGTATACCACAGAATTCTGCGCAAGCAGCAGAGTTGATTGCACTGACTAGAGCGTGTGTGTTGTCGGAAGGAAAGCGAGTGAATGTTTATACCGATAGTCAGTATGCGTTTGGTGTTGCTCACAGTTTTGGGCGTTTGTGGAGAGAGCGTGGGTTCCTTACTTCCCATGGAACTAAAATTCAGCATGGGCAGTTAGTGAATGAACTTTTGGAATCTATCACTCTCCCAAAGCAGATTGCAATTGTGAAATGTAGTGCGCATAAGAAAGTTGTGGACGATGTTGGTCGAGGGAATGCGTTTGAAGTTGCGAAGGAAACAGCGAAAGATATGATGAGCCGTATGTATGTTGCAGGACCAGCGAGATGGGTTATGGCTGGTGGTATGTGTGAAGACACGATAGAAAGTGTGAAGACGATTCAGGCTGAAGCTACAGAGAAGGAAATTAATGTTTGGAGAGAGAGTACGGGTATGTTGGATTCTACAGGTTGTTGGATTGAGTTGAGGGAACACCAGCGATGGTTGTTGCCAGACGCGTATGTGCTCCCAGTGGTTACAATGGCTCATGGATTGGCTCACATAAGCTCGAAAGGGATATGCAAATTGTTGGCTCCAGTTTGGCAGAATGCTGGAATCCCGAAATGTGCAGAGAACGTGGTGAAACATTGTATGATTTGTCTGCAATATAATCCTGGTAAGGGAATTCCAACTCCAGCTGGTTATTTTGCTCCTCCGACGTATCCGTTTGAGGTGATACAGTTAGATTATATTCATATGGAGAGATGTAACAATCTGAAATATGTTCTTGTGGTTGTTTGCGCCTTTTCAAGATGGATAGAGGCTTACCCCCTAAAAGATAATACTGCCTTGTCTACAGCCAAGGTTCTGTTGAGAGAGTATTTCCCTAGGCATGGATTGCCGAGAATTGTATGGTCAGACAATGGGAGTGAATTTGTGGGTCAGATTATGAAGAAAGTGTGTGCTGGATTGGGAATCAATCAAAAGTTCCACGCAGCGAATCACCCCCAGTCTGCTGGACTTGTTGAATGTTACAACGGTACCCTTAAGCTGAAATTGGCTAAGGTACAAGCGAGTACTGGTCTTACATGGCCAGATGCCTTGCCGTTGGCTCTTTTGTCAACTAGGACGACTGTGCATTCTCGAGTGGGACTTAGTCCGTATGAAATTGTGTTTGGTCGTCCGGCGAATGTTTGGGGAGTGCCTCGTCCGAAAGAATACAGCAGTATTGAATACCCTATGTTGGTGGATTACTTACATGACTTGACTGCTAAATTACATGTTCTCCACCAACAGGTCTATGATACTTTGCCACAGCTACAACAGATCCAGGCCATGTACTTGAACCTGGATTGTACGTCCTTGTGAAGAACTTTCAGCGCACTAAGAACTTGGAACCTAGATGGACCGGCCCCTATCTGATTTTGTTGGTTACTAGAACCGCCGTTAGAGTAGCAGGCAAAAAGAACTGGGTGCATGCCACCCACTGTAAGAAAGTTCCTTTGCCTTTACCATATGATCAGTTGGTAAGGGATGGTATAGCCGATTTTGATTGTGAGAAGGTCCCTAGATTTGTTCCATTTAGTGATGCTCATTTGACATGGACACGGTCTGAATGTGAGGATGACGATGTTCTACAGGCTGCTGTGCCTCCTCATCTGAAGATTGACACCACCAATCCGGATCTTTTAATCAAGGATCAGACTGTGCCTGACAAAGAACGCTACGATTTGAGACCAAGAAAGACTGTACATATGGACAAATAAATATATTCTTTTTTTGTAGTGAGTTTACACTTTTGCAGATCAAGAAACTTTTTTTTGTTTTCTTTTTCGAACCACCATCCTGGTTCAGCTGTAGGGTCGCGGTATAAAGACTTGGGTGTGCAAGCCGTGTAGACACAAGGTCGACGGTTCTGGTTGGTCCAAGGGAGTTCCCTAGACTGACAGGTGCATTCCTTAGCAGAAGAGAACCAACTGCCGCGAACAGCACGGTTAGAGGATGGAGTTTTTTGATGCTGCCCAGAATGTTAGAAAAATGGACTCCAAACTCCGAATATGTATATTGGTTCGTAGCAAATGTTTTTTATTAATGTATATTCTAATGCTTTTGAATATTGTGTTAGCTTGTGTGGGTTTGGTTTTCTATGCCACACAACAGCCATTTGCACCTACTTCCCAACCTATGTCTTTTCCTACTACTATTTCTTTACACTCGTTTCACCCTTTACCTGAACATGAATTAATTAGAAGGTCAGAGTTCATTAATAATTCGTTTGTGCAACTCCTTCATCAACACCAGTTAGTAGTGAACACCACTAATTGTTGGGTGTGTGGTCTTATGCCACATACTATGGATAGAGGTATTCCTTATCTGGTTCTGCCATTCAGTTACAATGGGTCCGTATGGGCATATCAGACGATGTTTATATATGCCAACGAACTCTATCCCCTGCGTTCCATGAGGGACAACTCGAGTAATAATGCCTTAGTAAGGGGAATAACAGATATGATCAGAGATATCGATACATATGAGACTATTCCCAAAGATGAGGCATTGGCTTATGTCGGCTGGAACGTGACTGGATATAGTATTAGTCTGAGTGAAAAGCAGAGACGAAAAAGGTCACCTCCGATTTGGATTGTACCCCATCGTGGTCATTTTTGTCTGCAAGGTAAAGACAAGAATCCGAGAGCTCAGTTAGGGAAGAGTGTTTGTACTCAGACATATGTCTTTGCGTCCCAAACTTCCCCACCGTTTTTAGCAGCTAAGGGCACGTGTTTTGTCTGCTACGATAGAGCATATACATGGTTGCCCCCTGATTTTTCGGGAACATGTTATGTTGCATATTTGTTGCCTCCTACGTATACTGCTGCCGTAGATTACCACAGAACGAGAGTTGTTAGGGGTGTCTTCAGTAAGGAAGATACTACTGGACAAGAAGTGGGAGACTTTTTCAAGGGTTTCCTACCGTTTTGGGGACCTATGGCAAACAGTAGAAACCTGCGGAAATTAACGAGAGTGGTTGAATCCACCATAAATGAAACTGCTGGTGCCCTTAGTAATCTGACCGCTGAGCTTCAAGCGGATCGCCTTATGACATTACAGAATCGAATGGTTTTAGACGTCATACTTGCAGATCGAGGTGGGGTATGTAAAGTGATACAATCGAGTTGCTGCGTTTTCATACCAGATAATGCTCCTACAGTATACCAGGCCATTTCCAAGTTACATAAGATCTCTGAGTATATACATGTGGATAAAGGAGATTGGTCGTGGATTAAATGGTTTTGGGGACTGTTATCGACCTGGGGATGGAAGGTTCTGATGATCATCGGGATGATTTTACCGATTCTCTTCTCATGTTGTCTTTGCGTACAGTGTGGTCCTGCCATATGTGGCCTTTGTGCTACTACATGTGTGAGAGGATCAGTCTCGAGAGAAGCCCTGAGTAATAGGATAATGCTCCAGCAGCATCTTGATGATCTGATGAATATTGACATCGACTCAGACAGATTGAGTGATTGCCTATGTAAGGGCAAAAGGAGGGTCTGTGGTTCCGTGAATCCTGAACCCGTTTTATAAATAGCATGGTTTCGTTACGAATTTGATAGTAGCGAACCGTAACTAGTGAGTTCGGCAAGTACGAGTGATCTCGTCATGCTAGACCTACAGAATCATCATGTATGTGGAGATTTCGTTCTGAACCATGGGTTCTATTTTGTGTGTGGCAGCCATTTTCTGGTTGCCCTCACATAGGCCGACGACTATGGCCGAGCGAGTCCTTTGTACACGTATACGTTGACTCGAGGTCACGCTGACTTTTGGATGAACCGAGCAAACTGACCTCGTTGCCTGAAGCGGACCTGGTTGAACTAGTTCCTTGCCTTAGAGCTGATCAAGATTGAGGATCAGAGCGCAGGACATTGTAAAGTTTGATATGCACACACACCTTCCTTATCCTGCTCTATATCTGTTTCTATTCTTCCTTTATGGCCTCTTTTATGACATGGGTTGTGGTCCTTTTATTATGGGTGTCGTTTGACTTATTGTAAAAAGGAATGTTGGGCCTTCCTGTATAATTAATGGTGGGCCGGGCAACTGAAAGGTGGGTTTGTCGTCATGCAATACCTTAGTTGTGGAAACATGTGATTGGTTAAACTGTAAATAAGGAATGTTTGCCTGAAGCATAATGTTTGGCATAAAAAGGGATGACTTGCTTTGTAAAGTTGAGCAGTCTCCTACGAATATACGCCGTTGTACTTCGTGGACTTCTGTTTCTGGTTGCAGCCAATAAATTCGATCTTTGACGCCACCAAGAAGTTTCCGTGTCTCTGTATTCTGAGACAGGTGGTACCCGAAGACTTTTGGCGTGCCCCTTGCGCCGCGGGGTCTTAAATAACCCAGTTCTTCAGAGGTAACTACTGTGCAACGAGGGCAGGGCATCACCCCAAAGGTGTGACCACTTCCTTCGAAGTGTGGCAATATTTTGTCCCATAGTGCACCAAATCCTCCAAATTCATCATGGCTGATTCTCCGGCAGGGAGAGAAGAGCTGGCTAAACACACCCCTAGGATGGCTCATCTCCATAGTCGCTCCCTCTGGCTTCTGCTCATTCTTTCCTTAAGCCTAGCATAAGGCTGGGTTCAAGAGGGGAGAGTTGTAAATGACACTGGTGTCTTCCCCTTCTATTGAAGACCATTGTTTATGACTCCTCCCCCTGCTCTGGCATTCCTGTGTAACAGAACACTGCCCTCCCAGCAGAGCTGGTTAACTCCAGGGGCTCCTTATCACCTTTTCAAAGGAGCCTGGCAAATCCACTTAACTCTGACCAATCAGGGCAGACCACTGGAAGGCTGAATTTGGCCTGACAGACAAGAAAGTCTTATAACTTCTTGTCTGTACATTTTTAGAGAAATTCAACAATATCATATTGTTGGATTTATCAATACCATTCTGGGCAATCTTTGAATGATAATGTTATAATTCTCATAACGGGTTCTAATAGTTAATAACTTCTTGCCATGTTACCCTATGTGGCAGGGGATTTGCAAAGGGAAAAATTACTTGGGCCCTTTTTCCAGCACCAGGGCTTATAAAACCATATTTTATAAGTACTGTGCCCATATCTACAGGATCCCACCCCTGGAACACCTAGGGAGACTTAAAGGGTTCTAAATATGCAAAAATATTGCAGATCCTCCATCCACAGTGCTCTTAGCACTATAGTCGAGTTTGTCCAGCACTGTATTACAATTTGGGGAGTGAAATGTGCAATTTCACTTAACTCGGGGCATATAAAACTCATTTTTATAAGGGTCCTCCTTATAGATACCTGACCCCCCACCCCTGGGACACCTTGGGGAGACCCTGAGGGTACCTAATATGCCCAATCATAGTAGGTTATCTATTTTTAAGTGCCCCAAACACCAAAGTCGAGTTTGGGAACGATTTACTTTTAAAAAGCAGTCCTGCAACACAAGGCTACTTTTAAACTAACCTCAGGCTTCAGCATGGCACAAATAAAAGTGCAGAAAGGAATGCTGGCCCCTAAACTGCCATGCCCTATTATATACTAGGGACTTAAAGGTCATTTCAATCCCTTTGCCCTATTATGTACTAGGGCCTTACAGGGTAGGTCATGCTAATCAACAGGGGTACTCCAACCCATAGTGTTCCCTAGTGTATGTAGGTGTTTTCACTGTATTCTAAGTCTCTTTCAGCATAGCACTGGCCCTGGTTAGGCAGAGCCCAGGGTCAGTCAGAGTCAGTTACCACCAGTACCAGTCAGCTACAAGTTGGGGGGTGCCCAGGGCACAGGATGACTTTGCACCAGAGCCGATAAGTATCCTTTAGCTATTGCCGCAGCAAAGACTTCCTGGGTTAATGGTAAGCAAAGTGACAAAACATCAGACAGCTGTGCCTGAACCAAACAAGAGACCTCCGCCAGCATCACAAATAAATTGTTTTAGTCGAGTGTCGCCTAGCTGCCAAGATGACATTCAGTACTTCAGAAGGCAGATCAAAAGCTGTTGACTGTCGCTGTACAAGCTCCAAGCATGGAGGTGTAGATTGTACAGGGTCGAGTGCAGGACCCTGCCCTCCTGAAAAAGCGGCCTTATCGGAGGGCAAATACTCATAGCCAGAAGTTCTGTGCACCACACTTTCCTCCCCCAGTCCGAGGCCACTAGGATCACTTGGGCCTGGTCATTACTGGTCTTTTTCAGAACTTGGGCAGGAGAGGCTGATGAGGGAAGGTGTTTAGGAGTCCAACATCCAATCCAGGTGAAAGACGTCTCCGAGTGAGAAATGCCTTGGGAACACTACTGTGCATGCATTTGGACACTCCACGTTCTCTTTGGTGGAGATGGTATTGAGACAGGGTTCTCCTCTTTGCTGGAATACACCCTGTGCCATCTCTGAGTGCAGCTGCCATGCATGATCCGCCAGTCAGCACATGCTAAGTTCTTCTGCCCTAGCTTTTAAAAACCCTACTGGGTGCTGTACCACCAGGGCGGAGCCCTGACGATTCAGCCACTACCAAAGGTGCAGAGCCTCTTGGGCACAAGACGCACAACCCCACCCACTCTGTTTGCTGCCGGACCGCATTGCGGTGGTGGTAGTGTCTGTGACAATCTGTGCCCATTCCCCCTTGGTGGAAGGGAGGCAAGCGTTGAATGCAAAGCAAATTGTCTGCAATCCAGCAAGTTGATGGGGAGGCATGTTTTTGCTGGAGACCAGCGTCCCGTGATTTCCTCACGCCCACTAAATGATGCCCCAACCCAGCAATGTTGCATCCATTGTGATGTTTATCTCTGGGAGGGTTGGGAGAGGGGTCTTCCACTGGTCCTATTTCGGTCCAGCAGCCACAACTGCAGATCTTTTGCAGTCTCCTTAGACACCTGTATGTATCTGGAAGGTTTCCATAGTGATGCGCCCACTGAGACTTCAGATCCCACTGCAGAGCCTACATGTGCCACCTGATGTGTTTCACAAGCAGGAGGCAGGAGACCAAGAAGCCTCAGAGGCTCTCACTGAGACCCGGGTCAGGGGTTGAAACATCTGAATCATTTATTTTATTTTTATTTTTATTGAATTTATATTGCGCACAGCTACCCGCAATGGGTTTCCCGGCGCCAGGGACAGACTGGAGAGAGAAGTCAGGTAGCACTAAAAAAAGTCACAAAGGAAGGAAAGTTAAAACAGAAAAGTCTTCAACTTTTTTCGGAAGGCCAAAAGATTAGTTTCTGTTTTTAGTGCCAATGGGAGGGCGTTCCACATCTTTGGTCCAAGATATGCAAATGAGCGACCTCCCATTTTTGTCAGTCGAATTCTTGGAATCAAGAAATCGCCATTATTTGAAGACCTTAAGGAACGGCTTGGTACATAAGGCTGAACAAGATTGTGCAGGTAAGTAGGGGCAGAACCCTGACGGATCTTAAACAGAAGACACAGTGTTTTGAAGGTCACACGTTCAGAAATTCTCAACCAGTGTAGATCACGTAAGGCTTGCATTGTGGAAGTTCTCCGAGGAACATTGCGCAAGAGGCGAGCAGCTGAATTCTGTACCACTTGTAGTTTGTGGATTGTTGCTTTATCCGCTCCAAGATAAAGCACATTGCCATAGTCAATCCGTGACATCACAAGAGCCTGTACGACTGTTCTTCGGGTGGATTCGGGCAGCATCCATAAGATCTTCTGCAGCCATCGTAAGGTCATAACACGTAGGGCCGTCTTTAGTGCTGGTGGCGCCATGTGCGTCAATGTTTGTTGCCCCCCTCCACCCCCAATGACTACCTCCACCACGGATTCTCTCGCTAGCACCCTTTAACAGGGACCAAGCCTCCGTTACCACACTCTCTTAGATGCATTGAATTAGTTATATAACGGCACTCATACCAGTGTAGGGTGTCCAAGCACATTGCATCACACACATTACACAGAGACAATCAATCATACGTGTGTAAATTAGTGTATAGGAAATGTTACATAAGGCAAAGGACTAAAAGTGTAGGAGTCACATGTCATCCATACTGGTATGCAGTATAGTTTAAGAGTGCTTGCTGTGGAGAAGCACAAACTCAGAGTTGAAAAGGAAACAGCATAGTTGGGAGTTTTCTTTAATAATAAGAATCGATTTTGAGCCAAATTAACCCTTTATGCAACATTAATCAATGTTCTAATGTATACTTTGCAGAGTTCTATGATGAAAGTTAATAGCTCACTGTTGAATATTAGGACTTCAAGTTATAAATTGCGAGTAACAAAAAGATGTCTCTTTGAAAAGCAATAACCTGGTCATCAGTTTATATTATACTAGCATCCCGTCCCGACGTTGTCCGGGTATGAATTGCTGCTGGCCAGTAGTATATTGTTTTGTAGGATTTCGTTTTGATAGCATTTCTTATCTGTGACAGGCCTGTGAAACGCTCCGATTCACAGTGCACTGCTGATGCACTTAAGAGTGTGCGTTCAGTAGTGTGTGAACTCGAGTTTCCCTACTTTATTTTTCCTTGCAATATTATATAGCGCAAACTCGACAGCATGGCATGAGCACAATTTACATTACAGAAGAACACATTCATTTGTGGTAGGCACGGGGAGACCAAGCGATTTGCCTGGAATCACAGAATGTTGAGCTGATGCCGAGATTCGAACGTAGCTCCCCAGCTCTAAAGTTCGCAATTCTAGAACTTGTGGCGGGAGGTGTGTCTAAAAGTGTATGTCGGTGCTGGCCATCAATGAGAGAGACCTGTGCATTTTTCAAATCGGTGGTGAAAAAATATGAGTATGTTGCTGGAGATGTGGGCCGCCGTGCCACCAATGTACTTACCGGGGAGGGTAAACACCCATTATTCCACAACTTTCTTTCCGCATACCATCACTCCACATACTTTCATCACGAAAGTACCATGACTCCGCAATGCCATTATAACGCATGGCATTACATTTTATATGCTTTTACCACGCATACATTTACAACGAAATTCGTTGTAAATGCATGAATGGTAAAAGCATGTTTTTGTTTAATGTTTGGATAAGGTAAGTATGGATATAGGGGTATATGTTTTGGGGTACTGAGGTATATGTTTTGGGGTGTTTGGGTATTTTAAGGGTTCAGATATAGTTTTGGGTTATGGGGTACAGGAGTAGTTTCAGGGTTTAGGGATAGGTATGGGTATTGGGGTACAGGGGTATTTTTAGAGTTCAGGGCTAGGTTTGGGTTTTGGGGTATAGGGGTATTTTTAGGGTTCAGGGGTAAATTTGGGTTTTGGGGTACAGGGGTATTTTAAGGGTTCAGGGCTAGGTTTGGGTTTTGGGGTACAGGGGTATTTGTATGGTTCAGGGCTAGGTTTGGGTTTTGGGGTACAGGGGTATTTTAGGGTTCAGGGGTAGGTTTGGGTTTTGGGGTACAGGGGTATTTTAAGGGTTCAGGGGTAGGTTTGGGTTTTGGGGTACAGGGGTATTTTAAGGGTTCAGGGCTAGGTTTGGGGTTTGGGGTACAGGTTATTTTAGGATTCAGGGGTAGGTTTGGGTTTTGGGGTACAGGGGTATTTTTAGGGTTCAGGGCTAGGTTTGGGTTTTGGGGTACAGGGGCATTTTTAGGGTTCAGGGGTAGGTTTGGGTTTTGAGGTACAGGGGTATTTATAGGGTTCAGGGCTAGGTTTGGGTTTTGGGGTACAGGGGTATTTTTAGGGTTCAGCGGTAGGTTTGGGTTTTGGGGTACAGGGTATATTTATAGGGTTAAGATGAGTTAGTGTTTAAGGGTGTTGGGGTATTTTAAGGAGAAAGTCGGCCATTGTCTGGAGGAGGTCCGCGACTGTCTGAGGCGAGCTTGGCTTCATCAACCACGTGAGGTGCACTAAACCGACTAAAGGGAAGCACTGACAACTGAAAGTGCACGTGGCCCACCTGAAACCACAGTGAACACCTGTGCAGCTGCAGGACCAAGATATGGAAATATGCGTCCTTCAAATCCAGCATTGTGAACTTGTCCTTCTTTAGGAAGAAGTTCAGAGTGCGAAAGTTGAGGATTGGGCAGAGTCTGCCGTTCTTCGGCACCAGGAAGTAATCAGAGTAACAGCAAGTGCTGACCTCTGCTGCTGGCGCCCCCTCTATGGCTCCCTTTTCCAAGTGAGTCTGAACTTCCTGTTGCCAAACGGACAAGTGATCCTCTGAGAAGTCATCTTTGGAGGAGTAGAGAGGAAGGGGGTGTATCCATTTTGGTTGATTTGGAGCACCATTACCTGTGGAGGTAAAAGGTGACACGACCTCCTGCCAGGGAAAGAAAACAGCTTACGAAGGAAGGGGCAGGGGGTCGGGTAGTTTGTTGCCTCTTAGGGTCTGGACTCTTGTAGATAAAGTCCCAACGTCTGCCTTGAAAGAGTTTGGAGGTCTGCTGCTGCTGAGGCAAGGTCTGCTGAGGCTTCTGTTAGAACATGTTGAAACTCTCTTCCAAAGCCTCGAAAGAAGTGAAATCGCTGTGGGACCTGGCACGTAGGCCAGTCCAAGGGTGCGCCCTGTGGCCTTGATCTCTTTGAAGTGCTCCAAGGTTGCGTTCACCTTGTCTTGAAAGAGACGTGCCATCAAATGGAATGTCCATCAGGGATTGGTGTATGTCGTAACAGAACCCTGGAACGTATCCAAGCGTGACTCCTGAGTACCACGTTACACTTATCTTCCCTACTCAAACAGATGGTAGTGTCCATGGCCGAGCGAATTGAATCCTTCGCTGCATCCTGTTCTTCGTGGATGACCTGCTAGAGGTTGGTTCTGAGGTCCACCGGGAATGCTGGCAAGATCTCTGCCGTTGTGTCTCATTATGCTTGTGAATAGCAATCCAGGAGGCAGCTGGCATTGGCAGTTCATAAGGCAGAGCTGCCGGGGGAAAACATGTTTCCCAAAATCCTCCATGCCCTTCCATACTCTGTCTGGTGAGGTGGCCGGACGCATATGTGGGCTGAACCTGCTTGGACCTCTCGACTTTACGGTGTGGGATATTCCAGGAGTAAAGCAGGGTCTACCGGAGCAGGTCAGCATCGTCTCGCTATCTGCCAGTTCACTGGTGGGCAAGATGTTGGTTTCGCCCAGATGCCAAGCAGTGCGGCCTCATGGAAGGGCAGAAGAGGTACTTGTGAGGTCTGCCCGGGCTACAGAACCTCTGTGAGGACATTTGTTTGGACTGCCGTGAAAAGTTCACTGGCGAGAGTGCGACTAGAGGCTCCCTGGGATCCTTAGGGCATGTAGGAGCTACAGAGGGATCCAGTAGGGGCCACAAATCCACAGCGTAGCCTCCATGAGGGCCTGGATCTGCTGCGGCATCACCGATGGATCCGGGAAATAGGGTTGGATCGGGCCTAAAGCTGGTGTTGGCTTTCACGTTTGGAGACAGAGTCTGCGACTGAGAGGTACCTTGGGCTCCATGCGACTGCTCAGGGTGGGAGTGGCGTGATGAGAGAGAGGCGTGCCGTGACGTCTTAAGCTTCTTCTTCTTCTTCTACTTACCTGATAACTTCAAACACGATGAAGAGCTCTCATGGGATGTGCCTCAGGAACGAGAGCGCGTCCATGGCCTCGGCTTCCAGTGGGGCAGGGCCTATTCAAGCCTTTTGTTGATGTTCCACGGCTTAGAGCTTGGTCTTGAGGTCCTGAATGACCTCCAATTCATCCAAACACATTTGACACTCAACACTGAGTCTGGTGAGGAACCAAAACACAGCGGCGGACCTCGTGAAGATCTGTCGCTGACATTTGTTTGTGGCAATCCTTGTGAGGTTTGAATCCTGTCGTTTTGGGGGAGACAGAAGTGTCGCCTATCACAGGTTTAGCTGTAACCTGACAGGTACGTTTCTGAGTTTGTTGCACATTTTACACCTTCACCTAAGGAAGAGCTACTCGAGGCACTTGAAGCCTCTGCTGAATGAATTGTGTGTCCATTTTTGTAAAGAGCCATTAGAACTATGTAAAGACTCGAGCACTGAGAGCTTGGAAGCCTAGAATAGCCTTTGCACAATATTGTTGTAATTACTTCATGATATTTATTTTTTGTATACCACCAGACATCTTGTTCCAACACGGGACCCGAGTCGAAAGGGTGAGAGACTCTCAAGAAGTGCAGAGAGAAGTTTTTGGGCCCCCCTGAACATTTTTCATAATTTTTCTATTAAATTGGCATTTTTAAAATATTTCTGGGCATAATTAAGCATTGCAGGTACGTTCTGTTACAGTTTTAAAAATGCAGTCAAATACATGATAGCCAAATCTACTGTTCTTGTCTTGCAGACCTTACTAACGTGTAAAAGTATACACAGTGTAATTATTAGAAATGGGGGTGGGGTTTTTGAACAATATTTAGAGTCCCTTCACTTCTGATACCTTCTCCCAGCCAGGATGTGAATGATAGAATGATAAAAGATGTTAATGATGGCCAATTGCAGAGCTGAGTACGGCCGCTCCCCCTCCCCCCTCCACCCCCCGCTGAAAACAAAAAGTTGCTATCAGCATAATGCTTCTTTTGGCCAAAGCCTAGCACCCCCCACCCACCCCACCAGGGATCACTTGAGGCCCCCCTAGGAGGGCCTGCCCCCCAGTTGGAAGACCCCTGAACCCGGGTATCCCACACCTGGGAGTAGACTCCCAAACGAATACACAAATGGGTGTACCCTGCCTAAGACAACTGAAGTTTTTTTTGTCAGACCCTCACTCTGTTAGTGGCAAGCTTCATCGTCAGGTCTCATCCTGGTGCCAAAATAACCAGGATCCGGCCATATTCCAGGGAGCACTTTGGATATTATCACTGCCAGGTCTTGGAAGTAGACATAATACCTTGTACAACCTAGGGATCACTTTAATATTGTTGTTCAGGTAGGTCTAAAACCCAATACTCGGATAAGATAGGGACATGATGGCCCTTTACCCTATTAATTTGTTGACATGTTTCAACCCTACTTCTATAGGCTCTTTGGGTCCAGGGCTTACGTTAGGCCTGTACCCATATACACATGCATGCGGACACAGATTTGTACATATATACACGCATAGACACAAAAACCCACATGCCCACCGACAAGCTCTAACATATATATATACATATGCGCTCAAACATACATGCACATTCATACACAAGGGCTCGCAAACACAGCACCTGTACACGTACTTGAACATGTTGACGTCATCCCTGCCTAACCAGTTCTGTCTAACGTGAACAATTTAATATGGGAAGACAGGCCAGAAACTGTAGCCCCTGCCTTTTATTAGTCCTACCAGCTATACAAGCCCCTCCCACCCCACTAGTGAGGGGGGGTTAGGGAAAGAGGTGCTATTACTGCACTGCTGACAGTACTTGCCTAAACGCAGCATCCACACTGGGATTGCAGTCTTGGGGAGGATGCCCGTAAAGTTGCCTTTTTAAAGTTCTGAAGCTCAACAAAGAAGTGACAGTCGTCTCGTCAAAAGTACTACAGTGCATTTAAACATGCCATTAGTATCCCAATAAAGGTACTGAAAGTAGGAAGGTGGAATCTGAATGCATGGTTACCCTAATATTTTTCCTGGTGTTTTGCTGGTTTTCGACGTAGTCTGACTGGGATCCTGCTAATCAGGACCCCAGTATATCTGCTTTCTCCCTAAATTGATTGCATGCACTTTAGGTACACTCCAGATTGGATTCTGGGATGCCCTTATCAGTCCCTAGTATATGGAACACCATGTACCCAGAGCCTAGGTTCCCCAGAGGCCTGCCAGGGGCTGCAGCATGTATTGTGCCACCCCTGAGAGGCCATTCAAACTGACACCACGGGACTGCTACTGCAAACTGTGTAAGGTGGTGCATGCGCCCCTTACTGGGATATAGGTTCACTATATCTATTCTAAATCACTACACATAAAGCTATGAGCCACCCCTATGACAGGCCTTATCAATCCTGAAGGCAGGGTGCGGGGTTTTGTGTGAGAGGGTGCCCATGCATGAGCAGAGCCCCTCTGCAGCCTTCGGAACCTATTCTCCGGGGTTGTCTGTGATGCAGCCAACCATATATGTTTAATAATAATAATAATAATATGCAAGCTTGTAAAGCGCCTGGTTACACAAGCTAGTGTGTCGCTGCGCTACGGTATAGCTGCCTTCTAGGGAGCAAAGGTACAAACCGCGTCACCCCTCAGAACTTTACTCCGGAAGAGCCAGTTCTTCAACTTCTTTCTAAAGAGTGACTCCGATTGTTTACTCCTCAAAGAGAGAGGGAGTGCATTCCAGTGTTTTGAGGCTGGATAGCTGAAGGAGCGAGCTCCCATTCTCGCTTTTCTTGCTCTGGGGATTGTGACCTGCACAGTCCCAAATGATCCAAGATGCTGTGTCAGTATATATGGGGTGAGTAGCTTATGTAAATAACTCGGCCCCTTCCTCTGCAGGATACGCTGACTAATACATAGTGCTTTAAAGAGTATTCTCTCTCGTATTGTGAGCCAATGGAGAGCAGAGGGGGCCTTCCTAGAGGAGGATCTTCTCGGGAGCATCAAGATCAGGCGTGCAGCTGCGTTCTGAGTGCATGCAGTCTGTGGATGCATTAGTTATTTGCTCCTAAGTAAAGAGCGTTCCCATAGTCCAGGTGAGAAGGGACTCGCGCATGAACTAGGGGTTTTCTAGCTGTGATAGGCAGCACATCTACAATCTTCCGTAGACCTTTAAAAATCCCAAAACACTTCCCTGCCACCATTCTCGTGTGGCTCTCAAAGGAAAGTTTAGAATCTATCCACACCCCCAGATTCTAAACCTGATCGCTCGGGGAGGGGATAGGGCCCAGTGACTGTGGCCACCAGCCAGAGGACCATATAGATGGAGTCTTTCCCACCACCAATAGCTCAGTTTTACTGCTGTAAAGTTGTAGACCGATATTTGTCATCCAGAGTGCAAGGTCTTGAAGGCAGTTAGAGAATTTATTGCCTGCCACCTCTGGAGACTGAGACCGGGAAACCACCAGTTGCGTGTCATCCGCATATGACACAATATTGATCCCATAACTCTCCACAATCTCTGATCATGGGGCCATATAGAGATTAAAGAGAGTGGGGCTCAATATAGATCTTGGGGGACCCCGTGGGCCAGCAAAATGTTTTTGAGAAGTGCGGGTGTTGGATCACCTGAAAGCTTCCGTCTCTTAAAAAGGACCCCAGCCATTCGAGTGCCACCTTATCCACCCCCCTTCTCCAAGGCGTTGTAGGAGAAGTGGGTAGGATATAGTGTCGAAGGCTGCTCTGAGGTCTAGGAAGACCAGAGCAATAGTCTGGCCCTCATCTACCTGTCCTTGAATCGTTTCAGTAGACAGGAGCAGGGCTGACTGAGGAATATGTGGCCCGAAGCTCGATTGTGTGGGGTCTAATAAACTATGTTGATTGATGTGGGCCGTAAGTTGCAAATTACCCACTTTCACAGCAATTTTGGCACAGTAGGGCAGGAGCGAGACTGGACGGAAATTCTCCAACTGACTCGAGCTCAAACTTGTTTTTTTCTTTATAGGAAGAACAATAGCTTTCTTCCAACTTATTGGGACTACGCCAGTCTCAAAGGAGAGTTCAAGGAGGTGCTTGATATGGGGGTAGCAGGATCTCCAAGCTATCTTTCAAAACCATAGGAGTAGCAGGGTCTCAGGGAGATCCGGATTTGATACTTAGTGATGTGCTTTTCAGGTCTTCTAAAGAGGGGAGATCAAATCTGGAGAGGCGGTGTGCCTCCTCCATCTTGACCCTCTCCTCCTGACCTGTGGTACCACAACGTGCCTCCTCTGTCGAATAGATTTTTTCTACCTTCTCAGCAAAAAAATCTGCCATTAAATTACAAGAGTTCACTGAACTACAGGTGGGGGGCATGAATCTAGCTAGAGATGAGATGCCCTTAAAGATCGAAAAAAGTTCTCTAGAAGAGTTTTCTGCTTGTTCAATCCTCTCATTGTAAACGGTGGAGCGAGTTCTTCTCATCAGGGCGTGGTACAGATTTAGGCTGGCTTTATATTTGGCCTTCCTATGGACTGAAAAATCTCTCCTCCACACTCGTTCCAGGCGCTTACATGATTTCTTTGCTTATTTTATCTCTTCATTGAACCATGGTGCGGATTTAGACTGTCTCTTTCGTGCACTAGATGTCCATGGGGCTGTTCTGTCTAATGCTTCTGTGATCCATTCGTCAAATGCGCTACAGGCGTCTCCACATCGTTGCCCCCATGAGGATCGCACTGCTTGAGGGCTTGATTAAAAGATGCTGAAGTAAAACTGTCCCATTTCCTATGCGGCCTTCCCTGATTATTGGCCCTGATCGATGGAGTAATCGATAAAAATATTCTGATGGGGATTAGACAGTGGTACAACCATGGTACTGCGAGCCAGCGACATGAAGGAGTGAGACGTGTCTCAGCTCGGCTCCCGGCCCGCTGCAAAAATCCGACGATAAATCCTGCCCCAAACCTCTCTAAAAAACCCGAAAACTTTAGCCTGGAGCTCCACAGGTGCACTGGCTGCGGTGAACTCAGATATCCGGCCGGACGGAGCTCGGAAACCGCCGGGGAAGAGGCGGCGACCGGAGCGGAGCTGCCGATGCAAGATGGCGGCTGAGGGAAAACGAACGGCCCTGCCCCGATCCGAACAGGGACACGACACATCGGCTTGAAGGGCCCCCCAGCAGACAGAGCCGTGAGGCAGGCGGACCCGGCGAGGAAGGAGACGGGCGCTCGCTCCGCGCCTCCATACCCGGTGAGTGACTGACTGGGCGACGCTGAAGACCGGCCCCCACACCGGCTGGAGAGAACCTCCCGGAGGCCTCTACCCCTGGATAAGGGCGCCTGGACTTGGCCTCGGCGGAGGCGCTGGGGGGGCCGCGGGGGTGCGGCGTTCCTCGGGCCCCCCCCTTGGTTGAATGCGGTGGATCGAGCTGGGGTGCGGCAGAGATCCCGTCGTTACAGGAGAGAGACGGGCCTGAACAGGCAGCTGCCCCCAGCCTACGGGGCTACCCTGAGCCTGGAGCCGCTAAGAGAGCCCACCCTTGAGTCCGAAAGTTGAACGCCCAGGAATCCCATGCGCAGGGTCTGTTGGGGCTTCCAAGTGCACACATACTGCCGGGGAACGAGGCTGCAGCGGAGAATCCTTCCCAACTGCTTGGGACCCGCTCCCTGATCCCTCCCAGCCGCTTTGTCCGGTGGCGCCCGACCCTACTACAGTGTGCCACACACCCCCCTGGAACATTGTACTTAATACGTGGAGAGGCATGGGGAAAAGAGACCCACCCGCACGGGCTGCTAGACAGGAGTCCATTGAAAACTACACCACGACGAGGACACAAAGGGAAATGCCCCAGAATCCCCCGGAAGCACACACCGATATGGCCGTGCTCCTAGAGGCTATTCAGGCCTCCAGAACCGATATCAAAGACTCCAGAGCAGCGCTGGAGACAAAAATAGGCGAAGTGGGCTCCGAAGTACTGTTATTGCGCCAAGACTTTCGAAACCTCACGGAGAGGGTGACTACAGCGGAATCCAGAATCAGTGAAACGGAAGACTCCGTCTCAACCCTCCGCAAAGAAATGGCGGAACTGCAGGCGTCCCACTGGCAACTGCAGTGGAGAGTGGATGACGCCGAGAATAGGGCAAGACGGAATAACCTCCGCTTCGTGGGCTTTAGGGAGGGCATTGAGCAGACGGACACGGCGGCCTTCCTTCAGGACTGGCTGCGTACCACGTTTCCACGTGCCCAGTTTTCTAACTGTTTTATCATCGAAAGAGCACATAGGGCGCTGCTGACGAAACCACCGGAGGGGGCGAGGCCGCGGCCGATCATCGCGCGCTTTCTGAACTATGCCGACAGAGACCTCATCCTCCGTGAAGCCAGGAGGGCGGGTGAACTTAAATTCGAGAACACACACATCATGATTTTCCCTGACTACAGCCAGGATGTCCAAAAGCTGAGAAGGTCATATGACTCGGTCAAGGCGAAACTCCGAGATCTCCATATCTCGTATATGCTGCTCTTCCCGGCGAAACTGAAAGTGTTGTTCAAAGGCAAGTCGCATTTCTTTAGCTGCCCGGAAGAGGCCTGGCAGTGGCTGGAGGAGAGACCCCTACTTCGAGAAGCTGAGGAGGAGGGCCGCAGGATACGAACGGAGCTAGCGGCGGCCAACTTTCGGAGAAACTCACCTAAACCTCCAAGATCACAGATCCCGCGAATGCGGCGAGGCTCACACCCGTCACCTTATCCGAACCCGCGTACGGCTGGCCGAGGGCAGGAAGACTGCGATGCCTCTACCGCTACCACTGGAAGTCAGGAGACAAGGATCGGAGGACAAGCCCACCCGCATGTAACGGACACGGGAGAACTGAACAACGATCTATTGTCGGATGTGGATGAATCAACGGACCGCTCGACGCATCCACTGGAGGCGATGATCCGGGAGTTGGAGCAGGGAGCAACCGGCAGAATGGAGGAGCAGGACATTGATGCGCAAGACTCACACTCGTGAAGAGGTTCGGGGACAGCATCCGTATCGGCAGCACACCGCTGCTGGTACCACGCAAGTTATAATGATCTTTCTTCCTTTTCTCTACATTGACTCAGACTGTTGTTTGGGGGTTGCTGCTGTGGGACCTATGGCCTGGTTCACTCCAGACACGACGAGCCACGGAGCACAGCACACCCACTGAGACAACACCCCTTGTGAACCTCACGTTTGAACCCTGGGGATAGTTTGATCTGGGATCTAGTGGGTGGGCGACAGACCTTTACCGCCTGAAAGTCCTAGTTGTTAATGGTTACATGGATGGGCTGGATGGGGGGGAAAGGTGGGGAGGGGGGTGGAAAGGGAGGGGTAGCTGAAACAGTTTTTTGTGGCGGGGGCCCTGGTTGGGGGGGAGGGGGGACAAGTTGGTTATCTGCAGTCAAGTAGTTTGGTGTCCTATGCAGTACTTCCGCACCGGAAGTCATCTGACCTCACTGCCCGGATGGCAAGTATATTTTGGGCATGACCTATGGCCTTGGAGAAACTGCATGTCCTGACTTGGAATGTGAATGGTCTGGGTAACAAGATAAAGCGGGGGCTGGTGAACAACTATCTCAAGAGAGTAGGCCCAGACATCATTTTCCTGCAGGAGACACACCTTAAGGGCACAGCCTGTGCGTTCATAGCGAGGGGTAGATACAAAGTACTGGGGCATGCGGGATACACGACGGACTCCAGGGGGGTAGCGATTATTGTTAAGAATACGTGCCCATTCCGTATCACCCGCACATGGGGAGACCCAATGGGAACATGTATAGGAGTGCAGGGGACTTGGCGTAGACGCACCTATACACTTGTTTCAGTATATGCACCTCCAAAGCTACAGGCGAATACGCTGAATAAGCTAGCGATCATACTCCTAGACACCTCGGACACCATACAATTAGTGGGTGGCGATTTTAACGATGTGATGGATAAGGGTCTAGATAGATCAGGGATGCCTAGCACCCGAGGAACTCAGACTCCCCTCACTCAAATAATGTCCGAGATAGGCCTAACCGATGTCTGGAGACTGCTACACCCCGACGCTACTGCATACTCCTTCTACTCGGCTGCGCACAAGGTGTTCTCCAGACTGGATTATATATTCATGCCCAGGAAGGAACTAACCATGGAGGACACGGCAGAATACCTGTCGAGAGGTCTCTCAGACCACTCGCCGCTTCTGGTGTCGCTGAGCCGCTCTGCTTACAGAGGGGGGGCCTCGTGGCGTCTTGCCGCTTGGGACCTAACAAATAAAACATTACTTAAGGGCATTAGAGCAGATGCACGGGTTTACCTGGCCAAAAACGATGGGTCGGTGGACTCGGCAGTGACCCTGTGGGAAGCACTGAAACCAGTAATGAGAGACAGAATAAATAGTAGATTGGGGGAGGAGAAGAGGAAGCGACAGGAGGAGATGGGGAATGTTGAGCGAGATATAGTGGAGCTAGAGAGAGAACACCTACTCACAAAAAGCACCACAACCCTGCGTAAACTGCTGGACAACCAGAGGCGCTATCGGGAACTGGTGTCGGAGGAGGCGAGAACGCAAAACCTGGCCACACTCCAGCGACTGTACGACGTGGGGGATAAGTCGGGCAAACTTCTGGCATGGCTCAGACGTAAAGAGAGAGCGGCGCGGTGGGTGGATGAAGTCCTGGATGAGAAGGAGAGGACTGTGTGTTCAGACCCCCACATTACGGACGCGTTCGCGGCCTATTATGAATTCTTCTACGAAGCCAGGCAATTGGGCACGTGCGAAGATTCACTCCGCTATATGACACGGGTTACTCAAATCAAATCAAATCAAACTTTATTTCGATTGAATTTACAATCATAAAAGTTCATTATAAAAAATTTACAACAGTTAAAAAGACAATAATGACTGGTATATACAGAAACGTAAAATGAATCTTTCTAAGAGTCGTCTGTACAATGATATCCTGTGTGGCGAAAGAATAAAAGTTATACACATAGTAAACAGAAAATTTAAGATGCAGAAACAGTAAATTGAGAGCGAATTTTCAGGCAAGCCTTTAAAAAGCAAGCTATAGATTTGGCAACATATGGTGTATCTAAAAACTGTAATGCCAAAAGAGCAGGTCTGCATCTTCTCAGCCCGTATTGTCGAAGTAGTGGGACCAACCAGCGTTTACGCGGGGTCTCATACAGGCTACAGAATAATGTTACGTGCAAAGTAGACTGAATGGAACTATCGTCACAGGGACATCTGCTTAATTCACGGGACCAATCTAAGGGCTCAGGGAACGAGACAAGACGGTAAAAACAGTCAAACCGAAATCTGGTTAGAACATATCTGTCGTAGTTTGATAAATAAAAAGACAGATATGGTTGAATACCATTGGAGGATTGTGCCATCATTAAATGGATATTTGTTTGTTTGCCGATTTCAGAACACAAGCGTAGTTCTCTTAAATGGGTGGCACATAGATTCTTCAGAGTCTTTCTAGGTATGGCCGTTAGTGAGACAGGATTAGTAAAAAACGTTGGGCAATTCAAATTGTTCAGAAAGTTAAAAACATACAAAAGCCAGGGAATCTTTTTCCAATAGGTCAATGTCAAGCAATCGGTGATTAACAACCGAGTAAGGAGACATTGCTCCTTAGTCCAGATACGATGCCAGAGGAGGATCGGTTGGTATCTAATGGTGTCAGAAAGATAATCCCAACCAAGCTCAACATGGCTACCGTAGTTAGGGGCACTGCGAGGAAGAGCTAATACATATTTCAGGAAATCGTTTTCAATTACTTGAAGCTCAGTAACAGGAGCATAGCCCCATACGCCCGCTCCATAGGTGGCCACACTCAGGCATTTAGCTAGATATATTTTCATTAATACAACAGGAGCGGGCTTACCCAATTTCCTTGAGAAAGAGGTCAGCGCCGTTGTAGTGCGCTGAAACTGCAGTGTCTTACTGGAGGTGGCAGGTTTCCAGGACATACGGTCGTCAATGAGGATCCCTAGGTATGGATATTTTCTAGCATTTTCTAACCTAGTATTGTCAATGTAGAGAGGTTTACATTTCAGAGCTTTCTTACCGATTTGCATAACAAAGGTCTTAGATTTGTTGACTTTTAGACCAAGAGAAAGCATATATTGACAATACTTGTCCAGTTGGAGCTGGAGTTGGATTGGTGTTCTCGCTAGAATGACTGAATCGTCGGCATACAGTAATGCGGGAATTGGCCGGGTGTTTATGCAGGGAAGATCCTTATTGTCTACCAGCATCGCTTGCTCCAATCCATTTGTATAAATATTAAATAGAAATGGAGCAAGGACGCACCCCTGCCTAACGCCTTTTGTGATGTTAAAAGAATCCGATAGCTCACCATTGATGCCATACCTCACACATGCTTTGGCATCCGAATAGAGCTCACGAAGGAATTTCAGGAGTGGAGGATCGATGCCCAAATTATTCAGAATCTCCCATAGTTTAGTGTGAATTACGCAATCAAAGGCGGAGCTTAAGTCCACATAGACCAGGTAAAGCTTGCCGCCTTTAGCCCAAGCATATTTGCCCATGAGTAGTGTCAAGTTAAGGGCCTGCTCAACAGTACCCAATCCCTCTTGGAACCCGAACTGTAGGTCTGTTAAAATTTTCTTCTCTTTAGCCCAATCCTGGAGACGTTCCAAGATTAGTCTCCCAGCGACCTTACTCAGCGAGTCCAAGAGGGAAATGGGTCTGTAACAAGCCGGGTTGTCGCGTTCTCCCTTTTTGAAAATGGGTAAGAGCACAGAAGAAGACCAGGAATCGATAAGGCCGATTTGTGAAGCTGCAGACATAACTTGCATGACAATTGGAGCCCATAAGTCTAGGTTGCTCACAAAGATATCGAGAGGGACTCCGTCCGGGCCGGGAGCTTTCCCGGTCTTTGAGGAAGTCAGTGCAGCAGTCACCTCCACAAGATCGAAGTGGAGGTCAATAGGATAAATGTTATCCTTAGTGATGACTGCCTCCTCGGAACTGATAGTGTCAAGTGTTGAAGGGGAGTCCCCAAAGATCTCTGAATAATGGGTTACCCATTTTTCGGAAGGAACAGCCACGTCTAGGTGGCGGACAGCTGTATCGTTCGCTAAGAAAGGGGACTTAACTGTTCGCCAGAACGACTTAGAATCCTTGTTCCTTGCACTCTCATGCAATTGAGCCCAAAGGTTGTTTTTTAGTTCCTGTTTACGAGTTTTTTGGGCCAGCTTGTAATTCTTTCTTAATAACGCTATTAAGGCCAGGTCTCTATCTTGGCTATGTAATGCTCGTTTAAGTGCACTAAGGGCCTTGCGGCAATGGGAGTCAAACCACCCCCGGGAATCCTTATCATTTTTCTTGTGTTGGCGAGTAAGCTCCAGCCGAATAGCTTCTAAGATGTTAGCAAAGCTGGAAAGGATCAGCTGAGGAGAGGAGGTCTCATCCAGACAGTTTGATATTGAAGGAAGGGATTTTTGGATAATGCTACTAGTAACCTCGTTAGGGTTAATTTTTGACCATTTTACTGTAAAACCGTTAGTTTTACTCATCTCCAGAGAATGCTGTGTTAAAAGACTGACCTTGGGGTAAATAGAAGGAGCTAAATTAAATATAATAGTGATACTGTTTGAGTAATGATCACTAGAAGGATCAGTACCAGTTGTAAAAAATCTTAAACGGGTATTGAAAGTTTGCGAACAAAGAATGTAATCAATAGTAGTAGTGAGACCTCTGCCGTGAAAGGTCGGCTTAAACACAGCGGCAGGACACACTAATTCATTCGCAAATTCAAGGGCTAGTGAAAAAAGACAGTTGTTAAAACCAATCCCAATGCTAGAGTGAGTAAAGTGAGTGATGGGAAGATCATGCTCGTCTTGGAGCCCACAAATACCTTTTTTGTAGTCACTACATAAATAAACATTGAAATCCCCACCCCACACAACGTAACATTGCATCTGTGAGTTCTTAGCCTTCTGATCTTGCAAGTATGAAGAGATTTCTATCAGAGACTTTACACAGTCAGTGGGTGAGGCGTTATTATACATATTAACAAAGTAATAAATGGAGCTTTTGTCAGGGGCGAGCTTAAGGATTTGGTAGGTTGGGGACACCGATGGTACTACGGGTTACTCTGCCTGTGGTGGACGCGGAGGCCCTGCCTGCGCTGGAGGCCGACATCTCGCTGGAGGAGGTAAAGGCCGCCATTGCTGGGCTAAAGCCAGGCAAAGTACCGGGGCCGAACGGTTTCCCACCGGAATTCTTTAAGGGCACGGCTGACATACTAGCTCCTCACCTAAAAAATCTTTTTACTGAAGCGGGCCGGGAAGGAGGCCTGCCTGCTGACCTCGCCATGGCAATCATAATCCCTATACATAAAGAGAGCAAACCACGGGAGGATTGTGCCTCTTATCGACCCATCTCCCTGTTGAACATGGAGGTGAAGCTCCTTGCCACGGTCTTGGCGCGACGACTGAGGACAGTAATACCCGACCTTATCCACTTAGATCAAACTGGCTTCCTACCGGACAGGGCCACGAAATTTAACCTTAGGCGCACGCATAACTGGCTCCAGGAGGTGAGAGGCAGGGAACCGCCACATTGGTTTCTTTCCTTGGATGCATAAAAGGCCTTTGATTCAGTGCATTGGCCGTTCCTAGAGGCCGTCCTACTAAAATTTGGTTTCGGACCAAAATTCCGAACGTGGGTGCGCCTTCTCTATACTAACCCGCGCGCCATGGTGAGGGTCAACGGTAAGCTCTCCCGCGAAATTTCTATCCAAAGAGGCACCCGACAGGGCTGCCCTCTATCGCCGCTTCTTTTCACATTAACAATTGAAGTACTGGCCGCCCGGATTAGGCAAAACCATAAGATCTCAGGATTCCGGGTCGCAGAAGCAGACGAGACGCAGGAGAAATTATCCCTGTATGCGGACGACGTCCTTCTCTATGTCACTGACCCAAAGAACACAGTGCCAGAATTATTCAGGGAGCTAGACTGCTATGGCAGCTACTCCGGTTATGCTATAAACTGGCACAAGTCCATCCTTTTCGACCCCAGAGGAGATGCACGTGGGGAGACGCTACCTGATAGGCTGGTGGTGTCCGAGGAGGGCTTCCAATACCTGGGGGTGTACATCACGCTAGACAGGCAACTGTCGCGTCGCAAAAATGTAGAGAAAATACTCGTGAACTCCGCATCGGATATTGACCGCTGGCGCCAGCTCCCTTTGACGCTCCTAGGTAGAGCGGCGATTTATAAAATGGTAGTATTACCCAAGTATCTCTATCTCTTCCAGACAGCCTCATAAGTAAGATCCACGCTGACCTTCAAGCTTTTATATGGCTGGGTAAGCAGCCGAGAATAGCGCTGACCACTCTCCAACGACATCAATATAGTGGTGGAATCTCGCTCCCAAATCTTGAAGTCTACTATTGGGCGGAGCACATATCCCCCATTAACGACTGGCTCCATGCTCCGGCGGACCACCCTACGTATGCACTGGAGCGTAACAAACTGTCCCCGCATAATCTGTTGACATATTTATATGGCGGATCTGCAAAGAAGTCACTGCTCCCGGCCACGAGCACTACACTCCGGGCCTGGAGACTGGCCACAAGACGCACAGGGTGGGATAAGAGGCCCACCCGGCAGACTCCACTCTGGCAATGTAAATGGCTCCCTGAGCTGCATAAGCTTACCGGCTTTAAGCGGTGGGATGATATTGGAATATCCACGATAGGAGATGTCATTGCTAAGGGAGAACTGAAACCCTTCGCGTCCTTGCAGGCAGAATATGGGCTCCATCGCTCGCAGTTTTTCAAATACATCCAACTACGACATGCATGGAGGGCACAGGCTTTGACTCTGGAGGGTCTTCCTGAGTATGCCCCACTGGAAGGGAGACTATTGCAGGAACAGATGCCGAGCAAGGCTGTATCACTCACATATAAAACACTTACCAATAACATGCTGGGAGATTTGGCGAAGCTTAGGGACAACTGGGAGAAGGATTTAGGCACCCTTGAAGATATCGACTGGGACATGGTTCTAATGCACCCGAGGGAGGTGGCTATTAAATCCCGGCTCCGCCTTATTCAATATAATGTGCTCCATAGAACATATTTCGATAGGGTGCGATTACACAAAATGGGGAGAATATTGGATGATAAATGCCTACGATGTCAGCTTGAGGGAGGGGATTTCTTCCATATATTATGGACCTGTGATAGAATACAATCCTACTGGACCCTCATCTTTACTGAACTTAGAGATGTCTTGTCTGTGCCGCTTGAACAGGAGCCCAAATTGGCTAGCCTGGGAATGACTAATGATGTTGATCTCCCCCGCCCCCTGCTGGTGTTCTTGACACTGGCCCTGGTAGTGGCAAAACGTGACATTGCAAAATATTGGGGGGGCAGTGAACGTCCCCACTGTGGAGGAGTGGAGGAGAGGGTTGGACCTTTACATGGCGGCGGAGCGGGTGACGTATAAATCAAGAGGCTGCCCGAGAAAGTTTACAAAGGTCTGGTCGAAATGGAGACATTACCACGGGCTGGATGGAGGGCTGGGGGTGGGAGGCCCATGACTGCGCCTAATGCTGGAGAGAGGGCCGAGATGGAGCTGAGGTGCACGTCCTGAGTTGACCCTGATGTAACAGAAACACACTGATGGACGACCATTGCTTGTACCAATTATCTACCGGGCGGGAGGTGGGGATGGGGATTGTAGGAACTGTATGATGCCTCTACCATGACTGCACAGTTAAGTTAAGAACAAAGTGTTATTTAGCCGATTTTTTCATCCATAGTGAATGTTTGTTCTGGGGGGGAGGGGGGGAATATAACAGAAAATGCGGATGCCTAGATGGCTTTCATGAATGCCTCCTATGCTAGGTTGCTGGTGTACAGAGAGAGAACCACCGTTATTGACAGATCGACTTTTTGATGTATGTACTGAAGAGAAACGGGGGGCTTCATGGTCTATAATCTGATGTGTACTACTGTTTTATTTGACTATATATGCTAATGCTGATCTTTTCTCATCTGAATATCTGCAATAAAAAAGTAAAAAACAAAACAAAACATGGTACTGCGATTGGGGTGTCAGTTCTCACATTCTCCCAGTTTGCAAAAATTGGGTCAAGTAGGTGACCCTGTTGGTGGGTCGGGAGCGTAGACTGCAGTGTCCGCTGTAAAGCAGCCAACTCCTGACAGAGCGCTTGCACTTCCTCGTTAGCTACATCATCAAAGTGCATATTCAGATCCCCTAGCACCAGTACTTTATTATATCGAAGTGCTGGTTGTACTTCGCAGTAAATGCTGACTTTAAAACGGCTGCTTAGAAACATGTCTTGTTTGGCGTCAAACACCTTGGAATCATATCTTCACACCAGTAACTGGTGTGGGAGGTATGATTTCATCCTACCAGAGGGACTTATGTGAACCTGGGCATCTCAAAATGGATGCTGCCAGCAACAGACTCGAGTTTGCCCTCCTGCTTCTGGACAAAACTTGAGCAGGGGAGGCCTGACAATAGGTTTCCTGTCACAGGGAGGTGTGAGCACCTTCCAGACAGGCTTTAGTGTTTTGGGGCTGGGTGGGTGCACTGCTAGAGTGCCAGAGTGTCTGCACTGGGGGCACATTTGTTGTCCCTGTGCATAGTCCAACTCAAACTGGTTGCAGGAGCCATTTGCTCCTGCTCTGGTGTGAAACTGGAAAAAGGACATGGGTTTAGCCACCCCTTAGTCCTGACCCTCCCATTGGTGGGTCCCCTGAGTTTATCCCACTCTTTCCTTGGGTATAAAGTCGGAACCCCTGACTACAGGACTTGGATTTTACCCGGACAAAACTCTGCTACAGGAACCAAGTACTTCGACGATCGGCACTACACTGGATGACTGAAGAATCTCCCTTGGAGTAAAGGAGTTCCTCCCTGCAAGGCAGGCACCTTAAACGCATCTGACCGGTTTGGTTCTCCCGAGCTCCTGAGGACTCCGAAGATTTCTGCAACACAGGATGTGGTTTCTCAAGTGTCCCTGGGGTCGACTAGTGCTCTCAGCAATCCTGCGATCTGCATTCCTCGTGGGGACGGTGCAACCCGTACCCCTGTCCACCGTGTCCATTTGCAGCAGCATATGCTTTTCGGCGATCTCTTAGGCTGTGGTTTGGGATATTTGTAGTCCTGACCCTGAGGAGTAATTGCACCAAAGATTTCCACTTACACTCTACGAGTGTTCCGTAGGCTTGTGCTTTGTGATTCAGCTGGAGGTCCCTTTGCATTCCCTGGTCCGTTGGCCTGTGGGTCCCTTTGAAGGTAACTTTGACTCTCAGTGAGCTTTGCTTGGAGAGTCCCAAGGACCTTGCTGGTCTTCACCGAAGCTTCAGCTTCAGGTATTTTCTTCCAGTAGTGGTAATAATTCACATGTACCACAATTTAAAGGTATGCTGTATACACATGTCTGCTTTAAGACCGACCTGGAAATATATACATTCTTAGGACTTCTGATTTTTATTTGTTCAAACCGCAGCTGCAGCCAGTGGAGAGAGTTGCGGTGGGACAGAAAGGCGGGGCGGGGGAGGGGCCTGGCGGGGGGTGATAAACACCGGACTATGGATGATTGCAGGTAAGTAAACAATTAAATGAATAAAACGAATTTCGTTGCGCCCTGCATCGCATTTTGCGATGCAAGGAACGGAGCGTAATTCGTTTTCTTAAGTTAATTGTTTACTTACCTGCAATCCTCCATATTCCGGTGTTTATCACCCCCCACCCTGCCCCTCCCCCACCCTGCCTGCCTGCCTCACTGCAACTCCCTCCCCGGGCCGCGACTGTCAAACCGTTTTATTTGATATGTAATATCATGGTGGCAGGCATGATCCCCACTGAAACAAACTTGTGTAATGTAACTCCAACATGAATAATCGCGGTCCAATTCATTGATGACTGGTGAACACATTCCCGTGCTGCCAGTGTATATACACACACACCCATTGGTTAATCGATTATGACTCTACAGACAGCATTCAGCTGCTGCCACTGGCCACGCAGACTGACTACGTGCACACCTTCCTGTAGCTTAGCTGGGTCAAGTACTTAACCGCGTGTTTGACAGTCGACTTCCAGACTGCAGCGGTACTTGTGCGCCATGCTAGGTAAGCGTGTGAATGCCATCTGCTTTCATGTTTTACCGCTTTGATTCATCACGAGTCTCGGCGCTAACTCCCCTCACGTTCCTCTTACAGGATTGTTAACTGGCAAACCCTTGGGATTGGATTTTTACCTCCCACACTGGCCGATTGCTCCCACAACGGCCCGCCCACGACAATCGCTTAGGTAAGGCTAAGTTTGCTACTCGCACTGTACCTCCTCTGTTGGTATGTTGGCAGATCATGATCCCTTAAACCCTGGCCACATCCAATGTTTTAACTTGTAGATCATCTACGACTACATGACGTAAGGAACTCCGTTATCTAAGAATTTTCCTGATACTTGCTGGTGGGACAATTTGTTTGTACGTCCCTCTCTTCTCTAGTTTAGTTATTTGATCTGACTGTTGCAGATCCTTGTGCAGCCCTCAATCCACAAGAGACCTCCTGGGGGCACTTTTCCGCCCCATGCCAGGTGAATAACTTGTTCAGCACTACCAGCGCTGCCTCACATTAGTTGGAACCATTTACAATAATTAGAGCTTCCTCAGATTAGTTGGAACACAATTTTGATTACTTTCTTTAATACTTTCAAGCTCTCATCCACCAACCATGTCCTGAAGAAGACCAGCTATTACATTTAAAAGGCACTCTGTCAGGGTCGAAACGTCAATGAAAACATATGGTTCAGCTATTCTCAAGTCTCTTGGCTCAAGCGAAAGTGCTGTCCGCCAGAGACATTGTCCTCTTTTATCCTGACGACCTTTATTATTTCTGTTAAACTGTATATAATCTCACCTTGTATATGATATGCACTGCACCATTGTCACTGAGCACCCAATGTCACTATATTATATGTCACTTGTTAATTTACTCACTTTGAAAGCCTTTTCAATTTTTGTAAATACTTTTGGAAACCTCAAAACATATAAAATAATAATTCTGCAAACACCTACTAAGCAGTGTTTTTGATTTTGTGTTCCAACTGCATTTAACACAATTTGATATCATTCTTTGATTTTGTATACTGTATAATTTGTTAAAATTTTGATTTATTCTCCCATGTAAAGTGATTATTCTCCCCAGCAGAACCACTGTAGCTTTCTGTCTATGTACCCAGGTTCTGAGGGACACAGGGTTACCCCATTGTAGTATATACCCCGGCCCCTCAACTTCGGCCTATATCTTTGGCCCAGCTGGCGGTGAAAATAAAAAGTCTCCCTCGCTGCCTGCACGTTGCTGCTGGGAATGGAAAGCAGACAACGTGCAGGCGCTGCTGAACTTGTCACGGTGTCTGAAAGTTACACCTGGACGAGTTCAGCATATTTCTGTGGGGCCCAACTTCTTGGCAGGGTGGACGGTGTCCACCCTGTGAAAATAGTTGGTGGACACGGTGTACCAGCGTGCACCCCGAGTTGTGCCCTGGTGGTGGTGCATTCAAGGTGGTTCATTCTAGATGGTGATCAATAGCAACAATGTAAGAGGCAACGTCATTCAATGTAAAAGTGTTTTTTCAAAGCAGTTTCCAGATGGTGACCCTTATCTTCTATTTGTATCTTATGCACCTGACTCTGTAGTAGCTGAGGGATGCATGCATAAGGTATGCATAAGCAGGAGGGAAGGAGTCATACTCCATCATTATTTCATTCGGGAAATCCTATAGACAGAATTGTAAGGAGTTGTTGGCTGTAAATAAGTGGAGGGGTCATGAACACAATCAAGGTGAGGAATGGAGCTGCTTCCACAGAATGCTGTCATTGAAGCCAAGCCTGTGGGTGCCAAGCCTGTGGGTGCCAAGCCTGTGGGTGCCGAGCCTGAGGGTTCCAAGCCTGTACACCTATCGTTGTTCTTGCTCAATGCTGTGTTTGAGGCCTGTTATTGCTCATTGTCACTCTCTCTATAACTGTCCAGTATTGATCAGTATCCGTGTGTGCTTTTTCGACACAATGAGCAGTCAATTTTGTTGAAGACTGTTCACAATGGATATTGCTACAGTGCTCACCGATCCTTGCCTTGATGTTCCTTCATGTCATGTCAGTGTAGCATAACTTACAGGGGCATTCGATTATGTAAATCAAGCAATTTAAATTATAATTAAAACATTGGAATTTTGCTGTGTTTCGTTATCGGGCATACTGATCATTGCCCACAAGAGAAATGACCGGTGACAAGGGGAGGGAAGAGGTCGGAGGAGTCCTAGGGTGCTCTCTTCTTGGGGGCTAGGTATTCTTGGTCTGGTGTAGAACAACATTTTACTGAAGCTGGCGGCTGCAGAGTTCTGAATGGTCTGCAGCTCTCTGCAGAGTTTTTGTTCTCGGGATAGAGGGTGTTCCCCTAGTCCTGCTTGCCTGTGACCAGGGCGTGCATGACAGTTTTCTGGGTGCTGATTGGGAGCCATTTGAAACTGTTCCTCAGTATCTTCAGAGTGTGGAAGCATGAAGCAGTGACAGTATTAACCTGGGCGGTCATGACGAGTTTGCTGTTGATGACAATCCCGAGGTTGTAGGTGTGTGTGGTGGAGCTAAGTGTCATTCCTAGCTCTTTTGGCCACCAGGTGAAGTTCCGATCCGGGTACTGGGTGTCTTGTCCATGAGTAGAAGATGAGTTGTGTGTCATCCACATAGGAGAGGACAATGATGTTGTGAGTGCAGATGAGTCTGACTGGAGGTATCATGCCTGCATTGAAGAGGGCCAGGCTCGGAAGATCCTTGTTTGTCGTCCACATAGGAGAGGACAATGATGTTGTGAGAGCGGATGATGCTGGCTGGAGGGATCATGCATGCATTGAAGAGGGCCAGGCTCTGAAGATCCTTTTGAACGTCCGCAGATGAGGTGCCAGGCTGACTGACTGGATCTTTCCAGTCAGGAAGGTGCAGATCCATCGGAGTGCGTGTCTGATGTTTATAGGCGTTGGATGAGGATGGGGTGGGAAGACTGTCAAATGCTATGCAGAGGTCCAGGAGGACTAAGGCAGCCGCCTCTCTTCTATCCAGAGTTATGCAGATGTCATCCCTAGAAGAGATGAGGGCAGTTTCCATTCTGTGGGTATCGTGATTGGTATCGAGGAGATGGTCGTCATTGAGATATTCAGTGAGGCATTTGTTGCTGATTTTCTATAATACATTGTCCGGGAAGGGTAGCAGAGAAATCATTCTGTACTTGGTTAGTGTTGAAGGGTCCACAGGGAGCTTTTTCATTGGTGTGTGGACAGTGTGGTGTTTTCCAAACATCTGGGAGGGTCACAGAAGAGATGGAGCCATGACACTGATGGGTTGCTATCCTCTGAAGTAGGTATGGTGGGGCCTGAGGTCCAATGGGGCCCCAGAGTCGACAGACTTCATGGTGGCGGTGGTTTCTGCTAGGGATATGATGGGCCATGTGGTTAGCATTGGCTCTTTGGATAAGATCAGGCGAAGTCTGTCGGGTACTTTTGCGGGTTGACGTTGATGTAAATGGCAGAGATTTTGATGATGAAGAATTGAGAGAGATTGTTGCAGAGGACCTGCAAGCTGGTCATCAATTTGGAGACGGCCACGGGTGAGGTGAAATCCTTCACTATGGGAAGATTTCTGTGTGTCTGTTGGTGTTGGCATTGATGTGATCTGCCAGGGCGGTGCGTTTGGTGGTCCGGTACATTTTGTGCTAGCATCTCAGTGTGAATTTAACATGCTCCTGACTGTATTGTCCTGGCTCGCTCTTGGTATAGGCTCCTGTTTGGAGAGACGTTTATCAGTTTGAGCTCCTCCATGTACCAACTGACCTGGGCTCTAGAGCTTGTTATATTGCTACATTTGAGGGGGGCCAGAGAGTCGGTGCCAGAGGTAATCCAGTTGCGAAATTCTTGATGGCTTTGGGGAAGCTGTTGCTGTGTTCAGGTCAGTGGGTGTTGGGAGATGTGTTCTGGTCCTTATCAGTGATTCTGTTCCAGTTTCTGTGGGCTGGTCTGGCAGTAGTGTTTGTGTACGTTGTGCTGAGATGAGAGTGCTGAACTTGCCATGGGTATGGTCTTTCCAGGAGACTGGTGTAGGCTTGTCAACTCTGATGTTGTTAAAGGTGGTGTAAGTGGGGTCCAAAAGGTATATAGCAACATGGGTACGTCTCTTTACTTGCTGGGTGAGGCCCAGGCTTCCAAGGTCTTCGATGAGTGTTTTTGAGTTGGGGTCGGCGTGGTTTTCTAAATAGAAGTTCAGGTCTCCGAGTAGGATGTGACTACTAACGTCTAGGGTGAGTGGTGCGAGGAAGTCCGTGATAGTGTTGGTGAAGTTGGTGTGTGGTCGCTGTGGTCTGTAGATAAGGGTGCAGCTTAGGATTAATTTGGCTGTGACATGCAGCTTAAACGACTGGTGGATGGTAAATAGGGGTGGGCGGTAAACTCTGCTCCTCCGCTTGGAGCATTAAGTTCCAGAAAAACTCCACCAAATGCCCAATGGGGGAGTTTTTTCTCGTGCACGGCTCACCTACATTAAGCACTAGACCGCCTCCCAGCAAGCTTTCTCAACATTGGCAGTCACAGCAGATCACTACAGCTCGGGTTGAGAAAGCTGTCACTCGAGTAGAAAATCTACTTCAGCGGCAGAAAGAAGTAGCACCTACTATAGTACAATGTAGTTCCCCCCTGTTAGCTGAGAATTACACACCCATCAGTCTAACAGATGTGATGCAGAATGTTTTTGCCAAGATAATACTGGAGTGGTTCAAAGAGTGGACGGAGGACCACAGTGCCATCAGTATTTTGCAAGAGGGCTTCCGGTAGGAGATGTTCCGCTTTTTTTGCACAGGTCCGTTGTGAGAAATTGGGTGAGCTCTAAGAACCTTTTCCTGTGACTAGGGGAGTGCGACAGGGCTGTGTATTGGCCCCCACCCTATTCTGTTTGTATATTATTAGATTGGTGGAATCTTTGGATGGGCTAAGAGATAACAATGCTCCTATGATCTGTTCCTCCAGAACCCCAGCTGTAATGTTTGCCGACAACACTTTACTTCTGTCAGAATCCCCTGCGGGCACGCAAAGGATCCTAGATGCGTTTAGCTCCTTTTGTACTTTGCCGGTTCTTGAGGTTAATGTCACCAAGACCACATTTATGGTCTTTAATCCAGTGCCCTCCATACAACCTAGCTCCTTTTCAAATGGAATTCCTTTGGTCTCTCCCCTTGACTATCTGGGTTTAACCCTTAATGAGCACATGGACTGGTCCTCTCACGTCTGCAAATAAGGTCTGAAACTTATGCAGAGTATTGGTAGGCAAGATAGACCCTGTCCTAGCCAGGAAACTCTCCCTACAATTCAGGCATGGTACCTGCCGTTGACTCTCCATACAATTCAGGCATGGTACCTACCGTTGACTCTCCCTACAATTCAGGCCTGGTCCCTGCCGTTGACTCTCCATACAATTCAGGCATAATACCTGCCGTTGACTCTGCCTACAATTCAGGCAGGGTACCTGCGTTTGCGTGTCTCAAGATCAGAAATACCCTTCATGTGAAGTCTTAGAAGAAACCGATGCTTATTTCTGCCCTGAATATAAAACCCTCAGGCACAAGTGTGGATCCAGTCTTGTAGGAATCCAGGGGCACTAGCTGCCAAACGGCCCTTAGAATACTGAAATATGACTCCTTCCAACCAATAGTGTTTGCCATCTCCAGGGAACTGTTCTCTATATGGCGTGTAAGAAAAAGGTTCCTGAGAAATTTAGCGCACAAATACTGGGGTTTTTAGCCCTGTTTTTCAAATTGGTCAAATTAAGGTAATTGTAGGTGTAGGCAAACAGTGCACTGTTCCCTGCAGATTGGATTTATTGATTAATTATCACATAGTGTGTTTTAGTAGTTTTGAAATCATACAAGTAACCAGCCCACCATTAATCTTATGACGCTGGTAGTTCTGTACCAAGAAGGGTTTATATTGCGGGAACATAGGATGATCTTGAGGGTAAAGAGCCGGGCAGGCAGTTGTATTTACAAGCACATTATTAACACTAGTCATTTCTTTTCATTTCACCAGGGCCAGCACAAACCCAGCTTCGGAAGGGCTGGTTTGTGCTTCCATGATCACACCGGGGCCAGCACAGGGGGTGAAATGCATCCGTACAACGACACTACTTAGGTCTATTTTAAAATGTTTCATTTTAATTATTGTAGTGGTGGTTTTATTCTACCCACCTCATTGAGTAGTGTGAGCTGCCCATATTAGTGCACAACACAGACATTCCGGGTGACACAGCGGACCCTGAATGAGCCACTTTTAAGGAATGTTCTGAGGTTTTTGTGGCTTTGGTTCTTTGTCTTAGTCCTGTGGCAGCACTTTGACAACCGATGTTTAAAGATTGTAGTTGTTTTATACTTGTACCGTTATTAACTGTGATTTGTGTCTTTTATGTTTTTAATAATAATAATTATTATTATTATTATTGTTGAAGTTTGTAGAGCAAGCGGCTACTTCTGACGGAGGTGTCCCGGCGCTAGCAGCGTGTCCCACCTGTGGGGAATGAGCCGGACTAGACCGTGCTCTCTAGGGCAGGCCGAACAGCCATGTTTTCTAAAGCTTTCCTGAACATGGTTTCCGAATTAGTCTTCCTCAGGTGGTCAGGCATAGAGTTCCATAATGTGGCGGATTTCACCGCAAAAGCACGGGCACCAATCCTAGCCTTTGCAAAGTGAGGGATCACCAGTAAATTCTAGTTGTTAGATCTGAGTACTCTGGCCTGGCTGTATTTCTGAAGTCTCCGCTTTAGGTTTTGGGGGCCAGTCTCCCTAACTGTTCTGTACGCCAAGGTCAGTGCCTTAAACTCTATTCTTCTTTTTACAGGAAGCCAGTGCAAGCTGCTCAAGTGTGGAGTGATACGATTTGTCAGTGGCACATTCCTAATTAGCCTGGCTGCCGCGTTTTGAATAGTCTAAATCTTCTGAGCAAATAGTCAGGAAGACCAAGGTAGAGGCTTTGAGCATAGTCAAATTGAGAGGTGACTAAAGCATGTACTACTGACTTCCTGCAGTCCACAGGGAGAAAATGAAGAAATCTCCGCAGAGCCTTCCGTTTCCAGAAACATCGTGAGGAAACATGAGCAATTTGCACCATGCCAGTGAGTTGAGAGTCAAACTTAAAGCCTACGTTCAACTAGCAGAGGAGGCGGATTAAGCTCAGCCGGCCACCAAAGTGCTGACTGAGGGGGGGGTGTATTGATTAAAAAACAGAACCTCTGTTTTGTCAGTGTTTAGTTTCAAGCAGCTATCTGTCAGCTATCCCAGCTGTTCCCGCAGTTCCCATACGGTCAAGCCCCCCTCGCCGCCCCGCTCCCGCCTCCCAGCTGCTCCTCCCTCCCTCCTCGCCTCTTAAGGCTGCCGTGGACGGACGGACAGAGTGACCTTCGACCCTGCTCCAAGGCCGGGTCGCTCCCCTGCGCCTCAGCACCACCTGTAAGCTCTCTCCCCCGCTGCCGCCGTCCTGACTGGGGTTCGAGCCTCTGCCCAGATCAGCCGTGGTTTGTCTCTCGTTTTTGTTAATTATTGTTTTTTGACTGTTGCAATTTCTGTTTTGTTTCCTTTCCCTTAGTCTGCGCCTTAGCTGCAACGTCGCCCCCCACCCCCACTTCTGCCTTCTGTGCCCAGCTGTTCCCTCCATTCCCATACGGCCACGCCCCCCTCGCCACCCCGCTCCCGCCTCCCAGCTGCTCCTCCTTCCGTCCTCGCCTCTTAAGGCGGCCGTGGACGGCCGGACAGGGTCACCTTCGTCCCTGCTCCAGGGCCAGGTCGCTCCCTTGCCGCCTCAGCACCGCCTGTGAGCGCTCTCCCCCGCTGCCACCGTCCTGACTGGGGTTCGAGCATGTGCCCATATCAGCCGTGGTTTGTCTCTTGTTTTTGTCAATTATTGTTTTTTGACTGTTGCAATTTCTGTTTTGTTTCCTTTCCCTTACTCCGCTCCTTAGCTGCACCCTTGGCTCCCCCCAACCCCCCACTTCTGCTTTCTGTGCCCAGCTGTTCCTTCCATTCCCATACGGCCACGCCCCCCACTCTGCCCCGCTCCTGCCTCCCAGCTGCTCCTCCCTCCCTCCTCGCCTCTTAAGGCGGCCGCGGATGGATGGACAGGGTGACCTTCGACCCTGCTCCAGGGCCGGGTCGCTCCCCTGCCGCCTCAGCACCACCTGTGAGCACTCTCCCCGCTGCTGCCGTCCTGACTGGGGTTCGAGCCCGTGCCCAGATCAGCGTGGTTTGCCTCTCGTTTTTGTTAATTATTGTTTTTTGACTGTTGCGATTTCTGTTTTGTTTCATTTCCCTTACTCCGCTCCTTAGCTGCACCATCGGCCCCCCCCAATCCTCCCACTTCTGCCTTCTGTGCCCCGCTGTTCCTGCTGTTCCCATATGGCCACGCCCCCTCGCCGCCCCGCTCCCGCCTCCCAGCTGCTCCTTCCTCCCTCCTCGCCTCTTAAGGCGGCCGTGGACGGACGGACAGGGTGACCGTCGACCCTGGTCCAGGGCCGGGTCGCTCCCCTGCCACCTCAGCACCACCTATGAGCGCTCTCCCCCACTGTCGCCATCCTGACTGGGGTTTGAGCCTGTGCCCAGATCAGCCGTGGTTTGTCTCTTGTTTTTTAGGTCTCGCACCTGCGATGCAGGGCGAAGCCCTGTCGCAGAGCGAGGCCTATTGTCTGCGGTTCTGCTTACAAGGAGACAAGAGGCGACAAGAGATGGGCACACGCAGCATGGAAGAATCAGATTCGAACGCGCGCTTCCATTGTGAACTGTTCACGTTAGTTTGTGTCAGCCTTTAGATTTCAGTTTCGTTCTTACTAGTGCATGTCCATCTGGCTTTGCAAGATTTACGGCATGTAGCTAGAATGAAGTGGCGCCTTGCTGGCGCCAGCAACTGCCTTTTAGTTATACCGAAAACAAGCCTTGCAAACAATGTTAGTTAATTTGACTCCTTCGAAACAGCACATACAGCTTACACCGTGAGATATACTGTGAATAGCATTCGACGAGTACAAAAAGCAAGACTGTCCTTTTTAGTGTTTTTGTAACCAGCGTTGTTGAAATGTGAACAGCCTTCGACAGGTACAAAAAGCAAGACTGTCCTTTGTTAGTGTTTTTGTAACCAGCGGGGTTGAAATTAGTGTTTTTGATACCAGCGTTGTTGAAAAAGCGATAATAACGTGCATTTCAGAATTAGATTAGGACACGCGCTTTTATTGTGAACTGTTGACGTTAGTTTGTATCAGCCTTTAGGTTTTAGTTTCGTTCTTACTCGTGTGTGTCCAGCTGGCTTTGCAAAATTTACGGCGTGTAGCTAGAATGAAGTGGCGCTTCGCTGGCGCCAGCAACTGCCTTTGAGTTACACTGAAAACAAGCCTTGCAAACAAGGTTAGTTTATTTGACTCCTCTGTGAACAGCATTCGACAGATACAAAAAGCAAGACTGTCCTTTGTTAGTGTTTTTGTAACCACCGTTGTTGAAATTAGTGTTTTTAACAGCGTTGTTGGAAAAGCGATAATAACGTGCATTTCTGTACTGTTTTTGTGACTTACAGTTTTAACGTTGTTGGTGTGTGTTTTAACTAGAGTCTCTTTCATGCACTGCAGATGCCTTTTATATTTAAAGTCGCCGGGAGCTTTGGGAAGGAGCAGGCTGGCTCTATCGCAAAGTATCAGGGACAGGCGCGCAACGCTTATTGCAATCAAACAGCTTTAGCTCAGGCTGAGAGAGCTCAAGGGCATACACACATACTCACCCGACAACTTCATAGGTGTTTAAAAGACCATGTGCATGTTAAAGAGGCTTTGTTGGGAGCTAGAATGAAGTGGTGCCTCGCTGGCGCCAGCAACTGCCTTTCAGTTATACTGAAAACAAGACTTGCAAACAATGTTAGTTTATTTGACTCCTTCGAAACAGCTCACAAACCTCACCCCTTGAGATATACTGTGAAGAGCATTCGACGGGTACAAAAAGCTAGACTGCGTGGTTAAAAAAGCATAAAAACACTGCCTCCATTGCACAGTAGCAGGGCCAAGCGTGCAACACCCATTGCGATCAATCGGCTTCAGCTTCACCCCCCCTCGTGTGAGGCAGCCTAAGCTCAGACAGCTCCTGGGCACACATACAGCCTCACCCGAGGAGTTTCCTCACCCGAGGACTTCACAAGTCTTTAAAAGACTGGCTGCATTGCAAAGTATCAGGGCCAGGCGCGCAACACTCTTTGGAATAAAAAGGCTTGAGCTTTTCCTTGTCGTGTGTGGCAGCCATGGCTCCAAGAGCTCTAGGGCACACACACAGCTTCATCCTAGCACTTCACTGCCCTCTAAAAGACAATGTCCATGTTAAAGATGCTTTGTTGGAATTTCACCCCTTATAATTGTCTCTGCTGCGCTACTCTACATATTGCTTAAAGTTTCAACCTTTTCCGAATGTTTTTTTGGGCCTTCCCAAAAATGTGCCTTTAGTTGTGCTTCTGATTAAAGCTGCTTTTGTTACAAAAGCAGTTACCAGTATCAATCTGCGCCAGGCATCCTGAGACTTGCTCAAGAGATTGCCCATTGCAATCAAAGAGCTTTAGCCCCCTCCCTGTCGTCTGTGGCAGCCTAGGCTGACAGAGGTTGAAGGCATACACATATATTCACTCGACAACTTCATAGGTGTTTAAAAGACTATGTGCATGTTAAAGAGGCTTTGTTTGTGTTTAACCCCATCTAAAAGCCCCTGCAGCACCAGTCTACCAACTTGTTAGATCTGGGGGTCTCTAGTTGGCAGAGGTAAGTACCTTAGCCCAAGTAGGGACCCTTGCTTTTAGTCAGGGTGAAGGAATAACCCTCTACGATAACCCCTGCTCACCCTCTAGGTAGCTTGGCACGAGCAGTCTAGGCTAACCAGAGGCAATGTGGATAATATTCGCACTTAACACAACAATAATCCCCAATCCACCACAAACTGAGACCACACAGGTATGTATATTTTATAAAAATATATATCTTTATCTAGTTTCAGCAAGGTAAATAAAGCAGTTGCACGATAATCACTTCTTTAGAAAGATGTTGTACTTAATCTTAATGGTTGCATGTATATAGGAAGTCTCTTATTAAAAAGCAGTCTCAAGTCTCTTATCTTTTCAATACCCAAAGAAAAACGAGTGATATTGATGTACTTTGCTTTAGCTCTAAAAACGAGCCGTAAACACAATCCCCACGTGTAATTCTATCTATGGGCTCCAAGCGCTGTCAATGCCCTTTACCGCGAGGTCCAGGGACTCTTTCTTTCTCCCGGCACAGCCTCGGTCTCTTGAGGGCCCCAGGCGCACCCTGCCGTGCAGATCACACGCGTCCCCGCCCCGGCCGGTCCCCTTTCCTCTCCCGCCCGCTCTCGACAATCCAACGAGCGGCGGGGGAGGTGGTGCTGCTCACCTTGTGGGGAACGGCAGGCCAGGGGTGCGGGACGCTATGGATTCCCTCGGCGACGTCAGGTCAGCCTTCCCCGGTCCCGGCGGTGATCACGGCACTTCCTCGGCTTCAGGATCAGCTTCAGCTCCGGCAGCACATCCCGTCGCGGCTCCTGGGACGAGCCCCTCCTGACGCGAGGCCGCCGACCAATGACAGCGCGGCCTCGCCAATGACACTACGCTCCGCCAGCCAATCCCGTCGCGGCTTTGGTGAGGGGGCTTGGCTCCTGCAGCCAATGGGAGCGCGGCGGCTCCGATCTTTGCCGCTGCAGCTCCCCAGCGATCGGTAATCTTCTGGAGATATTCCTGGCCCCCGGGCAGCGGCGGTGAAGCAGCCCACAGTTGTTTTCAGTGCGCCCTGCACTGGGCCCACAAACCTCCGCTCTTCACCTCACACGTGTCGATGAACACGTCGATCTCGGCCACACGGCAGGCTGGGTCAGCACGGCGCTCTCACTCAGATTAGAGAGCAGCCAGTGCGCTACACAGCCCAACTACAGTGTTTCACGATCTCTTCACCACACAGCAGCTTCAGGGGGGCACAGCAGAGTTTCGTAGTCCTTGGGCAACCTTTATGTCCCTGGGTTGCAGACAGGGGGCCAGCTCTTCTCAGACCCTTGGAGATTCAAGTTTGTAGACACAGCACACAGCCAAGTCTTGGTAGTTTCAAGCAGGCAGGGTCACAGCACACAGCAAAGTCCCTTTCTCCTCCTCAGCTTTCAGTTGCAACAGCAGAACAGGTCAGCCCTTAGAGCACACAGCAAGGCAATCTTCCTTTAGTTCTCCAGCGGTCCTTCTT
This sequence comes from Lissotriton helveticus, assembly GCF_964261635.1. Lineage (NCBI taxonomy): Eukaryota > Metazoa > Chordata > Amphibia > Caudata > Salamandridae > Lissotriton > Lissotriton helveticus. The sequence continues at coordinate 545,132 of NC_136065.1, read as the reverse complement.
CCAGCAGAGGTTCCTTCTTGATTGTAGAATCCTAGAATCTAATCTTCTGTAGTCAGGGGTCCTTCCCTTATACCCCTGAAAGTCTTTGAAGTCCTTTGAAGTCTTTGTGCAAGTCGGCCCTGAGCCCGGTCTAAACCAGTTCTGGGGGTTGCTGGAGCACTGAGGTGTTTCTGGTTTTCTTCTTCCTGTCAGCTTCAGGGTCAGAGGTGTCAGTTGGCCGGCAGGAGAGGGAGCCAGCATGGTGGTCAGGCAGGCACAGCCCGGCACTATCAGGCGCTTCCTCCTCCCACCTCCCTGGCAGCAGATGCGGCCTTTCACCCACGGGCTGACTCCGACCCCCTCCTCCGGGGGCCCTGCAGCCCCTGTCACGCCCAGACCAGACAGGCATTCCACAAACCCAGGCACACAGAAAGGTTTAGACAAGAGAACAGCCACTTTCTAAAAGTGCTATTCTCCAATACAGGATTTAAAAACAACCTTCACTAAAAGATGTGTTATTAAATCCTGAGTTCAGGGATATCTTTCACTTATGTCCCATCTTGTTCCTATGAGAAGATAGGCTGGTATCCATTGGGACCAGCCTCCCCATGTTATTCTATGGAGCAAGATAGCCTTACAGCGGTGAGTGCACAAAATGGCTGCTGCCTACTACCAGAGCATGTGACATGCACTAGTACATGCTCTACCTTATCCATACACTGAACCCTGCCCAGGGGGGTACCCTGAGCCTTCCATAGGGGTGACTGATGTGCACAAACAGGGAAGGGTTAGGTCCAGCCAGTTGAGACACTGGCTAGGGGGACAGGGCAGTCCACTGACTGCACACAGGCCCTGCGCTGGCAGGCCTGAGTCACCTTTTTAGGGCTACTCATGTGGGTGGCGCAATCTGCGCTGCAGACCCACTAGTAGCATCTGTCATCACCAGCCCTGGCACACACAGTGCACTTTACTAGGGACTTCATGGTGATACAAATATGCCAATCAGGTATATTCAATCCATATGACAATTTACAGAGGGAGCACTTGCACTCTGACACTGATCAGCAGTGGCAGAGTGTCCAAAACATTTAAACCAGCAAAAACGAAATCCAGCACAGCATCAAAAATACATGAGTCAGAGGCAAAAAGATGGGGGGGAAAAAGGGTTCAGGTCTAACACGTGTCCCCTCCAGCTGAAAGTGGGGAGAACTACCCAACCTCTTGGGAGTCCTCATCACTAAGGCCGAAGAATCTGGACAGACCGTCAGCATTGGCGTGTTCTGTACCAGGGCGGTGCTCCACCGTAAAGTCCATCCCCTGTAGGGAAATGGACCACCTCAACAGTTATGGATTCTCACCCCTCATCTGCATTAACCATCTGAGGGGCCTGTGGTCGGTCTGAACACGGAAGTGAGTCCCAAACAGGTAGGGCCTCAGCTTCTTCAGAGCCCAGACCACAGCGAAAGCTTCTCTTTCAATGGCACTCCATTTCTGTTCCCTGGGGATTAGCCTCCTGCTAATGAAAGCCACTGGTTGGTCTCCGCCCTCATCATTGATCTGTGAGAGTACTGCTCCAACGCCTTGCTCTGAAGCGTCAGTTTGCACAATGAACTCACTGGAAAAGTCAGGTGCCTTAAGCACCGGTGCTGTGCACATGGCAGCTTTGAGGGTGTCAAAAGCAGTTTGACAGGCCTCAGTCCAATTCACTTTCCTGGGCTGATTTCTAGATGTCAGCTCTGGCAAAGGGGCTACAATGGTGCCATAACCTTTGACAAACGTCTGTAATACCCGGTGAGACCTAAAAAGGCTCTCACCTCGGTCTGGGTCTTGGGGGGCTCCCAAGCCAGAATGGTATCAATCTTTGCCTGTAGGGGCGCCACCTGGCCGCTCCCCACCTGGTGCCCCAAGTACACCACAGATCCCTGCCCTATCTGGCATTTACTGGCCTTGATAGTGAGGCCTGCCTTCTGCAGAGCCTTCAACACTTCAGTGAGGTGTTGCAGGTGTTCCTCCCGAGTGGAGTTGAACACAGCAATGTCATCCAGGTAGGCTGCGCTGAATTGCTCCAGCCCCGCCAGGACCTGGTTGACCAATCTCTGAAATGTGGCTGGGGCATTTTTCAACCCAAAGGGCATGACACGGAACTGGAAGTGCCCTTCTGGCGTTGAAAATGCTGACCTCTCCTTGGCCCCCTCGGTTAAGGCAATCTGCCAGTACCCTGAAGTCAAATCAAAAGTGCTCAGATACTGGGCAGCTCCCAACCGATCCACCAGCTCATCAGCTCTGGGGATGGGGTGCGCGTCAGTCTTGGTGACCGCATTGAGCCCACGGTAGTCCACGCAGAACCGGAGTTCTGGGGTGCCACCTGGGGTAGCAGCTTTCTTAGGCACTAAGACCACTGGGCTAGCCCAGGGGCTGCTGGAGGGCTCAATAACCCCTAGCGCCAACATCTTGGAAACTTCTTCTTTGATGCTAGCTCTGACCTTGTCAGCCACCCTGTAAAACTTCTGTTTCACAGGCATGCTATCTCCAGTGTCCACATCGTGGACGCACCATTTGGTGACACCTGGGGTCAGGGAGAACAGTGGGGCGAACTGACCCAAGGCTTGGCGACAGTCTTTTGCTGCTCTGGGGTCAGGGTGGGGGAGAGGACCACACCATCCACTGACCCATCTTGCTCCTTGACTGCCAGGAGGTCAGGGAGAGGATCACTATCCTCCTCCCCTCCAGCATCGGTAGCCATGAGCATAGTCACTTCAGACCTCTCAAAGTGGGGCTTGAGGCGGTTCACATGTAGCACTCTCAGGGGCTGCCTGGGAGTCTTCAGGTTAACCAACTAGGTAACCTCGCTCTTGCGCTCCACCACCTCATATGGCCCGGACCACTTGTCATGGAGCGCACAAGGCTCCACTGGCGCCATCACCCACACTTTCTGACCAGGGTGGAACTCAACCAGAGAAGTGTTCTGGTCATACCATCTCTTCATTTCCTCCTGGCTAGCCTCCAGGTTCTCTTGAGCGAGCTTCCTGAAGCGCTTGGTCTGGTTGCAAATGGCCAGAACATAGCTGAACACATCCTGAGGGGTTTTCCCACGGGATTTCTCCCACCCCTCCTTCACCAGAGTAAGAGGCCCTCTGACAGGGTGGCCATACAGCAACTCAAAGGGACTGAACCCTAAGGATTTCTGAGGCACCTCCCTGTAGGCAAACAGGCATGGTAACAAGACGTCGCATTTCCGCCTCATGGGCTCTTCCAGGCCCATAATCATGCCCTTCAATGTGCGGTTGAATCTTTCAACTAACCCATTTCCTTGAGGGTGGTAAGGAGTGGTGAATTTGTAGGTCACCCCACACTCATCCCACAGGGACTTCATATACCTAGAGATGAAGTTGGTCCCCCTGTCCGAGACCACCTCCCTGGGAAATCCCACCCGGGAAAAGATTCCCATCAAGGCATGGCCCACCACTGGGGCTGTGACTGTCCTGAGCGGGATGGCTTCCGGGTACCGAGTGGCATGGTCCACCAAGACCAGGATAAACCTGTTGCCTAGGGCTGTCTTGGGGTCCAGGGGCCCCACGATGTCAATGCCCACCCGCTCAAAAGGGGTGCTCACCACAGGAAAGGGTTGGAGGGGTGCCACGCACTTCCCTCCGCTCTTGCCACTTGCCTGACAGGTTTGGCAAGATTTACAAAAGGCAGAGACGTGCTTCTTCATCTGGGGCCAGTAAAAATGGGTGACAAGCCTGTGATAGGTCTTGTCTTGCCCCAGATGTCCTGCGAGAGGCACGTCATGAGCCAGACCCAGTAGGAAGTTCCTGAAGCGCTCGGGTACTACCAGCACACGGGCTGCACCGGGCTCAGCGAACTTAGGCTCACTATAAAGTAAGTCATCCTCCTAGTAAATCAAATGCTCCCTGGACCCCAGGCCTGCTGCCTGGTCTGCAGCCTGCTGCCGCACACCAATGAGAGAAGGGCACTCCTTCTGAGCCTGGCAGAATTCCTCCCTGGAGGGACCACCCTCTTGCTGCCACTGGGACAGCTCAGGCAATTCCCCCAGTTCGGCCACCTGCTCCCCTGTAGGTTCCAGGGCATCCCCCTCAGGGTCTGCTTCCTCCTGGACCGTGGGAACAGTGGGGGCTGGTTTCCCGCGCCCTCTACCCCTTCCTCTCTTGGCAGGTTCCTGGGCCATTGTTCCAGGCTCCAGCTCTGCTAATCCGCCCTCTCTGGCTTTGCAGAAAGGGAAACTAACGAGTGATTTTGCTGCCTGCATTGTTTTAGAATATCCATATTGCGCTTCTGTGTTAGTGCTCAGACATTGATTCTTACTGCCTAAGGACATCTGCTGGCTCCGTGGAAGCCCGCCGACCATTTTGCTGTTGTTGTTGTTGTGTCGCCCTGCCCTGGTATCCACCCCGCTCCCGCCTTCCCAGCTGACCCTCCCTCCCACGAACAGTACCTGCACTGCCCTGCCCACATCGCGCTGTGACCGTCCCTGCTCTCTGCAGACGAGGTCGCTCCCCCACGCTGCTCCCTGACCTGCCTCACCTGTGATTGGTATCGTAGCGCTTGCAGAAAGGGAAACTAACGAGTGATTTTGCTGCCTGCATTGTTTTAGAATCTCCGTATAGCGCTTCTGTGTTAGTGCCCAGACATAGATTTTCACTGCTTTAGGACATCTGCTGGCTCTGATTGGTATCGTAGCGCTTTGCAGAAAGGGAAACTAACGAGTGATTTTGCTGCCTGCATTGTTTTAGAATATCCATATTGCGCTTCTGTGTTAGTGCTCAGACATTGATTCTTACTGCCTAAGGACATCTGCTGGCTCCGTGGAAGCCCGCCGGCCATTTTGCTGTTGTTGTTGTTGTGTCGCCCTGCCCTGGTATCCACCCCGCTCCTGCCTTCCCAGCTGACCCTCCTTCGCCCCTCCCCCTCCACTATCCACTTATGACAGATGCTTTTGCGCGCAGCGTTCACGCGCAGCGGTCGCGCCCCATGCGCGCCGAAGGTGCGCCTAAGGTAAGCCCGTCTGTGCCCGTCCGCGCCTGGCCCGCGCCCAGCGCTAGACCCCCTGGTCCCCACCGCTCCCAACCATCTAGAATCACATATAATGTCGCTGCTCTCCTCGCCCTCAATCCCGGACGTACATCACAATGCTGCAAAGCCACCCCAGGACGTACCCACGGCCCTTTCTCCTGCCTCTCCTGCAAGTTCAACTGCTTCAGAACCCTCACCAAATCCACGCCCCCCAAACACCACTCCGACTCTAACCGCCTAAAGTGCATCCTGCTCAACGCCCGCTCGGTCCACAGACATGCTACAGAACTCTGGGACCTAATCGTCACTGCGTCACCTGACATCGCCTTCCTTACTGAAACATGGATGAACACATCATCAGCTCCCGACATCGCCATAGCAATACCGGACGCTTACAAGATTATCCGAAAAGACCGCACCAAACAAACAGGAGGAGGCATCGCTATCATCCACAGAAACACCATCAAAATCACAACCAGCTCCGACTCAATCTTGCAACCGCAGAACACCTCCACTTTCTGATCCACACCGACCCTAGGATGACACTTAGAGGTACCCTCATCTACAGGCCTCCAGGTACCCGCACTCATTTCAGCGATGACATCACGGACTTCGTCAGCCCACACGCCCTCGCCTCCGAGAACTACATCCTTCTAGGAGACCTCAACTACCACCTTGAAAACAAACACGACAGCAACACCACCGCCCTTCTGGCCAATCTCGGACTCAAACAACTCGTTAACACCCCCACCCACACAGCCGGACACACGCTTGACCCCATCTTCACCTCCAGCAAGCACATCTCCTTCGATCACACTACACCTCTCCACTGGACAGATCACAGCTGTGTTCACTTCAGCTACAAAACCACCCTGACCCACAACCGACCACTCCCTATTCCTCGGAGAAACTGGAACAAAATCACCTCCGACCAACTCCTCACATCACTCAACCAAAACCCTCCCACCCTATCAATGGACCCAGAACAAGCAGCCACCAACCTCAAACAATGGATCACCCACAGCGCCGACGAATTAGCACCCCTGAAAAAGCACCAGATGACATCAGCCAGCAAAAAGGCTCCCTGGTTCAATGATGAACTTAAAAGATCCAAGAAGCTATGCCGCACCCTGGAGAAGATATGGAGAAAAAACCCAACCTCAGACAACATGGCCTCCCTCAAGACAGCCACCGGCAAACACCACCAACTGATTCGATCCGCCAAGAAATCAGCACTCAAGGATCGTCTCGATAACAACACTCATAACAGCAAGGAACTCTTCAACATCGTCAAAGAATTCACCAACCCCACCGCAGCAGCTAACGACATCACTCCCTCCCAAGACCTCTGCGACGCATTATCCTCCTTCTTCTACAACAAAATTGCCGACATCCACAACAGCTTCGCCAACTCTCCCAGCGATCTACCCTCCCCACCCCCCTCAGTTCCCACCCCGCCAAAAAACAACCTCAGCGCCTGGAACCCTATCACCACTGAAGACACCATTCGTCTCATGAACTCAATCCACTCCGGCTCACCATCTGACCCCTGCCCCCACCACATCTTCAACAAAGCTGACTCCATCATAGCACCCCATCTCCGTGATGTCATCAACTGCTCGTTCAACTTTGCCACCTTTCCAGAAAGCTGGAAACACGCCGAACTCAGCGTCCTTCTGAAGAAACCCACAGCAGACCCCTCTGAACTTAAAAACTACATCGCCTTAACAACATCGGCATACAAGGAAAAGCCCTGGACTGGATCATCTCATTCCTCTCCGGGAGAACTCAAAGAGTCCGTCTTCCCCCATTCTACTCAGAAGCCACCGAAGTCATCTGCGGCGTACCCCAAGGTTCCTCACTCAGTCCCACCCTCTTCAACGTCTACATGAGTCCTCTCGCCTCCATCGCGCGCCAACACAACCTCAACATCATCTCTTACGCCGACGACACCCAGTTAATCCTTTCCCTCACCAAGGACCCCAACACAGCCAAAACCAATCTTCACGAAGGCATGAAAGAAGTAGCCGAACGGATGAAACATAGCCGCCTTAAACTCAACTCAGACAAAACGGAGGTGCTCATCCTAGGATCTTCCCCCTCAGCTTGGGACGACTCTTGGTGGCCTTCCGCTCTGGGCCCAGCACCCACACCCACAGACCATGCTCGTAACCTTGGATTCATCCTAGACTCCTCTCTCTCGATGTCCAGACAAGTCAACGCCGTCTCGTTCTCCTGCTTCAACGTACTTCGCATTCTCAAAAAGATCTTCCGTTGGATCCCCCTCGAGACAAGAAAGACTGTCACCCACGCACTGGTCACGAGTCGACTGGATTATGGTAACACACTTTACGCCGGAATCACAGCAAAATTACAGAAAAAACTCCAGCGCATCCAAAATGCGTCAGCGAGACTCATACTAGACATCCCGCGCAAAGATCACATCACCGAACATCTAAAAGACCTCCACTGGCTTCCCGTCAACAAAAGAATTACTTTCCGCCTTCTCACCCACGCTCACAAGGCCCTCTATAATCTAGGACCCGAATGCCTCAACACTCGACTGTCCTTCTACAAACCCACCCGCCAACTAAGATCGTCCAATCAAGCCCTCGCCACAGTCCCGCGCATCCAGAAATCCACCATGGGTGGCAGATCCTTCTCCTTCCTGGCTGCCAAGACCTGGAACTCACTCCCCACCCACCTCTGCCTTACTCAGAACCACATCTCCTTCAGAAAAGAACTCAAAACCTGGATATTCGACAAATAATTTAACCCCTAACCCCTTTCCCTAGCGCCTGGAGACCCTCTGGGTGAGTAGTGCGCTATACAAATTACCGAACTTGAACTTGAACTTGGATCACCATGTTTGGCCTCCCACCAGGCCCTCAGAGCTTTCTGTAGCTCTTCCTTGTTTGCGCTGCCCCTTACTGGGCATTCAAGCTGTTTGCAGAATTTTCTCAGTTGCTCCTTGTTATAGGTGAACAACTCCTGGATTTCAAATTCCACTTCCACTTCTACACTCACGCTTGGCGCTTTCTGAGACATGATGCTTCCTAACCTTTTCAACTAAAAAGGTTTCACCAAAAAGAAAAAATTTTGCGCAACCTGTGCTGCTAAACTAGACTAGTGATGTACAAGGAATCACTGTAGGTCAAGTGCAAATATTAGTTCAAAAATCCGCACCGCTGTCCAACAATGTTAGATCTGGGGGTCTCTAGTTGGCAGAGGTAAGTACCTTAGCCCAAGTAGGGACCCTTGCTTCTAGTCAGGGTGAAGGAATAACCCTCTGCGATAACCCCTGCTCACCCTCTAGGTAGCTTGGCACGAGCAGTCTAGGCTAACCAGAGGCAATGTGGATAATATTCGCACTTAACACAACAATAATCCCCAATCCACCACAAACTGAGACCACACAGGTATGTATATTTTATAAAAATATATATCTTTATCTAGTTTCAGCAAGGTAAATAAAGCAGTTGCACGATAATCACTTCTTTAGAAAGATGTTGTACTTAATCTTAATGGTTGCATGTATATAGGAAGTCTCTTATTAAAAAGCAGTCTCAAGTCTCTTATCTTTTCAATACCCAAAGAAAAACGAGTGATATTGATGTACTTTGCTTTAGCTCTAAAAACGAGCCGTAAACACAATCCCCACGTGTAATTCTATCTATGGGCTCCAAGCGCTGTCAATGCCCTTTACCGCGAGGTCCAGGGACTCTTTCTTTCTCCCGGCACAGCCTCGGTCTCTTGAGGGCCCCAGGCGCACCCTGCCGTGCAGATCACACGCGTCCCCGCCCCGGCCGGTCCCCTTTCCTCTCCCGCCCGCTCTCGACAATCCAACGAGCGGCGGGGGAGGTGGTGCTGCTCACCTTGTGGGGAACGGCAGGCCAGGGGTGCGGGACGCTATGGATTCCCTCGGCGACGTCAGGTCAGCCTTCCCCGGTCCCGGCGGTGATCACGGCACTTCCTCGGCTTCAGGATCAGCTTCAGCTCCGGCAGCCAATCCCGTCGCGGCTCCTGGGACGAGCCCCTCCTGACGCGAGGCCGCCGACCAATGACAGCGCGGCCTCGCCAATGACGCTACGCTCCGCCAGCCAATCCCGTCGGGGCTTTGGTGAGGGGGCTTGGCTCCTTCAGCCAATGGGAGCGCGGCGGCTCCGATCTTCGCCGCTGCAGCTCCCCAGCGATTCTTCTGGAGATATTCCTGGCCCCCGGGCAGCGGCGGTGAAGCAGCCCACAGTTGTTTTCAGTGCGCCCTGCACTGGGAAGGCCCACAAACCTCCGCTCTTCACCCCACACGTGTCGATGAACACGTCGATCTCGGCCACACGGCAGGCTGGGTCAGCATGGTGCTCTCACTCAGATTAGAGAGCAGCCAGTGCGCTACACAGCCCAACTACAGTGTTTCACGATCTCTTCACCACACAGCAGCTTCAGGGGGGCACAGCAGAGTTTCGTAGTCCTTGGGCAACCTTTATGTCCCTGGGTTGCAGACAGGGGGCCAGCTCTTCTCAGGCCCTTGGAGATTCAAGTTTGTAGACACAGCACACAGCCAAGTCTTGGTAGTTTCAAGAAGGCAGGGTCACAGCACACAGCAAAGTCCCTTTCTCCTCCTCAGCTTTCAGTTGCAACAGCAGAACAAGTCAGCCCTTAGAGCACACAGCAAGGCAATCTTCCTTTAGTTCTCCAGCGGTCCTTCTTCCAGCAGAGGTTCCTTCTTGATTGTAGAATCTTAGAATCTAATCTTCTGTAGTCAGGGGTCCTTCCCCTATACCCCTGAAAGTCTTTGAAGTCCTTTGAAGTCTTTTTGCAAGTCGGCCCTGAGCCCGGTCTAAACCAGGTCTGGGGGTTGCTGGAGCACTGAGGTGTTTCTGGTTTTCTTCTTCCTGTCAGCTTCAGGGTCAGAGGTGTCAGTTGGCCGGCAGGAGAGGGAGCCAGCATGGTGGTCAGGCAGGCACAGCCCGGCACTATCAGACGCTTCCTCCTCCCACCTCCCTGGCAGCTGATGCGGCCTTTCACCCACGGGAGGACTCCGACCCCCTCCTCCGGGGGCCCTGCAGCCCCTGTCACGCCCAGACCAGACAGGCATTCCACAAACCCAGGCACACAGAAAGGTTTAGACAAGAGAACAGCCACTTTCTAAAAGTGCTATTCTCCAATACAGGATTTAAAAACAACCTTCACTAAAAGATGTGTTATTAAATCCTGAGTTCAGGGATATCTTTCACTTATGTCCCATCTTGTTCCTATGAGAAGATAGGCTGGTATCCATTGGGACCAGCCTCCCCCATGTTATTCTAGGGAGCAAGATAGCCTTACAGCGGTGAGCGCACAAAATGGCTGCTGCCCACTACCAGAGCATGTGACCTGCACTAGTACATGCTCTACCTTATCCATACACTGCACCCTGCCCAGGGGGGTACCCTGAGCCTTCCATAGGGGTGACTGATGTGCACAGACAGGGAAGGGTTAGGTCCAGCCAGTGGAGACACTGGCTAGGGGGACAGGGCAGTCCACTGACTGCACACAGGCCCTGCGCTGGCAGGCCTGAGTCACCTTTTTAGGGCTACTCATGTGGGTGGCGCAATCTGCGCTGCAGGCCCACTAGTAGCATCTGTCATCACCAGCCCTGGCACACACAGTTCACTTTACTAGGGACTTCATGGTGATACAAATATGCCAATCAGGTATATTCAATCCATATGACAATTTACAGAGGGAGCACTTACACTCTGACACTGATCAGCAGTGGCAGAGTGTCCAAAACATCTAAACCAGCAAAAACGAAATCCAGCACAGCATCAAAAATACATGAGTCAGAGGCAAAAAGATGGGGGGGAAAAACCACGCCAAAAGGTGTCAGGTCTAACACAAATGTTTAAAGTTTAAGCGTTGACAGAAACTTATTCTTAGCCCCGTCTAAAATGCCACAGTCTGCAGGTGCAAATGTGACGTGCTTTTAACAAGAGGCTCTTTCCTGCACTGCAGCTGCTTCCATTTTTAAAGTCACCGGGCAATTTTAGAACAAGCACGCTGGCTTCATTGAACACACGCGCAACACCCATTGGAATCAAAGGACTACAGCCCCCCCCCTCATTCGTGTGTAGCAGCCCAAGCTCACACAGCTGCGGAGCACAGGCACAAACTCACAGAAGCAATTTACAATTCTTTAAAACACTGCCTCCATTGTGCAAAGTAGCAGAGCCAAGCATTCAACACCCATTGCAATAAAACGTCTTCAGCTTCACCCCCCCCTCGTGTGTGGCAGCCTAAGCTCAGACAGCTCCTGGGCACACATACAGCCTCACCCGAGGAGTTTCCTCACCCGAGGACTTCACAAGGCTTTAAAACACTGGCTGCATTGCAAAGTATTCGGGCCATGCGCGCAAAACACATTGGAATATAAAAAAGGATTTAGATTATCCTTGTCGTGTGTGGCAGCCTAGGCTCAAAAAACTGTAGGGCACACACACAGCTTCATCCTAGCACTTCACTGCTCTTTAAAAGACAATCAGCCAGATGCATCAAGCTAAAAACCGGTCGCAAAGGGGCAGATTCTCAGAATCTGCCCCTTTGCGACCGGTATTTTTGCATTTGGGATGCATCATCCCAAATGCAAAAATCGCAAATAAAGAATTCGCTAAATTGCGATTGTTTGCATTTAAGGAATCTCAAATTGAGATTCCTTAAATGCAATGCATGAAAGTTCCAAAAATAGCGAATTCGCTAATTGGGCACGCAAATTACCACGAAGTACAACTTCATGGTAATTTACAAAAACTTTGAAAAATGCACTAAAGTGCATTTTTCAAAGTTTCATGTTGCGTACACACATGCCCTAAGGGCATGTTTGTGCACAACATATGTGCACAGATCAAATTCAGGGGTGCAACAGGGTGTCTTTTGGACACCCCTGCACCCTTGAAATCTCAATCTCAATTTGAGAATCGCTAATTTCGATTCGCAAATGAGATTGTCTTCCAATTCATTCCTATGGGCCTCTAGGCCCATAGGAATGAATGGGGAGTTATTCCTTAATTGCGACTCGCAATTTGCGAGTCGCAATTAAGGAATTCTAAGAAAACTTTATTTTTGTAGTGATTTTTTTATGCATTCCATTTTGCTATTCCTTATTAGCGATTCCTTATTTTTCGCTAATAAGGAATCGCAAAATGGATGCTTGATTCATCTGGCCCAATGTGCATGTTAAAGAGGCTTTGTTGGTATTTCTCCCATTCTAACAGCCCCTGCAGCGCTACTCTACCTACTGCTTAAAGTTTCTACCTTTTCCGAATGCTTTTCTTAGCCCCCAAAAGCAGTTACCAGCATCAATCTGCGCAAAGCATTCTAAAACTTGCTTAAGAGATAGCTTGTAGTACACAGCAAATACGATGATACATGGGCAATGCAGCCTTGACGACTATGTTAGTGGCTGGCCATTGAATGAACTGCTAAAAAAGGTAATTCTCTTCTTTTTCTCATCTAGTCTAAGGTGTTTTGTACGTCCATATGAATAAATCTGCATGTTTCCGAGTGGCGCCTCACACAGGTTGTTGGCTTAATTGTAGCTGATTCACTATGAGGTGTTACTTTGACACCATGGGGGTGGGGGGGAAGCTTTTAGTTAGCTGGCGCCGTCTTAATAAGCTTTCTCCTTTCATACATCACCTTTTACTCTCTGCTTTGTAATGTAGAAACTCTCAGTTCTTACAAACAAAAGTCGGCCTAGCTGGCGCCATATGTTGTTCAGTAGCATAGCAAAAGGAGTTGACAAAACACAAGGGAAGGTGTAACGTCACATATTTCGACTGCAAAAGAAACGCGCTTCAGACACATGGGATCTAAATCAATAGATAAAGGTTGGTCTACACGTGTGTAGCAGATGGAAGAAAGCACCTCTGTTGGAGTTGATAAAGATACTGCAACATACTCTGCCTATTATGTTAGACTTCTCTTTATTTTAATTATACAACAGGAGTTTCTTTTTCTCATATAAACACAGAGAACTACACGTAGAGACTGTGCAGTTACAGCACTTTTTGATGTTTGTGAGCATTACTGTATTATTTTGCTGATAGTCTAAAGGCACATACCCATTTATTTAAACTACTATGCTTTATTACCGTGCTGTAGAAGAATATATTATTAAACTGTATAACTGACGAACTTCAAAGACAAGAAGTCTAAGTCGAGACATTGCAGAGAACTATTTGGTTTACATGTAGGTAGCAGATGAATTACAGCAACTTTGTTTGGGGCAATAAATATACTGCAAGTTGCCATGCATTCCTAAAGAGTTTATATATCTATAAGATAGACACGTGCACACTTACAGTTGGTGTGTGCCACTTGCTTTTGCCTTAATTATGGTGTATTAGCTGGTAAATGCAAATCTAGTGCATCAATTCAGAGTTCTAGAGAACCAAAAAAAAAGGGGGACTGGTCTACGCAAGTAAAAACAATGTAATTAATTCTTTCAAAGCAAGTAACAATTAGCGAAAACTCGTCTACTACACCAAAAGACAGTGGCTTACTAAATATTGTATTTAGCATACTGTTAAATACTATAGAGAGTTCTGTGTATTTAGCAGCATTTACGTCGATTTGTAGAAACAAAACTGTCTCTAAGCCAACGTTCAACTTTCATTGGCATTGACAATTCACAGACACGCTTTTCTAACACTTAGCCATTTTCACACGGTGGCTATGCATTTCCTTTACCATGTGTTTGTTGCATTTTATTGCCCTTAAAGACAGCTATCTGATCGCAAACCTCTACTTAAGCAGCATGCTTTAACCATTGCTAAACACATCACCAGCTGTGCTACACATCGCAGAAGTTTTGGATTGGATCTTCTCGTGCCGTTTGCAGTTGGTAAGTTTTCTTAAAAAAACTTTCGATATTTCTTTAAAAAGCTCTTTATAGGTCTTACACGTAACTAAATATACCATAGTTAGTGCAAAGTTCCTAACGTTAAAAATATGTTAACGCGTGTTTAGTAATTTTAACGTTTACATTTAAACAACGCATCAAAAAATAGCACACTATACAGTACTTATTACACATGCATTAGAAGAAACAGTTGGGAAACTTAATTTATAAACGCACACAAATTATACCGTTTAAATTACATTGTGTGCTACAGCAATAACACATCAGCATTCTTTCAATTGTTACACTATATTCTAACGTTACATGCTATTACGAAAATGTTATTTTACTTCGAAACATGTATTATTAAGGAATAATAATCATTTGTTATATTTTTTACAGGACTGAATTATTTGAAATAATTGCTGTCAGCGTCTACTGAAAACATCAAGCATTATTACTATTTTACAATCAGCTTTGCCAACAAAAACGTAAGTAGTTGTCAAGCTTTTCATTTCATTACTTTTCAAATAGCATTATACAATTACTGGAAAGTAGGTGCACACACAATGACAAATACTCGCATGTTCCGCTTGCAAGCCTGCATACAATAAACGTGTGCACATACCTATTAGTGTACGATGCATTATACATGCACAGAACATTCCTAATAAACTACAGTTACGTGAATGTAGATGATAAAAATAAGACGTAGTAACACGTCTTGTAAAACACCTACAAGCCTGCAGACTTTACACGCCTTTAAAAATGTTAATGTCACATGCATTTTTGCCTACATGAAGGCACGCAAATATTACGTAGTGCAACGTCCAGCCTGCAAAGTGTTCTTTAGAAAATCTACATACAATTTAGGCCACATGTACATAGTGCTGTGTAAATCTTCCTACGATGTAAATGCAAACGCATAAATACCTTAAATATTGCTTCGTAATAATACACTGGACTAAGCAAGTCTGTTAAACTTGCAGCTAAAACATGCAGTGTATTTGCCAATTTCATATACATAAGGACTGTAGCATTTTCGTAAAAGAGCCGAAATATGGAAAGATTTCATATGCAATCTAAACAAGTCTTTATGGTTGTTTAGAGTTGCTGCATAATAGATGTACGAGACCACGTCTATAGTACAGTACTATTAGGTAAATATGCGTGCATAAAAATAAGTACTAACATACCTTGCGTGCACACGTACATAGCGATGGCGGGATTATCTGTAGTACTAACGCTTACTGTCACTATACGATGCACACAATACCAAGTACTAGCATGTTCCGCTTGCAAGCTTGCATCCCGTCAACATCTGCATATATGTTTCAGTGTGCGATGCATTGTACATGCAGACAATGTTCAATAAACTGCCAGAACGTTAATGTAGGCAGTAAATATTAAAAGTAGTTACTGGCCTCGCTAACACACCTACACAGCTGCAAATTGTACACATATTTATACATGTTAATGTCGCATGCATTTTTACCTAAATGCAAGCACGCAAATACCACGTACTGCAACGTCTAGCCTGCAAAATGCACTTTCGAAAATAAACATGATTTAAACCAACTTTAAATACTGCTGTGTAAACGTTCCTACGATAAAAAAGCACACACACAAATAACTTAAATATCGCTTCGAAATAACACACCGCAGTAAGAAAGTCTGTTCAATTTGCAGCTGTAGCATGCAGTATATTTGCCAAATTCATAAGCATTACTTATAGCATTCTCGTATACAACTAAGTAATAACATATCTTGCGTCCACACCTACGCAGCGCGTTTCTCAAAGCTTTCTTATACTCTATATACGGGTTCATAATACTACTCTCTGGTATTTTAGATACACATGCCGACTACATATATACATTTTTAAAACATACCTTTATAATGCCTTGCTACTACACATTTGATGTGAGACAAGATTACCCACATTTACTTTTGGGTCAGCGCAGTAAAACGCTATACACACAGCTACCTTCGTACAAATACTAACACACTACAAATAAAAATACACTGTTACATGCCTCAAACTACAAACATGTACATTCTTTATTACGTAGCATTCTAAAAAAATTACATTGTTACACAGATTAAAAATAACAGGCATAAACTTACCTTCAGAATCGCTAGTCTTGTACATTCACTCAAAGTTACAGCCTACTGATATCGTCTAAATATGCACGCGCACCATAACCAGGAATAACATGCCCTGCCTGCGTGCCTGCACGCATTAACACTGCCAACGTGTACAAACTAAATTGGCACTTCAATATATTGCAAATACAAGACACAAATAAATACCGTTATAAAGTTGCGTATGATCAATAATAAGTACTACCACGTCGCATATGCAAACACCGTTTAAAAAAAAGTTGCCGACATTCATGCTAACTGTCACGCTACTGTAAAAGCTTACTTTTTAACATGCCTTGCTAACTTAAATGCCATTTTGTCTTTATCAACATAAATGCGCAATATTCGAACTAATAGTGATAGTCACCGTTACTAGCACAATTCCTACAACAGCAATCAGCTTCCCCAATTAACTCTCCTGTACCATCACTTTTACTACTACAATACATTACATCTACAGCTTAACAGGTAACATATGTCACATAGCATTCAGAACAACATACATTTACAATTACATAATACATACATAATCCACAATACACTAACAATACAGTCATGTATGCAAGTTACAACAGCGAACAAATGACTAAATAGGTAGAACATTGCAATATATAGCAGACGATAAATTACGAAAACAAACATTACGTACGCAATAGTAGGATATATGCAAATTTCGAAACAAAACAACATGTCTAAATAAATAACATTCTCTTACGGAAACAAACATTAACATATTCATATATAAAAAAAACATGAACACATACATGCGAGAACACTAAGAATCACCGAAAAAAACTTACCTGGCAGACGAGGCAAAACACAGAGCAAACGCGACACTCCTTTCACAAGCAACGCGGTTAACAATCTAAAATTTTGACGTGCAGCAATTGGTACGTTACGTTACGTAATACAACGTAGCAATATTATTGGCTGCGGCACACGTCCATCAAAAAATACACGTAAAACAAAAAAAAACTAGACCGCAACACTCAATAACGTAACTATCATTACAAAACATTATTATAACCGCCATTTTCTTTAACATTATAACAATCTGCACACAACACATACACATACACATTAAAAGCTGCACACACAATAAAATAAAAACACACATACAACACACACACACACATACTTAAAACTACAACTCTACACAGACACAAACATACACACACATACCGTAACACACACTACTACACGTTACACAGTACTGCAACAGTATAGTTAGTATTTAATAGTGTACGGGTAAAAAACTAAGTGTTGTTATTTCATCACACACACACTTACCATATACAAGTGTCTCTCCACCTTCTCACAGTGTCATATATCTTTAGTGCCTCACACTGACTATCAAGATGTCCAGTGCACCTAACTCTATAAATGTGCACCCCAAGCTCCTTACACCTGGCTCATCATGTCTATGCAGCCCCTTAATACCTACACATATGCTTCCAGGTTCTCACACTGTGTAACTAGCGCCCCATAACAACCATTAGTGTACTTCTCTCCAATGCATTCTCTTGCTCTTCGTGTAAGGGTTCTCTCATTACCTTTACATATTGCTTTTCAGTATACTGTTTCATATTGCTTACCATTGCTCATGTTTGTCTTCGCCTACTCTACACTGCTCTTTTGCACATTGCGTCTTCTACACTAGCTCCCATTTCAACAAACATACACATCATTTGAAAAATAACATATGTAAAGCGCTGTCACAAACGTTATTTTTTTGGGATATTAGTCATTTTAAAAACTTAATCTATAAGCATGTATGAACATATATAAAATACTAGCAATGGATACCCTCGCACAATTAAACCAATTCGTTATTGTTTGTTTGATTATCGTTACATTACTGTGTGGTATACAGTGCTATGTGATCTAATTTACATAGCCAACAGCTAGTGATAGCTTGTTTATGAAGTTTACTTTACTTGCATATTGACAACAAATAAAGTTCTCTTGACTCTTTAAAAAACTTCCAGTGCACTGCTCATTACTCAACTCACTCTGTCTCTCACACACACTCGCTCTCTCTCACACACACTACCTCTCTACAACACAACATCACACTCACTCACACTCTCTCTCTCGCGCTCACAAATCTCACTCACTTTCTCTCACACTCACTCTCTCTAGCACCCACTCACTCTCACGCTCTCTCTCTCTCACTCACACTCTCTCTCTCACACTCACACTCTCTCTCTCACACTCACACTCACACTCTCTCTCTCACTCACTCACACTCTCTCTCTCACACTCTCTCTCACTCACACTCTCTCTCTCTCACTCTCTCTCACTCACTCACTCACACTCTCAAACTCTCTTTCAGACTCTCTCTACCACTAACACTCTCTCTCTCACTCACTTACACTCTCTCTCTCACTTACACTCTCTCTCACACACACTCTCTCTCTCACTCGCACTCTCTCCTTCTCTCGCACTCTCTCTCTCGCACTCACTCACACTCTCTCTCTCACTGTCTCTCTCTCTGTCTCTCTCTCATTGTCTCTCTCTCGCTCTCTCTCTCTCACTCACACTCTCTCTCACTCACACTCTCTCTCACTCACACTCTTTCACTCACTCTCTCTCACACATTGTCTCTTGCACTCTCTCTCTCTCAATCACACTCTCTCTCACACTCTCTTGCTTGCACTCTAACTTACACTGTCTCTCTCGCACACTCTCTCTAGAAATCTCTCTCTTGAACTCTCTCGCTCGCACTCTGTCTCTCACACTCTCTCTCACACTCTCTCTCTCACTCTCTCTCTCACACTCTCTCTCTCACACTCTCTCTATTACACTCTCTCTATTACACTCTCTGACACTCTCTCTCTCACACTCTCACACTCTCTCTCTCACACTCTGTCACAGTCTCTCTTTCACACTCTCTCTCTCACACTCTTTTTCTCACACCCTCTTTCTCTCACTCTCTCTTGCTCACACTCTCTCTCTCTCGCTCACAGTCTCTCTCTCATACTATTCTTTGTTTGATTATCATTACATTATTGTGTCGTATACAGTACTATGTGATCTACTATGCATAGCGAACAGCTAGTGATAGCTTGTTTAGGACGTTTAGCATACTTGAACAATGCCAACAAATAAAGTGCTCTCAACTCTTTTGCAAAATTTCAGTACACTGCTCACTACTCAACTCTCTCTCTCTCACACACACACTTGCTTTCTCTCACACATACTACCTCTCTACAACACGGCAACACACTCACTGACATTCTCTCTCTCGTGCTCACAAATGTCGCTCACTCTCCCTCACACCCACTCTCTCTTGCGCTCTCTCTCTATCTCTCACACATTCTTTCTCTCTCACACACTCGAACTCTCTCACATACTCGAACTCTCTCTCTCACACTCTCTCACTCACTCACTCTCTCTCACTCACTCTCTCTCACTCAACCTCTCTCTCATTCAGACTCTCTCTCTCACTAACACTCTCTCTCTCACACTCTCTCTCTCTCACACTCTCTCTCTCACACTCTCTCTCACACTCTCTCTCTCTCTCACATAAGGCACTGTCACAAACGTTATTGTTTTTGGACTTTAGTTATTTTAAAAACTTTATCTGTAAGCATGTATAAGCATGTATAAACCACTAGCAATGATAACCCTCGAAAAATGTAACCAATTTGCCATTGTATGTTTCATTATTGTTACATTATTGTATGTTATACTGTACTATGTGATCTACTTTCAAAGCCAACAGCTAGTGATAGCTTGTTTATAAGGTTTAGCATACTTGAATATTGACAACAAATAAAATTATCATGACTCTTTTGCAAACTTGCAGTGCACTGCTCACTACTCAACTCACTCTCTCTCTCACACACACTCGCTCTCTCTCACACACACTACCTCTCTACAACACAGCATTACACTCACTTACACTCTCTATCTCGCTCACTCTCTCTTAGGCTCACTCTCTCTCCCACCCACTCTCTCTTGCAACAACTCTATCTCACACACACTCTCTCTCACTCACACTGTCTCTCTTACTCGCGCTCTCTCTCTCGCACTCTCTCTCTCTCACTCGCACTCTCTCTCTCTCACTCACACTCTCTCTCTCTCTCACACTCGCGCTCTATCTCTCTCTCTCACTCACACTCTCTCTCTCTCACTCACTCTCTCTCTCACTCGCGCTCTCTCTCACTCGCGCTCTCTCTCACTTGCACTCTCTCTCTCACTTGCACTCTATCTCACACTCTATCTCACACTCTCTCTCGCACTCTCTCTCACACTCTCTCTCTCTCACACTCTCTCTCACACTCTCTCTCTCTCACACTCTCTCTCTCTCTCACACTCTCTCTCTCACACTCTCTCTCTCACACATAAGGCACTGTCACAAACGTTATTGTGTTTGGACTTTGGTTATTTTAAAAGCTTTATCTATAAGCATGTATAAGCATGTATAAACCACTATCAATGGGTACCGTCAAAAAATGTAACCAATTTGCCATTGTTTATTTCATTATTGTTACATTATTGTGTGGTATACTGTACTATGTGATCTACTTTCAAAGCCAACAGCTAGTGATGGCTTGTTTATAAGGTTTAGCATACTTGAATATTAACAACAAATAATGTTCTCACGACTCTTTTGCAAACTTGTAGTGCACTGCCCACTACTCAATTCACTCTCTCCCTCACACACACTCGCTCTCTCTCACACACACTACCTCTCTACAACACAGCATTACACTCACTCACACTCTCTATCTCGCTCACTCTCTCGTGTTCACTCTCTCTCACAACCACTCTCTCTCGCAACCACTCTCTGACGCGCTATGTCTCTATCTCACTTACACTCTCTCTCTCTCTCACACTCTCTCTCTCTCACTTGCTCTCTCTCTCACACTCTCTTTCTCACACTCTCTCTCTCACACTCTCTTACTCACACTCTCTCTCACTCTCTCCCTCTCACACTCTCTCTCCATCACACACTCTCTCTCTCACACTCTCTCTCTCACACACGTTCTCTCTCACACACTCTTTCTCTCTCACACTCTCTCTCACTCACGCTCTCACTCACGCTCTCACTCACGCTCTCACTCACTCTCTCTCACACTCTCTCTCTCTCACACTCTCTCTCTCACACTCTCTCTTTCACATGCTCTCTCACTATCTCTCTCACACTCTCTCTCACACTCTCTTTCTCTCACACTCTCTCTCCCACACTCTCTCTCCCACACTCTCTCTCTCATACTCTCTCTCTCACACTCTCTCTCACACTCTCTCTCGCATGCTCTCTCTCACTCATGCTCTCTCTCCTTCTCTCTCACGCTCTCTCTCTCTCCCACGCTCTCTCTCGCTCGCTCTCTTTCTCACGCTCTCTCTCTCACGCTCTCTCTCTCCTGCTCTCTCTCTCCTGCTCTCTCTCTCTCTCACACTCTCTCCTCTCACACTCTCTCTCTCAAGCTCTCTCTCTCACACACTCTCTCTCACACAATCTCTCTCTCTCACGTTCTCTCTCTCTCTCACGTTCCCACGCTCTCACTCTCTCTCACGCTCTCTCTCTCACACTCTCTCTCACACACTATCTCTCTCACACTCTCTCGCTGGCACGCTCTCTCACACTCTCTCTCGCACGCACTCTCTCTCTCGCACTCTCTCTCTCGCACTCTCTCCCTCGCACTCTCTCTCACACTCTCTCCCTCGCACTCTCTCTCTCGCGCTCTCTCTCGCGCTCTCTCTCGCACTCTCTCGCACTCTCTCCCTTGCACTCTCTCCCTCGCACTCTCTCCCTCGCACTCTCTCACACACTCTCTCATACTCTCTCTCACAGACATTATTATAGCCGCCTTTTTCTTTAACATTAGAACAATCTGAAATGTTTTTTCAGTTTCTATCCTACAGCCAACTAGTGTTAACTACATTTACCCTTTACATGTACTGTACGTACAAAAAAAAATTATGCCAAACTACCATAACTTGCATGTAGCCGCGCACAAGAAATAACATTGCCGTATCTCAAACTCAAAGTACACCTTTCAAATGTTACTTTGCTGCTGACAACATTTCAAATGCCCATGTGTGGCATTTACATTTTTTAAGTACATGTATAAGTGCCATTTTAATAATTAAAAGTGCCACTTTCTTATTACAGAAAATAACTGTGTCTAACTACTGCTGCTATAACTGGTTAAATGCAAAATTATATTTTACCATACTACTGCTCCTATCTACCAGGTCACGTCACATCAGCCATTAAGTCGTCTAGCTACATAAGTCAAATAATCTCGTGTCTATAAAAATCACGGCCAAGTATGCTGCCTCATGAACTTCTTTAACTTTAACTATTGTCACAAAAAAGCACACAGCGCTCACTAGAATTAAAGTACTCAGCCACTCCCTACATGTTATTTCCTACTCTTACCACATATTAGACATTTAGTGCTACATTATTACAAACAGCATATTCTTGTCTTTTGATTACTATAACTTACATCATGGAAACATAAAATGCTTTTTATTAATGCACACAATACATTTTTAACACATTCACAACTGAGCCTAAATTAAAATTGCTATTTGCTAGCATCTCATATCCATTGTTACTTTATTTAATGCAACAAAATGTTCATTTGACAAAATAAATGCCACTGCTCCCTTTTTCATTACCAATACACATTTGCTTCTGGTACACCATTACTTTTCTTTCCTTATTACTTCACTTAGCACATCACTATTCTTGGCCTACAACTAATCATACTCTGCCACTACTCTTACTCCATCACTACTCTTAGTCATAACAGCTACTAAGTATGTAACACTCTTACATGTTTATACAGTTACTTGTTTGCTACTTCTCTACAATAACTACTACTGCCTATTTACTGCTCCCAATACATTCATTACTGATGCCATTTAACATTCTTGCACATAGTTAAAAATACCTTAACACTTTTTTTACATCATCAATTCTCCTCCCCTTTTACAACTCAATTTAAATACGCTTTGTATGTTCTTTATTGTTATCTACTTAATACTGCTTTACAATTACCTCTCTTACTGTATTACTATTGTCCTACCATCATTTATTGTCTCACAATTCCACTTTCTGCATGCTACCACTCCTATCCTGTCACTTCTCCTATCTTAAAACTACTCATACAAATAAACACTACAACAATGTCTTAACTAGTGTAATATTATAGTTGCACCTTCATTACCACTAATGCAGAAACATACACATCACTACTATATTAATACTTCTCATTACCCATCAGCTACACCAGTGCATTAATACGATTTCCCTGGCAACATCATACTTACACTAACATAAAACAATAGACAATATTGCCTACTCACAAATACTACACACATACTGCTACTCACCAATTACTCTCTCCACAAAATACGCCTCTCATGTCATAACTTCAGCTCTTATATCACTCTTACTCTGTCATTGGCATTAATTATTCGCTATTACTACCTGTAGATTGCCCCTATCTATTTAGTACTCAGATTTATAGACACGTTTTAGATTTAAGCACTACTACACTGTATTCACTACTCCTCACCACTTACTACTGATACATACACTCTATACTCGTGCTCTATCAGTTCGGTATTCCATTACTTATTAGCCTCATTCCTTTACTACTCTAATACTAATTCTTTACTATTGCTTCTCTTACTTCATCATGTAGCGTCTTGTATTAACTGCTATGCACCCTCACTTTCACAAGTATACAATTACCATTTTTGAAACAACACAGCTTCCCCTATTAACCCTCCTGCACCATCACTTTTACTACTACAATACATTACATCTAGAGCACAACAGGTACCATTTGTCGCTTAACGTTCAGAACAACATACGTTTACAATTACATAACACATACATATCACACAATACACTAAGAATACAATCCTGTATGCAAGTTACAACAGCAAACAAAGTACAAAAGAAGTATAATATTGCAATATATAGCACGCAATAAATTACGAAAACAAACGTTGCGTACGCAATACGAAGACATATGCAAGTATCGAAAAAAAACAACATGTGCACAAAATTTACATTCGCTTACGTAAACAATCATTAACATATACATAAACAAAAAATCAAGAACACATACATGCGACAACACTACAAATTTAATTTAAAAAAAATTACCTGGCAGACGAGGCATAAAACACGCAGCAAACGCAACACTCCTTTCACGAGCAACGCAGTTATCAAACTGAAATTTGCACGCGCAGCAATTGGCACGCTACGTAATAGAACATAGCCAGTCCATTGGCTGCGGCACACGTCAATAAAAAAAATACAAGCAAAACTAAAATAAACTAGACCGCAACACTTAATAACATGTCTATCGTTACGGAACATTGTTCTATCCGCCATTTTCTTTAGCGTTAGAACGAAATACACACAGACAACACATACACACCAAAAATCGCACACACAATCAAATAAAAACACAGACACAACACACACACACACGCACACACACACTTAAAACTACAACACAACACATACACAAACATACACACACATACCATTACAACACAAAAAAATTCTTCACCACCATACCTGCAGTACCTACTAAATAATTCTACAAAACAGTGCAGTCTACAAAAACACACTCCTGCACTTCCACACTGCTATTCACACACACACAAGCATATATTAGGCCAAGAACACATATCTGCAGCATTAAAAAAAATCCATTACTACAAAGCAGTCTATAAGACTAGAAAGATATGCAGCAGTACAGTGCAGTCTAATAACACCAAACACAAAACAACTAGAACACCAATTATACATCAGTATGGTATATTTGCAAATATTTCAACATGGCTCACTCTTAACTTCAATGCTTTCCCACATTGCTGCTTAGCACACACTTCTGCACACCACACACTGCTGCACATAACACATTGGTATGCACAACACACTGCTGCAAGATTCACACTACTGCATACTACACAGTGCTGCAAACCACTCATTCCTGCACAACACACACTGCTGCACAGAACATACTCCTGCACGCCACATACTGCTGCACAACTCACACTACTGCAAGCCTTACACACTGCTGCACGCCACACACTGCTGCGCACCACACACTGCTGCCCACTACATCCTGCTGCGCGTCACACACTGTTACGCACCACACACTACTGCGCACCTCGCACTGCTGTGCGTCACACACTGCTGCACTGCATGCCACAGACTGCTGCAAGCTTCACACTAATAAACACCACACAATTATGCATGCCTCACACTGCTGCATGCCACACAATGATGCACGTTACACACTGCTGCGCGCATCACATTGTTGCACGCCTAACACTGCTTAGCATTACACACTGCTGCGCGCATTACACTACTATGCACAACACACTGCTGTACCCCTCAAACTGCTGTATGCTACAAACTGCTGTGCACTACATACTGCTGCGCACCACACACTTCTGCATGGCACACACTGCTCCATTTACACACTGCTTCACGCCACACACTGTTGCACGCCACACACTGCTGCATGCCACACACTGCTGTGTGCCACACACTGCTGCGCACCACACACTTCTGCATGCCACGCACTGCTACATTTACACACTGCTACACAACACACACTGCTGCATGCCTCACACTGCTGTATGCCACATACTACTGCACACCTCACACTGCTGCATGCCTCACATTGCTGCATGCCATACACTACTAAGCGCCTCACACTGCTGCACGCCACACAGCAGTGTGGCAGAACAGTTAAGATTTCATAGCGTACAAGTAAAAAACTAAGTATCGTATTACATCAAACACTAACTTAGCATATACGAATGTCTTTAGTGCCTCACACTGCCTATTAATATGTTGTGTACACATCACACTATAGATGTACACCCCGAGCTCCTTACACTTAGCTCATCTTGTCAATGCAGCTACTCACTGCCTACACGTATACTTCTAGTTTTTCACAGTGTGTCACTAGCATCCCATAACATCCAATATTGTACTTCTGTCCCAGTGCACTTTGTTGCTCTTCGTTGAATGCTTCTCTCAACACCTTTACATATTGCTTTTGTGTATACAGTTTCATGATTCTTTGCCATTGTAAATGCTTCTTTTCACCTACTGTTCTCTTCCAACTGCCTCTTTCTTTGACTCACTGCTAATCTGCTGCTCACTTCCACTCAACCTCCTTCTATAAGACTGTGTTCTCTTCTCCTGTACTGACATGCTGTTCTCTTCCACCCACCTCTTTCTTTAACTCTGTTTTCTTCATCTGTACTCATCTGTTGCTCTCTAAAACATGCCTCCTTCTATAACTCACTGTATATTTCTACTGAGTTGATCTGCTACTTTCTTCCACCTACTACCTTCTATACTTACCTGTTCTCTTCTACTGTTCCATCACCTCCTTCTACAAAAGATTGTTGTCTTCTCACATGTTAATCTGCTGTTCCCTACCACCGCCTTTATTTAAAACTCTGTTTATTTATCTTGTGCTAATCTGCTGCTCTCTTCCACCTGCCACCTTCTTTAACTCCTTGTTGTCTTCTCCTGTGTTGATCTGCTGTTCTTTTACACCTGCATCCTTCCTACTTCTATGTTCTCTTCTCCTGATTTACTGATCTTTTTCACTCACCTACTTCTCTGACTACCTTTTCGTTTCTCTTGTGCTGATCTGCTGTTGTATTACACTCGCCGCCTTCTCTAAATCTCTTTTCTATTCTCCTGAGATAAAATAATGTTCTCTTTCACCATGCTATGTTTAACTCAGTGTTCTCTTCATCTGTGCTAATATGTTGTTCTGTTCCTCACGCTTCCTTACTTAACTACCTGTTATATTCTCAGATGCTAATATGCTGCTCTCTTCTGACTGCTTCTTTCTATAACTCCCTGTTCTCTTCTACTATGCTGATCTCTTGCTTTCTTCTATATCACCTCCTTTTTAAACTCCCTGTTTCTTTTACCTAAACTAACCTGCTGTTCTCTTCAATGAGCTCTTTATATAACTCTCTGTTCTCTTATGCTGTGCTGCTCTGATGCTCTCTAAAAATCGCTTCCTTCTTTAACTCTATGTTCATTTCTCCTGTGCTAATATGTTAATGTTAATGTAAGCCAAACTTTTAGAGCGCACGGCTACCCCAAGAGGTGTCCCGGCGCTTTAGCAAAGAGGCCCCTAGAAACAGAGAAAACCAAGGCAGACACACTACAGTTATCGCAGGTTACTTGGAGAAGAGCAAAGTCTTCAGCTCCTTCCTGAAGGCCAAGAGGCTGCTTGCTTTCCGAAGGGAAAGTGGGAGTTCGTTCCACAGGCAAGCTGTCACGTGTTGGAAGGAGCGACCTCCCATCCGAACACGTTTGACCACAGGCACCTCCATTTTGGCCAGTTCCGCCGACCGCAAAGACCTCCGTGGCACATAGAAAGCAGTGCGCTTCCTCAGATATTGAGGGCCAATCGCATGGAGAGCTTTAAACGCCAAAGTGAGGAGTTTAAATCTAATTCTCTTCAATCCACCTCCTTATTTAACTGTATATTTTCTTCTCCTGTGCTAATTTACTACTCTTTCAACACGCTTCCTTATTTAGCTCCATGTTCTCTTCACCTAACATGATCTGCTGATCTTAAATATCCCGCCTCCTTCTTTAACGCTGCACTTATCTCTTATGCTAATCTGCTATTTCCTACCAAGAGCCTCTTTTTTAAACTCCCTATTCTCTGCTCTTTTCTTGCTTATCTGCTCCTCTCTCCTACCTGCCTCTTTCTTTAATTCCCTGTTCTGTTCTCCCATCTTTATCTGTTGCTCTCTCCCACTTCACCCCATCTCCAAAAGTCTGTTCTCTTCTCACATGCTAATCTGCTGTTCCTTCCACCACCTTTTTCTTTAAATACCTGTTTATTTCTCTTGTGCTGATCCGCTACTCTCTTCCACCCGGCACCTTCTTTAACTCCCTGTTGTCTTTTGCTGGGCCAATTTGCTGTTCTCTTACACCCACATCCTTCCTAGTTTTATGCTCTCTTCTCTTGTAATAATCTTTAAGCTATTTTCCATCTGCTTACTTTCTTACTCCCTGTTTTCTTCTACTGTACTGATTTGATGTTCTCTTTCACCCGCGTACTTCTCTAACTCACTTTTCTCTTACCTTAAGCTGATCTGCTGTTCTCTTTTACTAGCCTGCTTCTCTCTGTACTAAACTACTTTTCTCTTTCACATCACACCCTTATCTAACTCACTGATCTTTTCTCATGTACTAATATGCTGTTCTTTTTCACACGCTTCCTTACTTAACTACCTATTCTCTTCTCACGTGCTAATCCGCTACTCTCTCCCACCCACATACTCCTTTAGCTCACGGTTCTCTATTCTTGTACTGATCTGCTCCTCTCTTCCACCCCATCTCCTTTTAGAACTCCTTGTTGTCTTCTCTTGTACTAATATGTTGTTCTCTTTCACCCAAATCCTACTTTAGCTACCTGTTCTCTTTTCCTGTGCTGATCTGCTGCTCTCTAAAACAACCTCTTTCTTTACTTTCGTGTTTATTTCTATTGTGTTAATATGCTATTCTCTTCTACCCACCTCTTTCTTTAACTGTATATTCTCTTCTCCCCTGCTGATCTACTTCTCTCTTTCACTCACTACAATATGTAACTACATGTTCTCATCTCCTGAGTGAGTGGATATGCTGCTCTCAAACACCCCACAACCTTCTTTAAATCTCTACTTTTCTCCTCTGCTAGTTTGCTGTTCTCCTTTAATAGCCTCCTTCTTCAACTCTACGCTCTCTGCTCTTCTGTGTTAATGTGCTACTCTCGTCTACCGCCTCTTTCTATAACTCCCTGTTCTGTTCTGCTATCTTCATCTGCTGCTCTCTTCTACAAAAATGCTATTATTTGAAAATGTATTTAATACATTACTTCTCTAATACATATTAACATTTCCCTTTCTTTGCAGATATATACTACAAAAGAAAAAACCATAAAGGTAAGACATTTATAATCTCAATTTATGTATGCATATTAGATAACAATAGTCCATACATATCTATAGACAACATTAGGATATTTAGTATTGTTTTTCTAATACATAGTTCGTCATTATACCAACTATGAGTATATAAAAACATAAAATAACTTTTAAAATACGTTAATAATAATACATCCCCATTAATAAATAGGAAAAATAAAATAAATATTTGCAATAACATCAAAAAATGCATACAGTCATACAAGCCAATTACCATCAAGGACATGATAAATTTTCAAACACATCAAAAGGCAACAATGTTTGCCAAATAGCACATTTGCTATTATTCATAATTATGATAAACCAGCAGATATATGGAACACAGAAGATTTAAATTATATAATGGACCTTGGAGATGCTTTATATACAGATATGCACTTTATTAATAAACAAGACCTTATGCATCCTGATGATTTGCCTAAATATATTGTACATATGGACAATATATATTCTATCACATTACGTCAACCATATTATGGAAACATATTGAAGCGTTGTGATATATTATAGCCAGACATATAAACAGCATTAACAAGATCATTAGTACATACAAGAGTTTGCTTTGCATGGATATATATGTTATTTCTATTATGAAAAATGAAGATAAATATTTCATATTTGATTCACATAGTCGAGACAGCAATGGAATGCCACATCCAAATGGAACATGTATAGTTCTACAAAAAAAATGTTCGCTGATGTAATAAACTATATTTACAATTTAACACAAACAATTAAACTCCATAATACAGATGATGTCCCATTTGAATTAACTGGAATCAATATAAAGACAATAAAAAAAGAATCATTCCAAAAAGCACAATACAAAGAAAAACAAATTGCTGAACATACAACAACGGAATACTTTGTGCATAACACAAACATTTCAACAAAATGTAGTGCTAATACAAATACTTCTAATAAGAAAGCTATATCACCACAATTTGCAAAAATAAAACCTACAACAACTACACATGAACAGCCATCAACTTCAGCAGCAGACATAACACATATCTCTGATGCACACATACAAACCAAAATAAAAGACATAATACAAACCCTGTTGTTCATAACACAGTAAAAAAGATTTTAAAAAACACTACATAAATATATACCAAACAATGATATTGATAATGCAACACATAAAAAATAGCCATAGATCAAATAGCTTTACCAACACATTCACACATACAATTACAGAATACAAAAACTTTCAAATACAAAAAAACACAATTACATACAACAAATAGCATACAAATGAATAATACATCACCACATAAAATCAGTAATACACACAAATACAACACATAATAAAAACATTCAACACAAACAACGGCACTATATTAACAACATCAATAAAACAAAAATAAATGCACACATTTTCAAATAAACAACACTTACAACAATTGCATACACAGAAAAAAAAAACATTGCACTACAATTACATGCAATTCTAATATATTAATTATACACCAAACCAAATTATTACAGATCACAACATGTCTATTAGCAATAGTGTATTCACAATTATATATAACTGCAATAACAGTGCATCTAAATGGACTGCACAGGATATTACTATTATAATGCAATTAGGGAGCACTTACATATAGAAATGGAATCTTTCTATAACAAAAAGAATATTCAAATACAAGACATACCGAAATATATAGAATACAATGATACAATATTCTCTCTAAAACTTAGCAAACCATACAATTATAATATATCAAAACAAGATACTTTTCAAAAAGACATTAAACAAGTATTGCATACTGCATTGACAACATATAATGCTACAATATTATTCTTACATACAAAAATATTTTCAATAGGTAAAACAAGCATATCATTTTTCATATATTATTTCCATACAACAAATATAATAGTAAATTTACATGTTGATTGGACAAGCACAGTTGTAAAACTAACTACATTAGCTAGTGTAATACACCATATAATACAAATTATACTTAATGAACTACCTCCTGATAATACTTATATTATACTACAATTAGTACCAATTAATGTAACTAATATAAAAAAATCCCTAGAAATGAACCACGTATTGTTGTACTACCTATCCAATTTAATATGTCTGTTTAGAACGAATAATGTATTGAATTTTCACTTTTTTTTCTCTCTTTTTCTGTTAACTACAGTGTTTTGATGAACCTTTGTATACTTCTTTTTATATACATTGTACTTTATAAAGACCTTTTTTGTGTGTACCTTTTGAACCTGCTCAAATAAATAAAAAAGAAAAAAAAAAAAGAAAAAGCATGCCAAAGAAATAAATCTAAAGATACAGTAAAAGCACGTAAACACATGTCTATACATACTGCAAAAACATATAACATAGCATCTTCAACTACTACATCTTTAAGTAAAAACACAAACATTGTTAATGTACAAAAAACAAAAAGTAGCAATATAAATCAACCCACAAGAAAGAATACAACAATGTCACATATAATTAAATCAAACATATCTACAGCATCTGTATCAAAACAATATACCACAAAACAACTTTCATCACAAAAAAATAAACAAAATTGACATAGTAATAAAAAAGAAAATATCAAATTGCAAAAATCTATAATTGAGAAGTTTCATGAACAAATACAATGTGGCCCAGAATGTATTTGTACTATATGTAATCAAATGTGGCATAAACAAACAGTTAGACAAACAGACAGCATTCAACAAAATAAAACATTTATACTATGTGATATTAGTAAACAAAAATCAGATTATATATGCAGTACATGCTACAAATATATTATTAAAGAGAAAATACCCCCAAGTTCTGTATTTAATGGGATGTCTTTCCTAAATATACCACCAGAACTGTACTTACATAACTTAGAAGAAAGATTAGTTTCACCAAGAATACCATTTTTGCAAATAAAGACATTACCTCGTGGTTTTCAAAAATCTTTATCAGGTGCTGTTGTTAATGTATCAGCTGATGTAATGACTACTGTTACAATAATCCCAAGGCAAATACATGATAGCATGACAATAGCAATTAAATTAAAACGCAAATTAAGTTATAAATCATACACACATTTAGAAAATGTGAGACCTAACATAGTCAAAAATGCAGCTTTAAGGTTAGCATACACTAGCACTTTATTCAAAGAATATGGAATAAGAATAAACAAAGACTGGGAATACATACCAGAACAAACAAACAGCGACATGAACACATCAGAAACAAATAATTCATCAAGCAGTGCAGATAACATACCAGCAGGTAACTTAGATACAATGTTAACTAATGAAACAACAGATAGCATTAATATATTAAGTTCAGCTCCTGCAGAACATAACATACCACGGGGATTATATGAAGATAAAGATTCAGAATATTTAGCATTCCCAACAATATTTGCTGGACAACGTAGGCCATCAAATGAAGATAGACATGTACCAGTACATTACAGTACAATATGTCAATGTAAATTAAGAAGTTACGAAACAAGAGTAGCTCAATGTATAACAAATATATTTTTCAAAGTAAGAAAATTACAAGTTAAAGAAATACAAGAAAAAATATATATATCACTAAAAAACATTTTAACAATGGGCAAGTTATAACAGCTAAACACATAAAAGACAATATACAAGGCATACTGCAGTATAATGAAGGATACAAAATTCTATAAACGATACGCAGTTCACCTCCATACTGGGAACATTGTAAAAAAGAAATATTTGCAATGCTAAGGCAATTAGGGGTACCGACATTTTTTTTAACTTTATCAGCAGCAGAAACAAAATGGTTTCATTTAATTAACATATTATTACGGATTAACATTAACAATGAATGCACTCAAGAAGAATTTGCAAATATGAAATGGGAAAGCAAATGCACATTAATACTACAAAACCCTATTATGTGTGCACAACATTTTGACTATCAAGTAAGGAAATTATTTAATAGTATATTATTACACAAAAGGGATCCTATAGCAAAAATTGTAGATTACTTTTACAGAGTAGAATTCCAACAACGTGGATCACCACATATACAAGCCTTAATTTGGGTTGATAATGCACCAAAATATGGTAAATCAAAAGATGAAGAAGTTATACAGTTTATTGACAAACACATAACATGTAATAATACAAGCCTTAATTTGGGTTGATAATGCCCCAAAATATGGTAAATCAAAAGATGAAGAAGTTATACAGTTTATTGGCAAACACATAACATGTAATAAAACAGAAGACCCAAATATACAACCTTTACTACCATTACAAAAACATGGACATACTAAAAATTGACGCATAAAGCATAAGAGAACATGTAAATACCAATATCCTAAATATCCTATGAGCCATACAGTTATACTAGAACCATTGCAATTAGAAACAAGCGATGACATCATAAAAGAACACATACAATTAATTCATACAACAATGAACACACAAGACTTTACTAGTTATACATGTGAACATTTTTTGCAACAAATGCAGTTAACCGAAGAACAATATATAACCTGCATAAAATATCTTATACAAAAAACAACCATACTTCTAAAAAGAACACCTGCTGAAAATATAATTATAAATAACTATAATAATGTAATATTACAAGCATTGCAAGCTAACATAGATTTACAATATGTATTAGATGCATATGCTTGTGCTGTATATATTGTTTCATATATAAGTAAATCACAAAGAGGATTAATTAAAATAATTGCACAAGCTGCAAAAGAAGTATCTCACAATACAAACATTAAAGAAAAATTAAAACACATAGGTAATAAATTCTTAAACTGTACTGAAATTAGTGCATAAGAAGCAGCTTACCTCATATTGCAAATACCATTACGAAAAACTTCCCGATCATTTGTAT
The DNA here is from genome assembly GCF_964261635.1 of Lissotriton helveticus. NCBI lineage: Eukaryota > Metazoa > Chordata > Amphibia > Caudata > Salamandridae > Lissotriton > Lissotriton helveticus. The sequence continues at coordinate 511,218 of NC_136065.1, read as the reverse complement.
TTATAAATACAAATACACCAGATAAACGAGCATACTTAATGAAAGACATAAATACAATTAACTCATTACCAGACACATCTACTGAAATACAATATGACAATATAATTGTTAAATACAGCCAATGCCCAGCAACATTAGAACAATGTACACTTGCTGACTATGCATCCAGCTACAATAAAAAAAGAAGCAAAACAAAAAAACATCAAAAACAACTATGATAAGTAACTTATTGAAACTAACTTTTATAGCTTAGATGAAGAAGAACTTGAAATTAATAAGTAAATAAATCACAAAACAGCATAGTATTTACAAAACGTAAACAACAAAAAATTATCCGTTTATTTTTTTTATCCTTTTAAATTACATTTACTGGATTTTCCATTAGATCTTTCCCTCCTTTATTTTCCGTTCCCCCTATAAATCATTGTTTCTTAAGTAGACTTAAATAATCAAGGTCTCCGCCTAGTTTTCCTACTGTTGCAATTTTATGTAGCCTTACCTTTCCCTTGGTAACCTTAACAGGGCTAGTTTACTATAGATCGTTCAGGTTAGGGGGAAAAAAAAAGGCAACTCTACACAGATACGCTGGATAAAAAAAAATACCAGCTCATCTATGTTAGTCACTAGTTCCCTTTCTACTTCCCAGTGATAGCAATAATTCATCAGCAGCCTCTACTGATCGTATATTGTGCATCTTATTATTATGCATTACTTTAAGAGATGCAGGAAAGCCCATCTGAACCGTAGCACCTAACCCCCGAAAAGCATCCATCCTTCTGCCTAGCTCCCACTGCTTATCCAGGGTAAATCTAGATAAATCTGAGCGGACCTGAAAGTTGAACCCTTTCCCTGCCAAAGACTTTTGTTTCAGAGCTAGGTTCAGAATTTGTTCTTTGAGGGTATATGTATGGAAATTCACTAAGATCTTCCTCGGCTTAGTTCTTTGAGGGTTGCGCCTGAATGGATCCCTGTGGATACGCTGAATGTCCTTTGCCAGGTCCTCATCTGATTGATGTAAGTTAAGAGACTCTTTTAGTAAAGATATTATAAACCCCTTAATATCCGTTCCTTCATTCCCTTCCGGAACATTGAGTATACGAATATTACATCTCCTTGCGTTATTTTCCACTGTCTCCATTCTGTCAGAGAGGGCTGCGTCTTCTCTCCTTAACTTCCAAATATCGTCCTGCACACTCTCTACACACATTGATAGTTGCCCCACAGTCTCTTCCAAAGCTTGTGTTCTTGTAGAGATGCCCTCAATTTTGCTATCCAAAGATTCGCAGAAGCTTCTGATGTCTTTTTGGTTAGCAGCTGATTCTTCAAAACCACGCTTAATATCAGCAGACAAAGCTGAGAACATTAGATGTAAGGATTCTGCAGTGATGATGATGGGACCACTAGCCTTAGCCCCTCCTTCCTCCAGGCTTAAATCCACGTTCTCGCTGTTCTCTGATATGGTGGCTCCTTCCAAAGGACTAACAGATACAACAGTATCACCACTGCCACTGCCCTCGCCATCAGTAGTTAGTAAGTCCGATGAGGGCAAGGATAAGATAGACGTGGTAGATGTGGTAGCAATCATTAAAGTCCCTGATCCATCTCCCCCCTGTACAGGAGTTAAGGCTTTGTGCATACTGCCTATTAGATCTAGTTCAGGTAACCCGTCTGCATCACTATGCACTTGATTGGAGGGATCAGTAGCTGTGGACAACACTAAATCATCAGAACTAGCTTGTGCGGAGAGTGCCATTCCACTTTCTTTAAAAGAAAACGCCAAAGAAGTGCTACCTGCTGAACATACGTCCTGACCAACGTCCAAAACCTGTGGGACTACCTTAAAAAATGAGCGTAATGAGGGAGTAATCTTAGAACTTAAAGTGGCGGTAGGTCTAACAGACTTACTGCCCTTCCTTTCCCTTCCCCTTTTGGCTTTAACTTCCGCTGAAAGGTAAGATGAGGTTTTGTGAGGACTAAAAACCACACAATCTTGGGGTATAACGTGGGGGGGTACCTTGGTACCTACTGACAGATTGTTGCAGGAAAGTGACTCTACTGTAGGTATCTCGGGTGACTCACCCTCCACCTCCACCTCCTTGATCTTACGTGCACACTTTCCTTTCCCTTTTACTGTGCCTTTATTCTTGGCTTTGCCCGCTCTTATGCTTTCTTTAGGCAAGGCGGGTAGTGCAGATAATGCCGAAACAACCAAGTCTCCCCCCCTCCTTCCCCTTCACCTCCGTTGTTGCAGGGACTCCTGTGGCGACCTCCAGGAAATCGGCCTCCGAAATATTCGCAGCTACTTTTTTACTGCTACGGAGACACCAAAGCAGCCTGCCTCTACGGAGCTCCAGGGCGGCTTGTAACCAGCGCTGCAGTCCTGACACCGGCCTCTCTATCAGTGTATGTTCTCTGCCTTCGTTTTCGCCAACGCAAGCCTGCTTCTTCTGCTCCGTTTCCACAGCCGCAACCCTGCACATTGGGGCGGGGCCAGGCAACAACGCCAAACAAAACCAAGCCGGGGGAAAAAAGCAGGTTAAAACACTACCTCCGAGCACATTTCATCATGGTAAAGCCCTCAGGAGCCGGATCATCCTTATCTTTTCCAAAAGATGCAAAAATCCGGGCAAAAAAAGGAACACTCGAAAACGGCACCCCCAGGCAGGTCAGAGCGGAGTACCGCGGCCGTCAGCCGACTGCCGCCATGTTCCTCTCGAAGCCACTCCCCCCCGAATTTCTTTTAATTTAAAAGGATAAAAAAAATATATATATAAAAAATAAAAAAGATTATACATATGCACGAAAATACGTCCGCACAATAGGGTAAAATAGGTATAATAAACACTAAATATAGGAGGCACACACAGGAGGTCAGGCAGAGTAGGGGTACCATCCATCCGGTAATACCGGATAGAGAGTACAAGGGTTCCTCATGGGTTCGGGGGTAGTAGGGAAGGGCATGGGGGTAAGTAAGAAGAAAAAATCCTCGTTCGTAACCATGCTCCTATTAAGGTTTTTGTTTTTAATGGCAGTACTTAACCTGTTTTCGGTAACTGTTCAGAGTATCCTTTTCGAGGAGGGTGAATGCAGCCAGATATTTAGTTACCACCAATCTTTAGAGTATGGGTAAGCTTAAGATTTTCTCCTGGAATGTGAATGGCCTGCGCACCAAACCTAGGGCGAATAAAATCTTGCAATATCTTCGAGATGTTGATGCGCGGGTCATGATACTCCAGGAGACCCATCTAATTGAAACCGAGATGGATGATCTGGTTAAAAATAATGGGTGGCTAGATTCCTCAGTCTATACTTCACAAAATCTAAACATAAGGGGAGTAACAATTTTTGTTTAAAAAACCCATGAGTTTTAAAATCATTAAGAAAAAAGCAGACACAGGAGGGAGGTGGGCTATTGCAGCAGTTGAGATGGACGGGTGTGTATTAACACTGGCAGGATATTATGGTCCTAATCGTGATGACCCTGCAGCACTTGAAGCCTTATTCTCTCATTTGTTGCATTTCCCAGAGCCTGTAATTATAACAGGAGATTTTAACATTGTCTTAAACACTCAGTTGGATAAATCTCCGACAAGCAGGCAGCAGGTTTTGTCAAAGTCTAGGAGTGGTCTGCTTGGTTTCATGAGCCAATATGGCTATGTAGATATTTGGAGGGTAAGGGCAGGTCAGAAACTGGGATTTTCTTATAGAAATCTTAAATATCGGCATCGATCAAGGATAGACTTCATCTTAACTAGCCGTTCATTGGTGGACTCCGTTGCCAATGTAAGTTATGCTCCCTCCCATCTTTCCGATCACTCTTCTATGATGCTGGATCTAAACTGGGGGTCCAAGCAGCCCGATAGAAATTGGTCTTTTGATAGATCCTTTCTTACCTCCTCTGAGGACATGGAGTTTATTAAATCTGAAGCCCGTGAATTTTTTCTGACTAATGTAGGCTCCGCCAAACTCGGTGTTGTTTGGGACGCCTTTAAATGTACAATAGGAGGGCTGATAAAAAATAAAACGGTCTACAGAAGAAGGCAATACCTGGAACAGGTGTCCTCTATTGAGGCTTGAATGTTAATAGTGCAAACAGATATTGAGGGAAGTAGAATCGAAGATGGTAATGATATATCCCTGAAGCTCGAGGAGTTGGAGGAATTAAAAAATAGGTTATCATCTATTTTGAACAAACGGATTCTGCAGAGGTGGGAGGCCAACAAGTTGTCTCACTTTCAGTATGGGGAGGGTGCAGGCAGGTTGCTGGCCTGGAAAGCCAAAACTGACAGGGTAAGAAATCATGTAGAGGTAATTACTGCGGGTGGAAATTCCTTTACAAGAGATGAGGATATCAGGGCCACCTTTAAAGACTTCTTCCAGTTAATATACCAGGAGGACCTTAATATAACAGTAGAGAGTATTACAAACTGGTTGGAGGCCATCTCGCTACCATCACTATCAGCCGAGCAAAACCACTTCCTAGACAACGAAATAACAGGGGCAGAGGTAGAGGAAGCTATTCGGGGAGCTAAGGGTAATAAAGCTGCAGGGACAGATGGTTTACCGTCCGAAATTTATAAAAACTTGATGGTCGAGGTTGCCCCTATTCTGGTGTCTTTATTTAACGAGATATTAAGGGAGGGTGAGGCACCACCAGCCTCTTGGGACAACGCCTCAATAACACTTATTTTGAAGCCTGGGAAGTCCCCGGCTGACTGTGGTTCGTATCGGCCTATTTCGATACTGAATGCCGACTACAAGCTTTTTGCTTCGATTTTAGCGAAAAGGCTTGGTCAAGTGGCCCGGACATCTTGCACCTTAACCAAAAAGGCTTTGTGAAGGGGAGGCAGATGTTTGAGCTCATTTATGATCTTATAGGCTCCATCGATATTGCAACAAAAGAAGGTATGCCCCTGTCAGTTCTCACGTTGGACGCCACCAAGGCCTTCGACAGGGTTAATTGGCTGTACCTGTCGGAGGCCCTGTCGAAGTTCAACGTGGGCAAAAAATTCTGTGGAGTGATAAAGTTGCTGTACAGAAGTCCATCAGCCTCTCTGTTGGTCAACGGGGGGCTATCTGAGTCGTTTCCGGTAACGAGGGGGACAAGGCAGGATTGCCCCCTGTCTCCCCTATTATTCGATCTATACATAGAGCCCTTTGCCCAGAAACTAAGAGAAGCCATCTTAGTTGCACCATTTACCTATTACAATTGGATGAAAAAAGTAGCCCTCTACGCGGATGATGTTATGATCTTTACATCTGATATGAGTACGGCGTTCCCTGCAGTCATTGACCTACCCTTGGAATTCGGCAGAGTTTCAAGGTACGAGGTCAATGCCTCCAAGACTGAGTCTATGTCATGGAACGTTGCCCATAATACTCATGGTGAAATATCGAGAACCAATCTGCGGTATTTGGGTGTTTCAATAGTTAAAGATATAGGGCTGATTGCTCCTTCAAATTTTGATAGGGTGGCTGCACAGTGCCGAAAACAGATGAGAGCATGGGCACATCTCCCGATTACCATCTTAGGGAAGGTAAATCTGGTTAAAATGTCCATCCTGCCAAAAGTTACATTTTTATTTAATTCAATTCCGTTGTTTTTTGATCCCAAAACTATATCTAAGTTACAGGGTGAGATTTCCTCATTTATATGGAGTAACAAAAATCCGAGAATGGCTTGGAAAAAGATAAGGCGTCGTAGGGAGAAGGGAGGACTGGCAGGTCCGGATCTCCAAGCTTATGCGTGGGCCTTTCAGTTATCCCACTCACGCATGTTGCTGAAAACACCTACCGAAACAGGTGTGGGTGGCATGTTTTCAGCTTTGCTGAGTTGTGAGGGAGTTGGGCAGAGCAGCTTTTTGTTTAAATTTGGGGATCCCAAGTTTTAAAAAAAAATAAAACTGAAGGTTTTGCAGGGGATAGCCAATACCTGGTACAGACTGAGATTTTTTATTAAATTGGGGTATTATTCTAACTGTGCCGAATTTGGGACCTACCTGCACCCCCAGCCTGGACAGAAGATGCACTTGCTCTACCACTTAGAGAGGCTGGAGTTAAATCTTGGGGAGATCTATTCATGGATGGATCCTTACTACCATGGAATTACTTGGTCAATAAAATCGGGCCGAGATTTTCAAGATTTAAATATGTGCAAATAGCAAGTTGGGCTCAGACCTTTCAAGGACAGTTCACACGGAGTAGGAATCTACCTATAGGAGTTGTAAGTGAGTTAGAGGCGGGTCTGGTCAATAAACCGCCTGCAAAAAAGGAGATCTCACTCTGGTATAAAATAATCTTAGAGGAAACCGGCGGAAAGTTCTGTCTCCCATCACAACTATGGGGCGAGTTGATGCCGGGGAAGGATGTGGAGGAACTGTGGGGAGCCTCGTGCGGGGTGCTCTGGGACTTGGTCAAACCAGCTTGGTTGCGAAGAAATCATTTATTCACCATGCATAGGGCCTACTATTCCCCGCAGAGGCTGTCGAAGTTTTCCTTGACGGGATCGGTCTCCTGCACAAGATGTGGCTTGGAGGCGGCATATGATGTGCATATGTTTTTTGAATGCCCGCAAATCGCTGCTTTCTGGAACTCTATAGGTGAAAAACTGTCCTCATGTCTGGGTCGTCCAATATCTATAGATTTGGGTCTTGTTATTTGTGGCCTGAATGAAAAATCCCGCTCTGCTGCCTCAAACCTTTTGTTTTTCTCTGTGGGTGGCCCGCAGGGAAATCTGTAGGCATTGGAAGGATGCTTTGCCTCCCTCTTTTTATGAATGGCGCTCCGCAATGCTCCGAATATCTAAATTAGACCTGGCAAGGGGAGGAAATCAGGAAAGGAGAGCTTTCTGGTACCAGCTGGACTGGTGTCGTTGAGCCTGGGGTTTTTTTTTTCCCCAGGTCCAATGATTACGCATTCATGGTTCACCCTTGGGTTGGTCCAGAACGAAGATATATTCAAGGGAGCCTAAATAGGCCAGACACTATCTTTTGGCGGTCTTAGCCCGGAGGTCGAAGGATTGTGGCCTGCCAGTAGGTGTTGTTGGGATATTGTGGCATTAATTCCATCAAATTATTCCTGCCAGCGGATGCTGAGACATCACCAGGCACTGCCTACCTTCTTGCTTTGTGGAGAGATTGCTAGTAGATGGATTGGAGCCATGGCGCGAATGAGGATAAAAAAAAATAAAAAAATAAAAAAAATTATCCGTTACTTCAGATTCAGCAAACTAAATGACTCTGAAAATTATTACAGAGAATTATTATTACTATATTATCCATGGAGAATAGAAAACAATATAATTGGTACAAAAGAGACATACTATGAAAGATATCTACAAGTTCAAACAGTAGTTGATGAAAACCATAATATGTATAACAAACAAAATGAAATACTTAACAGAAGTAATATATCAACAGACAATGATCCAATGCTTACAACTACATTATCACCTATAGCACCAAAGTCAGATAATATAGATGATGACACACAAGTATATAACCAAGAACTACAATATGACATATCATTAGATTTAGGTATTAGGAATACTACAGAAGAAGAAACATTAATAAATAATATGTTACCAGAAGATAAATACAATGATATCATGCAGAATTTAACATTAGAACAAATTAACTTTATATATCATCACTTAAATGGCGTTAAAGCACAAAACATACCTTGTTATACTTTTTGTACTGGAGGTGCAGGTGTAGGTAAAAGCTTCCTTATAACTGCACTTTATCAAACTTTATTACACTACTACAATACTAAAGCAGGAGAGAATCCCGAAAACATTCATATATTACTAACAGCAACAACAGGTAAAGCAGCACATAATATAAATGGAAAAACACTACATAGTACTTTTAAAATACCAATATCACAAAGTTTGACATATAAACAACTAACTCATGAAAACAGAAGCATACTTCAAAACCAACTTATGCATTTAAAAGTATTGATAATAGATGACATTTCAATTGTAGGTGCAAATATGTTTAATTTCATACACAATAGATTGCATTAAAACCTGTTTTTGACACATACATATTTGACAATTCAAAACATTTATATGGGCCATTAAGCACAAACTTATGGCAAACACATTTTAAATTATATGAGCTAACAAAAATAATGAGACAGCTAAATGACCAGCCATTTGCAGAAATGCTCAATAGACTAAGAATAGGTCAACACACAAAAACTGATATAACAAACATCAAATCGCAACAAATAGAACTTCCCGTAAGTATTAGAGAAAGTGTACCATATAAAATGTCAACTAACAAAGAAGTTAATGAAATCAATAATAAAGAGTTAATACAACATATACAACGACATGCAGTTTATACAACATTAGCAATAGATATAGTTGCTTCAGACTTAAGTCAAGAAGTAAAGCAAAAAATGTTACAACAGTTACCAGAAGACTCTACAAAAACAATGGGGTTAGCAAACATACTGTATATAGCAATTTAACTGCGCTATGACTTAACTGCTAATATTAATGTCAATGATGGTTTACCAAATGGAGCAACAGGAATAATACAATATGTTGATAATGCAAATAACACACCATTTGTAGTATGGATACATTTTGATAATTGCAATGTGGGATAAATAACAAGGCAGCAAAACAAACATCTATACCATATTAATATTTCACATAACTGGACACCAATATTGCCTATATCAAGATATTTCCAATTTACCCAAAAATGTATTACAATAATACGGAAGCAATTCCCATTACGACAATCATCAGCACGCACTATACATAGAACACAAGGCGAAACAATAGAACCACTTTATATACACTTTAATAATAGGAAAATACATCATTTACATTATGTAGCTATTAGTAGAGTCAAATCATTAACACCATCCGCGCTAAGGGGCTTATTAGGATAGCGGATTTTCCGCATCCTCTGGGCCGGCGGAAGCCACCGCCGGCCCGGAGGATGCGGAAAATCCGCTGCGGACCCACCAAAGACCCACCACCACATTAGGATGGCTGGTGGGTCCTGGTTTCCGTCCCCTGCTTTTCCGCCGCGGTTGGCTTACAATCGCGGCGGAAAAGCTCTAATATGGTGACGGTGTCTCTCAGACACCGTCAGCCAGATTAGGATGGGATGTGAAACATGCTTTTCCGCTGCGGCTTTTCCGCTGTGGAAAAGCATGTGTAACTTCACTGCGGGGGCCCGTTGTGGGCCCCCTAGGTGAAGGGGGGTGGGGGGTGCACATGGGGGGTACCTATGGTACCCCCCTGCATTTGTATGCGGAAAGCGGCAGGCACCGCGCGGTGCCTGCCTCTTTCTGCATACAAATGCAACACCTGCATTTTTTACATTGCTGTGGGTGCAGCTTGAAGCCGCACCCGCCGCAATGTTAGTAATAGAGGACGTGACCGCCAGGGTGGCGGTCACATCCTAATCGCACAGGAGGGAACGCCGCAGCCCATGCGGACGTTCCCTCCTCCTCAGTGATCGCGGACGGACGAAAGTCCGTCCGCTATCATAATCGGCCCCTAAGCGTTTTCCCGCTTTGCGCTAACGATTCGCAAAACCCGCGGTTCATGTCGAGCTCAGCTCGGCATGAGCGTACGACAGGCGTATCTCATGACGATCTGAGCTCGTCATGAGCGTCGAAGGGGTTAAAAACATATATATATAAGGAACTTTGACGAAACTAAAATATTAATACACCCAAAGGTACACGAAGAAATGTTACGTTTAAGAATATATATGTCATTAGAAATATCTATAACTCAAATATCACAATTTACAAACAACTTTACAATTATTGTACAAAATATACGCTCATTACAAAAAAAAATCAAATTAATTTTAGCTGACAGTAATGTATTAAATGCTGATGTTCTATGCTTTACAGAAATAAATACAACTCAAAAAGCACATTCTGATACATTTCTAATTCCCCATTATCATATGTTAATATTTGACAAATACCATAGCCAACAAACAAATCATGGTATTATAATATACCACAAGAAAAAACATATATTACACCCAGTATTCACAACACAACAGCAAATTGACATTTTACAATTTACTAAACAAATAAAAGACAGTACCTACCTTATATTAATTATATATAAACCACCCAAAGTCCCAATACAAATACTACTGCAAATATTAACTACCATATTGAACACTTATCCAAATCATCAATATATAATAATGGGTGCTTTCAATATTGATCTACAAACAACAACACACAGTCAAAATATATTATTAAACTACATGTCAAAAAACTTTAACTGCATTAAAAAAATAAACACAGTTACAACAGACGACAATTCTTTATTAGATCATATATTTACAAATGCAAATATACAGTATTATGGCACGTTAGAGACATATTACAGTGATCATAAATCAATATGGATAGCTATTTAATTAATATGCATTATAATTTAGAACTATCATATCTACTGCAAAAAATGTTTAATTAAATGTTAATAACTACTTTATTCTATTTCACAGATGATTTCTCGTCAAGAATTGAAAGACACAAAACAAGATGATACCAAGCCATACCAAAATTCAATTTGTGTGAACATCATTAAATGTTCAGGAAAAACATATTATCGGAATGCAAAACAAGATAATAAAGAAATGTACCATATGGCTCTAGCAGATCAAAGTGCATCAATCAAAGCTACTTGTTATAATGAAGACTATTATGCTCAAACAAAAGAACAACATGGCCTGCTAATATGCAATTATATTATCAAGAATGTTGTTTTAATTATAACAAAACAAACAAAAATATCAAGGATGCCACCAATTGATATAACTGAAGATATCATTCAAAGGCTGCAAATATTTTGCAGCCACCACTGCCACCACTGTCTCCAATAAAGACAGTAAGAGATGTACATCTGAAGAAACTATTGAGCATCTCAGGAACAATAACTGAGGTAAGCTAAATTTTAATACTTTATATTATTGTTTTTATTGTTTGTCCTTTCGCAAATAATATGCAATAAACAAAAAATATATGTTAATACTCACATGTATATGTAAATAGGAATATATACATGTTAATATGTACATATTAATAATTATAATTTATTTGCAATGAAATGTTTTACAAACTATGTAAAAAGTAAAGTACTTTACAATGATTGAACCATATTGTTATTAATATTAGCAAATGTGTTTATTGATGTAATATTGTCAATTCAAAATCTCTATAATTGTTTATTCTGTGCTATAAACTATATATTCAAAAACAGCAAATACAACCACAACTTAGGGGTCGATTCCGATCCGGTAAAATCCCCGTCCGTACGAATCGTATCCGGAGCCGTTTCCGTACGACTCGTACGTACGCCGTACGACCGGAAAATTCTGATCCCGATCGGCCGACCGGGACGCGATTCGTACGGTACACGCCGATTCGTACGGAGAAGTGCACGATCACCTACACACCGTACGGCGCGTACCCCCCATGATCGCAGGGGTACGCGCCGTACCCCTGTGATCATGCGGGGTACGTGCCGTACACCCAGCGTACATGGGGGGTACGTGCCATACACCCAGCGTACATAGGGTACGGCACGTACCCCATGTACGCTGGGTGTACGGCATGTACCCTCATGATCGCAGGGGTACGCCACGTACCCCTGTGATCATGGGGGGTACGCGCCGTACCTGGGGGGGCCGTTCCGTACCTGTTTCGGGGCGAACTCTGACTGTACGACAGTTTCCAGCTCCCGTAGAAAAAGGGTCGTACGGAGCGTACACAACACGGATCGTACTTGCCGGGTCGTAAAAAGCAGCCGCGAAACGTATGAACGTCGCGTACAGCGACTTCCGAGGGCGATTCGTACGGGAATTTCATTCGTACGGTCCCTGGTACGATTCGTACGGATAGCTGCATCGGGTGTGGATCGTACTACGTCGTTTGTACGGAGACGGTTACGGGTACGATTCGTATGGAAAAAAATGCTCCGTACGACGATTCGGAGCGCTTTTTACCAGATCGGAATCGACCCCTTAGTGTTTAGCAGCTAATAGAATAAGCACACCTGCCCTTCAAAGAAAAATGTTATACTAAAATGCATCATTACCTGTTTGCAAAACTTTTATAGGGAAGTATATCTATCACTTTAGCCGTGTAAGAACTACTACTAAAAAATTGCAACAATTATGGCATCTAAACAATGTTATACAACAAAAGTACATACAAATGTATTAAAGGTAAGTAAACTTACAAACAATACAACAAGTTATCACAAAATATATTAACTACTGTACAGTTAATGTAATGCAGAAATATTCCCTGTATCACTAAATATTAACATACATGGCTAATAAACTTCATAAAGGTAAGTAATCTAAAACTTTTAATAATAACCAGTTTGCATTACGTTTACAACATGTATATATATCTCTTTACCAAAATAAGCACTATCACTAACAAAGTGCAACAATTAAGGCATCTAAACAATGTCATACAACAAAACTACATGACAATGTATTAACAGGTAAGTAAACTTACACACCATACTACTAATTATCAAAAAATATATTAACTTTTGTATAATTATTGTAATGCAAAAATATATCATATTACAGTCAATATTAATGCAATCCTATTACAAATAATAGAAGGTAAGTAAGCTAAAACTTAAAATAGTACTGCTGAACACCTATTATTTACTACTTGTTTTCCTTATTAGATTTAGACAAGAATATCATTAACACAGCTTGTACCTGTGTCTTACTGAAGAAAAGTTAGAAGAAACTTAAAACATGTCAACGATATCACTGATCACATCACCATTATACGGTAGCATACAGTATACTACCTAATATTAAAACCATACCTACATAAAAATAAAACAAAATTGTTTACACCCACTAACACAGTATTTTTAAAATCACCTACACCCACTCCACTACACTTTGCACTACACATAGTCCTTCACAATATAGTGCTCCTACGTACTTCGCAAGTCGTAGCACGCCCCAGTTCATAGAGAACTGGGATGGCCCCAATGATGAAGCATGTCACTGTGAGGCAACCCCAGTGAGTGAGGGGACTCTAGAATAAAGTGTTTCTTTCTTTTGAGCTTTGTCTGACCACATTGGCCAGTAGCCCTGTCACAAGCTACGTCTCACAACATAATACCTAAGCCATCTCCATTATATGCTACCATACAGTACACTACCCAATTTCGAAACGATACACATCTAGGACAACAATAAATTATTTACATCCACTCGCACAGTATTTTCAAAATAACATGCACCCACTCGACTACACTTTGCACCACACATAGTCATTCACAATATAGTGCTCCTACATAATTTGAAAGTCGTAGCACGCCCCAGTTCGTAGAGAACTAGGATTCCCCCAATGATGAAGCGTGTCACGATGTGGCAACCCCACTCAGTGAGTTGACTTTAATAAGACATTTTTCTTCCTATTAAACTTTGTTTGACCACATTTTCAAGTAGCCCTGTCACAAGCTACATCTCAGAACACAATACCTTAGCCATCTCCATTATACGCTACCATACAGTATCCTACAACATTTCTAAACTATACACGCCTATGATAAAGAATAAATTGTTTACACCCACTAGCACAGTATTTTTTAAATCACCTGCACCCACTCTACTACCCTTTCCACCACACATAGTCCTTCACAATATTTGTCAAACAATAGAATAAGTATACCTGCCTACTAATGTCCCATCGAAAGAAAATGTTATACTAAAATGTATCATAACATGTTTGCAAAACGTTTATAAGGGAGTATATTTATCACTTTATCAGTGTAAGAACTGCTATTAAAATAAATTCAAAAATGATGGCATCTAAACAATGATATACAACAAAGTACATACAAACGTATTAAAGGTAAGTAATCTTACAAACAATACTACAAGTTATCAAAGAATATATTAACTACTGTACACTTAATGTAATGCAGAAATATTCCCTGTATCACTAAATATTAACATACATGCCTAATAAACTTCATAAAAGGTAAGTAATCTAAAACTTTTAATAATAACCTGTGTGCATTACATTTACAAAATGTATATATATCCCGTTACCAGCATAAGCACTATCACTAACAAAGTGCAACAATTAAGGCATCTAAACAATGTCATACAACAAAACTACATAACAATGTATTAACAAGTAAGTAAACTTACACACCATCCTACAATTTATCAAAAAATATATTAATGTTTGTATAATTATTGTAATGCAAAAATATTTCATAATACAGTCAATATTAATACAGGCCTATTACAACTAATAGAAGGTAAGTAAGCTAAAACTTTAAATAGTACTGATGAACACCTATTATGTACTACTTGTTTTCATTATTACATTTAGACAAGAATCTCTTACACAAAGCTTGTCCCTGTAACTTCCTGAAAAAAATTAGAAGAAACTTAAAACATGTCAACAATAAACCTGATCCCATCTCCATTATACGGTAGCATACAGTACACTACCCAATTTCTAAACTATACACACCTAAGACAACACTAAATTGTTTACACCCACTAGCACAGTATTTTCAAAATCACATGCACCCACTCCACTCCACTTTGCAACACACATAGTCAATCACAATATAGTGCTCCTACGTAATTGACAAATCGTAGCACACCCCAGTTCATAGAGAACTAAGATAGCCCCAATGATGAAGCATGTCACTGTGGGGCAACCCCAGTGAGTGAGAAAACTCTAATAAAAAAATGTCTTTCTATTAAACTTTGCTTGGCCACATTTGCCATTAGCCCTGTAACAAGCTACATCTCAGAAGACAATACCTTAGCCATCTCCATTATACGCTAACATACAGTAGCCTACAACATTTCTAAACTATACACACTTATGATTAAAAATACATTGTTTACACCCACTAGCACAGTATTTATTAAATCACCTACACCCACTCAACTACACTTTCCATCACACATAGTCATTCACAATATAGTGCTCCAACGTAATTCGCAAGTCGTAGCCAGCCCTAGTTCTTACACAACTAACATGCCCCAAAGATGAAGCATGTCACTGTGGGACAACCCGACTGAGGAAGGGGGCTCCGGAAAGATATTTTTCTTTCTATTAGGCGTTATCTCAAAACATTTGCCAGTAGCCATGTTACAAGCTACGTCTCACACACAATACTACAACCATTTCCATTATATGCTAGCATACAGTATCCTACCCGATTTCATCCCCCAAGCTACACATCTTCCAACTGCCTCAGCAAAATAAATCTGAATTGTAGCAGATCTAGCTATTATGATCTCAGTTTCTGCCATTTCTATGTCCCCTCCTTCGTATACCTTTATGTCAGATACCACAGCACCATATAAAAAAACACCAAAAACAACATACTCATATAAAAAGTAAGTAAACTACAACTATAATTCATAATGTTTACCAGATATACATGATAAGATTTGCTATGCTAATGAACATACAGCCCATAATAAAACAAATTAAAGGTAAGTAAATTATAACTATTACACGTAACAAATTAAGTTACTAATATAAATTGCTACGACACATAAAAACACATTTAAAAGGTGAGTAAAAACTATTTCATATAAATACATACCACCAACAGCAAGCAGTAAGAATACATGTGGTGCACTAACATAAAGAGAACACAAAGCAGAATGCAGAGTAGTAATGTATAGATTACTATTTTACAGGTGAGTAAACATTAACATAAATAACACACATTTCATTGCATGCACCACATACCATTTTTCAATGCAGCATAATCAACAGCAACTTTTTCGGTATTTGAATGTTTACTTACCTGTGAAACTCCATAATGTAGACATTACTACACCCCCACCCTGCCATCTCTTACCACATCGCCACCTTGCATTTACTACAACTGCTAGCTACAGTTCATAAGTACATTAAATAAACTTATTTTTAGATAATACCCTCTAATGTCTATGTAATCTAAAATGTTATATGAACTCAAAAATAATAGTTCGCCATGATTTACATGTATGATTTCACTAACTTATGTTAACAAAAAAACGTTAAATGCGCATTGTACATCTTTATCTGAATACAACACTAACAACATTTTTTATATTTTACAGGAAGAAGCACCCGATATCACAATACAAGATACAACCGACTCTGTCAAGATTACTTTATGGAGGGAAGCAGCAGACTTCCCAATAAAAATTGGACAATATGTGCAGTTAACACACTTGACAGTGCATTTATTTAATAAAGAGAAGATATTAAACACAACTCGCCATACTAAACTACAAGTAAGTCACCTTTCTTTATTAACATACTGTAAAAACTAACAAATAACTAGAAAAATACTAAAACAATATCTCCACAGGTAGTACAACCACCACAAGAAAATATTAATCTAACACTATATGGATTGGAAAAAACTCAACAAGAAGTAAGCACTATAACTGTGCAAGTTGAAACAACGGATCATTTTCAATCAATGGAAATTGACAACAGCACATTAATGGACTACTTAGAGATAAGTGCTGATACTGACGACTTTGCAGATGCAATAATGGATTAGTTACCTATATCTCTTAATGTAACATTTTGTAACGGATGTATCACAAACATAATCCAGAAAATATAATTTACCTTTCTTAATACAAATGTAAAAATGCCTTTTGCATGTACAATAAAGACTGTTAATGTATATAAGAGCACCTTACCAACTATTAAATAACTATTTGTATAATTCATACAAGCTGCAACATATTGTTATACATACATAATAAGTCAAATGTTTACATGTAAATAACTACTTCTTTCAAATACTACTTGAGTATTGCTGTTTCTTTCAAAAGAAAAAAAACATTATAAATAAGCAACTTCTAATACATACTATATTACATAAATAAGAAAATACAAATTTAGCATATATAATGCCTTTAATACTGTTTGTTTTCAAAAATGTTTTTAAGTAACATAGTCTTTTACAATACTAGTTAATGTTTGAACATTTTTACATGACATAAGTGTGTGCAATTTATACTTAAATGTTTACTTAAACTGTGTGCAATTTGAAATTAGATTATTTCCTTTTACTTAATACTTTATTCATATACAATCATAAACTTACCCATATGTGCAATTTGCAACTTAGATGTTTACTATAACTTAATCGTTTTATCATATAAAGTAAGAATGCAAATGTTTTTACAAAATATATATTACAAATTAAACTTTGACAAAAAAATACAATGTTTACATATTTTTTTACAAACTACAGACTAACATTATCTATAAATGCTAAGTATATTAATCACTTATAAGAAACTAACAGCCTCTTGCTTCTACCACAGCTATCAAATAACATTTTTGGGTCTCAAAAGACATACTAACAATAAATGCTTATAACTACAAGAGTATCTGCCAATATTATTCCAAACATTGCTTACTATTCAGCAACAGCTAACAGCTTGCAATTCATCTTTATACACCAATACAGAGTTTGGTAAAAATGTAATGCAACACATTGTCATATACAATGCCAATAACTCAAACTTTAATGCTGCGAGACCTATTGCATTGCAAATGCTTGTGTTAATTATTGTTTTTTGACTGTTGCAATTTCTGTTTTGTTTCCTTTCCCTTACTCCGCTCCTTAGCTGCACCCTCGCCCCCCCACCCCCCCACTTCTGTCTTCTGTGCCCAGCTGTTCCCGCCGTTCCCATACGGCCACGCCCCCCTCACCACCCCGCTCCCGCCTCCCAGCTGCTCCTCCCTCCCTCCCTCCTCGCCTCTTAAGGCGGCCGTGGACGGACAGACAGGGTGACCTTCGACCCTGCTCCAGGGCCGGGTCGCTCCCCTGCTGCCTCCACACCACCTGTGAGCGCTCTCCCCGCTGCCGCCGTCCTGACTGGGGTTCAAGCCTGTGCCCAGATCAGCCGTGGTTTGTCTCTCGGTTTTGTTAATTATTGTTTTGTGACTATTGCAATTTCTGTTTTGTTTCCTTTCCCTTACTCCGCTCTTTAGCTGTACCCTCGCCCCCCTCCTCCCCCCACTTCTGCCTTCTGTGCCCAGCTGTTCCCGCCGTTCCCATATGACCACGCCCCCCTCGCCGCCACGCTCCTGCCTCCCAGCTGCTCCTCCCTCCCTCCTCGCCTCTTAAGGCGGCTGTGGATGGACGGACAGGGTGGCCTTCGACCCTGCTCCAGGCCCGGGTCACTCCCCCGCCGCCTCAGCACCACCTGTGAGCGCTCTCCCCCGCTGCTGCCGTCCTGACTGGGGTTCGAGCCTGAGCCAAGATCAGCCGTGGTTTGTCTCTCGTTTTTTAGGTCTCGCACCTGCGATTGCAGGGGCGAAGCCCCCTGCTGTCGCAAAGCGAGACTATTGCGATTGTGTCAGCTTTCAAGGACTAAAAAGGCTTGGGACAAGAGACTGGCACAGGCACGCAGCCTGCCGGTATCGGATCAGGTCGCGCGCGTGAACACGCGCACCGATTTCGACAGGCTCTTCACAACACACATACACACACACACACACAGAACCCCCTCACGCCGAGCATACACACACGCACGCGCACACATAGAGACCCCCCCGCCGCGCATACACACATGCGCACACACACACACACACACACACACATAGAGAACCTCCTCCCCCCTCCCCCGCCGCCGTGCGCACACACACACACACACACACATACACACAGAACCCCCGGCGCTTACACACACACATCCCCTAGCTCGTCTCGGCGTGTCTTCGCGCTCTCTTGCCCCCGCTCCTCTGGTGCGCGCACACCACTGGTTTCGATTCCCGCGTCGGCTCCTCTGTGGTGCGCGCGCACCACAGGTTTCGATTCCGTGCTTGTTTTTGCTGATGTTATGCCAAGCCTTTTTTCATCCTCATTTTTGCACAGAAAAACTGAAAGAACCAGACAATAACATAAATGAACTGAACAGACTTGCTGAAATGCTCACAGCTGACATGGAAGGACATGAACCTATGCCCTCGAGGTTGATTCCTGCTGCAGATGCCTCACCTCACTAGTTATCTTTCTCCTTATAGTATAACGCACTTAGACATTTTGGAACTATGCACTGGTTTTTTAAAGAATAATATGAGCGGCTGAAAAAGGGAGTCGTGGGACTTTTCAAAGAGGCGCTTGGGCTGCTGAAAGCCTTCTCCCTGTCCCACAATCTGTGCTGGTTCTTAATGAAGTGTCCTCCTGCGTTTTTTAACAATGCCTCGTTGTGGAAGGCCGCGATAGCAGCTAAGAATGTGCCCCGGGCAGTTGCGGTAGTTACAGAGAGGGTGTGGTTAGGGGAAAGGTAAGGCGAGTGAAGTGAACCGACAGGAGTCAGCGCATCACCTGTCTGCTGCTTGGGTGTTTCATCGCGACGCCGGATCGCTGCTCTCAGGGACAGCAGACATCCCTGCCTGCTGCACGCCTTCTGCCTCGGAAGGACGAGTTCTTAGAGTCAACAGCTACCCGTGTGACTAAACTCTGCTACAAACTGCCCTGAAGCCAGTAGCTGTGCGTTTTTAGATTTGATGAGTAATGGCACTTGTTTGCTCTGCTCTGCCCAGCCCTGCACTGATGTACTGACACACGGCAGCAGCACTAGTGAACCAGCACGAGGCACACGTGCTAACATACAGCAGCACTTCACAGGCTGACCATAAAGGTGCACTTGAGGGACCACACATCGCCGCAGGAGTAAGCCACATATCCACCTCCTGCTTCCAGTTGTGTGTTTTTGTGCACATTGTGCCAAGCAGGATTTTTAAAGCATCGGCTTACCTTAACTCTCATGTTATCAGGGCTTTCGTGGTGAAAAGCGGAGCAGCACCTTTGTTACTTTCACCCTTACTGTTGCCATGGCATTTCTACACTCTGAAAGGCCAGACGCTCTGTGAGAGGGCAGGCACACCGAGAACAGCCTTATTTCCAACCTGCAATAGCGACGGTGTGGCCAATGCAGCCGAGAACAGCCTTATTTCCAACCTGCAGTAGCGACGGTGTGGCCAATGCAGGGCCAGGATTTGTATAACAGAACCCCAGTCCACACGCCATTTTGACATCGCTTTTAGTACATTTACCCTCCGGGAATCTGTGGAACAACACAGCACAGCAGCTCCCTTGTCGGTGCCCTCTCCATACGGACAGTTTGGTCGCACTTTGCGGCCAGAATTTGCAGGGCAGTGCATCGGACCCTGTGAAATATTTTCACGGAGGTGTTCCCTGGTGCGTCACCCATCCAAAGTCCACTCTCAGGCAGCAGACAGGACAGCAGCTCCTCTTGACAGCTCTAACCGGGAGGAGGGCAGTTTCGTCATCGGGAAGGGCAGGGTAGATCCCTGGGAGAGAGAAAGAGGTGCGTCCGTCCTACCTGTGCGAGTTTCAGTCTTGCAGCAGGGAGAGGGCAGGGTGTTCCCTGCTCTCCTCCCCCCTGGGGGCCAGCCCATCGCGTTCCACCTGCGCCCGTCAGTATACAGCCACCGCCGCCGTGCGCCCCATACTGCAGCATGCCCTGCTAGAGCAGCAGGCCCGGAGCACCCCAGGTCCTGCCCAGCACCCGACGCCATGAAGAAGACACACTCCAAACCAGGCACCCGGACCAGGCTCTTTGGAAAGAAGCAGGCCAATGACAACCTCTTTCCCCCAAATCCACCCTGGATCCTACCACAGACTTCCAGCAAAGGAGACAAGAACACCCACGGTCAGTATAGCATTTATCATTAATCCCCCCCATTCTTATTTTTTTTAAATAACATGTTCCTGTTTGCTTTTCAATCCTTGTGGAATTCTCAGTGGTGTCATTCAGTGGGTTTTGATCTTTAATGATTGTCTTTTGCCTAATTGTGTTTGTTGGCCTCGGTCGTCTCTGAGCTCTCAATGTTTCTAGGTCTGTGCTCAAGCAGCTAGTTACTTTCGTTCCCCTCCCTCCCACCCTTTCTTGTTTTGGTCTTGGCACCGCATATTACAGTGGAGGTGAGAAATGGGGGTTGAGGATTGTACAGATATACCGTGTAGACAGCACTTCCGCTACCGCCCTGTGAAGAGAATGATGAGGGAAAGGGCAAAAAAAACGGACACACTCGGCTTTGTCTAAGTAGATTAAAAACACCTAAGAGGAAGGAAAATTGCCAGACAACGCACATTCAGTCACCACAGGGCTTTCTGCAGCAAGGGAAGATGTGGGCAATAGCTTTTCAGCTAGGGGATGTAGCTCAGTGGTAGAGCGCATGCTTTCCATGTATGAGGCTCGGGTTCAATCCCCGGCATCTCCAGGTCATTATTTTTTTTTGTTACAAAGTTGTTTCATAGATTTCATTGCAGTTTTCTTCTCCACACGCACGAGAGAAGCAAGCACCCCTCGATCAGCCATAGTGTTACACTCTGACGTCACATTGCCAGACAGGAGTGCTGCGCATGTGCCTTATACTCCTGCCAACAGACTGAAGCAACCATGGGCTCAGCAGCAGGGCCACTGGCGGCTGTGGAAGCTGGCAGAAATGGAAATACAGAAGTCCTCTCCGGTATACGGTTCAATGTTTGTTTTCAGGTATACAAAGGCTTTATTGGTAAGATTATCAGAGGACGCAGACCTCTCTCAAGGCCTATAAATGAGTACCCCCTACTGATTTTTGGGAGTTGTAGTGTGTTGCAACTCAGCTGATCCAATAGAATTAACAAACCTGAAATCGATCATTTGAAACAACACAGGGCATTTTGTTTAGTTCTATCGGTGGAGTCACCCGGCAAATTTCTTCACGTACAGTTAGCCCTCAATGCTGTGATAAGTCAATTGCTAAAATCACAGAGCTTTCACATGGTGAGAAAATGGGGCATTTTGCACAAGGACCAGCCCCTGTACTTTAAGTAAGACCAACACCTGGTGTCCCTTAGGGTCTGACTGTGTTTCAGAAGACGGGGAATAGCTGACTATGGTAACCTCCACTAACTCAATTCTCTTTGCCAACATTACAGAGCAAAAACATAAAATGTAACTAACACCTGATGAAGTTTAACATTCTATTAATTAATAAGACAGCAATGAACCCAGAATACATGAATACCATTTTTATAATTAAAACTAGCAGCCCGTCCTGACGTTGTCCGGGTATGAATTGCTGCCAGTCAGTAGTATATTGTTTTGTAGGATTTCGTTTTGACAGCACTTCTTATCTGTGACAGGCCTGTGAAACGCTCCGATTCACAGTGCACTGCTGATGCACTTAAGAGTGCGCGTTCAGTAGTGTGTGAACTCGAGTTTCCCTACTTTATTTTTCCTTGCAATATTATATGGCGTGAACTCGACAACATGGAATGAGCACAATTTACATTACAGAAGAACACATTCATTTGTGGTAGGCACGTGGAGACAAAGCGATTTGCCTGGAATCACAGGATGTTGAGCTGATGCCGAGATTCGAACGTAGCTCCCCAGCCCTAAAGTTCGCAATTCTAGAACCTGTGGCGGGAGGTGTGTCTAAACATGTATGTCGGTGCTGGCCATCAACGAGAGAGACCTGTGCATTTTTCAAATCGGTGGTGAAAAAATATGAGTATGTTGCTGGAGATGTTGGCCGCCGTGCCACCAATGTACTTACCGGGGGAGGGTAAACACCCATTATTCCGCAACTTTCTTTCCGCATACCATCACTCCGCATACCTTCATTACGAAAGTACCATGACTCCGCAATTCCATTATAACACATGCATTACATTTTATAGGCTTTTACCACGCATACATTTACACCGAAATTCGTTGTAAATGCATGAATGGTAAAAGCATGTTTTTTTAAATGTTTGGATAAGGGGTATATGTTTTGGGGTACTGAGGTATATGTTTTGGGGTGTTTGAGTATTTTAAGGGTTCAGATATAATTTTGGGTTATGGGGTATAGGGGTATTTTTAGGTTTATGGGGTAGGTTAGGGTTTTGTGGTACAGGGGTATTTTAAGGGTTCGGGGCTAGGTTTGGGTTTTGGGGTACAGGGGTATTTTTAGGGTTCAGGGCTAGGTTTGGGTTTTGGGGTACAGGGGTATTTTAGGGTTCAGGGTTAGGTTTGGGTTTTGGGGAACAGGGGTATTTTTATGGTTCAGTGCTAGGTTTGGGTTTTGGGGTACAGGGGTATTTTAAGGGTTCAGGGCTAGGTTTGGTTTTTGGGGTACAGGGGTATTTTAGGGTTCAGGGGTAGGTTTGGGTTTTGGGGTACAGGGGATTTTTAGGGTTCAGGGCTAGGTTTGGGTTTTGGGGTACAGGGGTATTTTTAGGGTTCAGGGGTAGGTTTGGGTTTTGAGGTACAGGAGTATTTATAGGGTTCAGGGCTAGGTTTGGGTTTTGGGGTACAGGGGTCTTTTTAGGGTTTAGGGATAGGTTTGGGTTTTGGGGTACATGGTATATTTAAAGGGTTAAGATCGGTTAGTGTTTAAGGGTATTGGGGTATTTAAAGGAGTAAGGGTGGGTTATGATTATGGGGTGCAGGGGTATTTAAAGGGAGCAGGGTGGACACCCGGAGCTGGAATGTACAGAACCTGGGACGAAAAAACAATGAAATATTGGGCACAACGCTCGCTTTTTTTTCCGTAATCCCGCACCCCGCACACGCCCACGCCCCCAGCACACGCCCACAGCACATGATATGAGACATGGCATGTAGGGCGGAACGTACCACACGCCCCCGTGTTTGTCACGCCACCAGCACACACCCACAGCACAACGCAGACACGCCCACAAGGGACTACTTTGCTGGCACGGTTCTTTTACCTTTTAAATGTATATGGTGGGCGTCTGCATAGCCTATGTCCTTCTGCTGCAACTGCCCTTTCCAACGCTGTATTGGGTGTTGTAATTGGTGCTGTGGTGCCTGAGATTACCCGCCTCAAATGTTTGGGTTCTCTCTTTATTATATTAGTATGGATATACTCACCCAATTTCCCAACAAATTAAAATATCTATCGGGTTTTCAGCATTATCAAGTGTTTACACAACAAACGCTGTGTAGATGGACAGGCTCTCAGTCCACTTCTGATCTGTATGTACCTCTGTATGTAACTCTTCACTTTTTAGGTCTCGCCGTGGCGAACCTTCTTCACACAGTGAGGTGAGTAGCCGTGGTTGCTACGCTGTTGCATGTTGGCTTTAATCCTTCACTGGCACCGGATGAAGGTCCGTCTCCCCTCTGGCTTCTGGGGATATCCCCACAACAGCTATTTTAACCGTCCGACCACTTCCGTTCACCCGCTCTGGTTCACCTCATGACCCGGGGGCAGCCAGTTTGATGCTCCCGGTCAGGTCCTTCATGCCTGGGGCTAGCGCGAGCCATCACCGTTAGGGTCTCTAGGCGCTGGGGGCCGTCAGGAAGATTCCATTATTTATTTTGTTGTTTGTTTATCAGCATATGGCGCTGCATGTAGCACACACGAACTACTGAATAACTAAACTGGAACGCCCTTTCTAAAGAACTAACGCGTCCCTTCTAATTGTATACATATTTCATTCAAAAACACAATAAAAGTTGATCACTTAAAAGAGCATGATGGAGCCTGCCATCTGCTGAAGAATATGTTCATTTGGCGCTACTGACCTGCACTTGGCACGTAATTAGCACACACATCCTAGTGGCGCTGCCTATGTCTGGGCTTTTGTCTGGCCTTTCCTGAGGCTGTCAGGTTGTGAAACGCCAGGGACGTAAAGGAAATGTCTGGAGTTGGGCGGCATTGAAGAGCAAAGTCAGGATGTCACTGCAGTTTCAAAGTTCCTCTTAATTCAAGACGTGGCTCACAGGTTTGCTCAGCTGTAGGATTTCAAACTGGTAGTGCATTTTGCTAGTGATACATGCAATTGCGTGTGATAGTGCATAGGCCCTAATTCAAGAAAGGTGAATGAGTTTAGTACACCCCTGCTGGTAAACGAGAAGAGAACTATGTTCGACACCCCATTGGGCGCTGAGGCCACTGCACATTTCTTACTACCTTTCAGGCACAAACACGTATTTATAAAAAACGCGCACTCTCTTCCAGTCTGGTGTTCTCACTATGAGACAGCATACATTCTCTCTCTCGCCAATAACGTGCTATAATTGCTCTTGTTCACTATAACACTATAACAATCCTATCCAGGCCCTTACATGACCATCATAACATTAAACTTTAAACAAACAAATATACAATGTTTACATATTTATTTACAAACAACAAAATAGGCACTTGCAAATCATCTTCATGCGCCAATACAGAGTTTGTAAACAAATTCATGCAACACATTGTCATATACAATGCCAATAACTCAAACTTGAATGCTGCGAGACCTATTGCATTGCAAATGCTTGTGTTAATTATTGTTTTGTGACTGTTGCAATTTCTGTTTTGTTTCCTTTCCCTTACTCCGCTCCTTAGCTGCTCCCTAGGCCCCCCTAGCCCCCCACTTCTGCCTTCTGTGCCCAGCTGTTCCCGTCAAAAACAAGGTTGGTGGAGGGTCTAAGGGGAAAATTATTTAACCCCTTCGCTGCTAGGCCTTTTCCCCCTCCTGTGCTAAGGCTTTTTTTGGTGTTTTGGGGTAGTGCGCGCTTAGGCCCTTGTAACTTTTTGACCACATAAGGGATCCGCGCCAAATTTGCGTCCTTTTCTTCCAACATCATGGGGATTCTAAAGGCGCCCAGGGTTTGTGGATTCCCTTGGAGGGGTCCCAGAAATTAACCAAAATATAGTGTTTTTTTTTGTTTTTTTCAGAAAAATGGGAAAAACGGGCTGCAAATGAAAGCCTCTGGCTTTTTCCCTGAATATGGTATCAAAAAAGGGTTTGTGGGGCTGAATTCTCCATTTTCTCAGCTTTTAGGGAATGACAGTGTTGTGTCAGAGAACCGAAATTTTTCACTCAGTTTTGGCATTTTTCTGGGACATAGCCTATTTTTGCTATTTTTAGAGCTTTCCACCTCCTTCCAGTTAATGGTAGAAATGAGTTTGAAAGCAATAATGGATCCTGGAAAGCTTTACATTTCCGAAAAATAGACAAAATTCTGAATTCAGAAAGGGGTCATTTGTCTAAATCCATGAAGGTTTCGTTATAGAAACTAACAGTTAGATATTGGAATATTTGAAAATTTGTTGAAAACAACGGCCTTTTGTCTCAACGTTTTCACCTATAACTTTCTCTAATTTTGACAGCTCTTGGAAAGCAATATACCGTTACATCCGTTAGACCTTCCTGGTTGTGGGGATATATGGGACTTGTAGTTTCACCAAGAACCCGACGAACCCAGATCCAAAAACTGAGCAGCAACTTGCAATGGTATTTTTTCATTTACTGGGTATAGTGCACTTTGTCTTGGAAAATGTACACATGGAATAATCTGCATGAAAGACACCTATGTATGTATGAATTGGGTACAAATTATAGAGTTCAGAAACAGTATATAATTGCACATTTTCAAAGTTGGGAATACTCATACTAGCATGAGAATTATTGGTCATTTTTCATAAAGTTTTTTTTTCTACACAATATCTTTCATTCAAAGGGAGAAATTCAAGAAAGCTCAATTGGTAATAACAGTTGATTTACAAATCTGAATTACCCCAAGTGTCCCGATAAAAACGGTACCTCACTTGTGTGGGTCGGCCTTGTGCCTGCGACAGGAAACGGCGCAAAATGCAACGTGCTCACACCTAAATTTTGCAGTTACAAATTGACCCTTTTTTGGCAAAGTGCCTACCTGTAGTTTTTGCACCCTAGTTCTTCCGGCACCTAGGGAAACCTAGCAAACCTATACATTTTTGAAAAGTAGACACCCAGGGGAATTCAGGATGGGATGACTCGACTGCCTACCACCAGGTTTTGTTACCCAGAATCCCTTGCAAAGCTCAGATTTTGACAAACAAAACACATTTTCCTCACATTTCTGTGGTGGAAAGTTCTGGAATCTGCGTGGATCAACAAATTTCCACCCACCCAGCGTGCCCCCAGGTCTCCCGAAAAAAATGGTACCTCACTTGTGTGGGTCGGCCTTGTGCCTACGATGGGAAACGGCACAAAATGCAACGTGGTCGCTCCTCAATTTCCCAGTGAAATCTTAAGCTCTTTGGACAAAGAGACTACCTTTTGTTTTTGAGCCGTAGCTCAACCAGCACCTAGGGAAACCTAGCAAACCTATACATTTTTGAAAACTAGACACCCAGGGCAATTCAGGATGGGGTGACTCGTCTGCCTACCCCCAGGTTTTGTTACCCAGAATCCCTTGCAAACATAAATATTTGACCAAAAAAACACATTTTCCTCACATTTCTGTGGTGGAAAGTTCTAGAATCTGCGTGGATCAACAAATTTCCACCCACCCAGCGTGCCCCTAGGTCTCCCGAAAAAAATGGTACCTCACTTGCGTGGGTAGGCATAGTGGCTGCGACATGAAACTGCGCAAAACGCAGCATGGTCGCATCTCAATTTCCCAGTGAAATGTAGCACGATTCGGACAAAAAGACTACCTTTTGTTTTTGCGCCGTAGCTCTGCCAGCACCTAGGGAAACCTAGCAACCCTATACATTTATGAAAACTAGACAACCAGGGCAATTCAGGATGGGGTGACTCGTCTGCCTACCCCCAGGTTTTGTTACCCAGAATCCCTTTCAAACAAAAAAATTTGACCAAAAAAACACATTTTCCTCACATTTCTGTGGGGGAAAGTTCTGGAATCTGCGTGGATCAACAAATTTCCACCCACCCAGCGTGCCCCCAGGTCTCCCGAAAAAAATGGTACCCCACTTGCGTGGGTAGGCATAGTGGCTGCGACATGAAACAGCGCAAAACGCAGCATGGTCGCACCTCAATTTCCCAGTGAAATTTTGCACGATTTGGACAAAAAGACTACCTTTAGTTTTTGCGCCTTAGCTCTGCCAGCACCTAGGGAAACCTAGCAAACCTATACATTTCTGAAAACTAGACACCCAGGGCAATTCAGGATGGGGTGACTCGTCTGCCTACCCCCAGGTTTTGTTACCCAGAATCCCTTTCAAACAAAAAAATTTGACCAAAAAAACACATTTTCCTCACATTTCTGTGGTGGAAAGTTCTGGAATCTGCGTGGATCAACAAATTTCCATGCACCCAGTGTGCCCCCAGGTCTCCCGAAAAAAATGGTACCTCACTTGCGTGGGTAGGCATAGTGGCTGCGACATGAAACAGCGCAAAACGCAGCATGGTCGCACCTCAATTTCCCAGTGAAATTTAGCACGATTCGGACAAAAAGACTACCTTTTGTTTTTACGCCGTAGCTCTGCCAGCACCTAGGGAAACCTAGCAAACCTATACATTTCTGAAAACTAGACACCCAGGGCAATTCAGGATGGGGTGACTCGTCTGCCTACCCCCAGGTTTTGTTACCCAGAATCCCTTACAAACATAAATATTTGACCAAAAAAACACATTTTCCTCACATTTCTGTGATGGAAAGTTCTGGAATCTGCGTGGATCAACAAATTTCCACCCACCCAGCGTGCCCCCAGGTCTCCCGAAAAAAATGGTACCTCACTTGCGTGGGTAGGCATAGTGGCTGTGACATGAAACAGCGCAAAACGCAGCATGGTCGCACCTCAATTTCCCAGTGAAATTTAGCACGATTCGGACAAAAAGACTACCTTTTGTTTTTGCGCCGTAGCTCTGCCAGCACCTAGGGAAACCTAGCAAACCTATACATTTCTGAAAACTAGACACACAGGGCAATTCAGGATGGGGTGACTCGTCTGCCTACCCCCAGGTTTTGTTACCCAGAATCCCTTTCAAACAAAACAATTTAACCAAAAAAACACATTTTCCTCAAATTTCTGTGGTGGAAAGTTCTGGAATCTGCGTGGATCAACAAATTTCCACCCACCCAGCGTGTCCCCAGGTCTCCCGAAAAAAATGGTACCTCACTTGCGTGGGTAGGCATAGTGGCTGCGACATGAAACAGCGCAAAACGCAGCATGGTCGCACCTCAATTTCCCAGTGAAATTTAGCACGATTCGGACAAAAAGACTACCTTTTGTTTTTGCGCCGTAGCTCTGACAGCACCTAGGGAAACCTAGCAAACCTATACATTTCTGAAAACTAGACACCCAGGGCAATTCAGGATGGGGTGACTCGTCTGCCTACCCCCAGGTTTTGTTACCCAGAATCCCTTTCAAACAAAAATATTTGACCAAAAAAACACATTTTCCTCACATTTCTGTGGTGGAAAGTTCTGGAATCTGCGTGGATCAACAAATTTCCACCCACCCAGCGTGCCCCCAGGTCTCCCGAAAAAAATGGTACCTCACTTGCATGGGTAGGCATAGTGGCTTTGACATGAAACAGCGCAAAACGCAGCATGGTCGCACCTCAATTTCCCAGTGAAATTTAGCACGATTCGGACAAAAAGACTACCTTTTGTTTTTGCGCCGTAGCTCTGCCAGCACCTAGGGAAACCTAGCAAACCTATACATTTCTGAAAACTAGACACCCAGGGCAATTCAGGATGGGGTGACTCGTCTGCCTACCCCCAGGTTTTGTTACCCAGAATCCCTTACAAACATAAAAATTTGACCAAAAAAACACATTTTCCTCACATTTCTGTGGTGGAAAGTTCTGGAATCTGCGTGGATCAACAAATTACCACCCACCCAGC
The DNA here is from genome assembly GCF_964261635.1 of Lissotriton helveticus. NCBI lineage: Eukaryota > Metazoa > Chordata > Amphibia > Caudata > Salamandridae > Lissotriton > Lissotriton helveticus. The sequence goes on along the minus strand of NC_136065.1, from coordinate 481,573 downwards.
GTGCCCCCAGGTCTCCCGAAAAAAATGGTACCTCACTTGCGTGGGTAGGCATAGTGGCTGCGACATGAAACAGCGCAAAACGCAGCATGGTCGCACCTCAATTTCCCAGTGAAATTTTGCACGATTCGGACAAAAAGACTACCTTTTGTTTTTGCGCTGTAGCTCTGCCAGCACCTAGGGAAACCTAGCAAACCTATACATTTCTGAAAACTAGACACCCAGGGCAATTCAGGATGGGGTGACTCGTCTGCCTACCCCCAGGTTTTGTTACCCAGAATCCCTTACAAACATAAAAATTTGACCAAAAAAACACATTTTCCTCACATTTCTGTGGTGGAAAGTTCTGGAATCTGCGTGGATCAACAAATTTCCACCCACCCAGCGTGCCCCCAGGTCTCCCGAAAAAAATGGTACCTCACTTGCGTGGGTAGGCATAGTGGCTGCGACATGAAACAGCGCAAAACGCAGCATGGTCGCACCTCAATTTCCCAGTGAAATTTTGCACGATTCGGACAAAAAGACTACCTTTTGTTTTTGCACCGTAGCTCTGCCAGCACCTAAGGAAACCTAGCAAACCTATACATTTTTGAAAACTAGACACCCAGGGGAATTCAGGATGGGGTGACTCATCTGCCTACCCCCAGGTTTTGTTACCCAGAATCCCTTACAAACATAAAAATTTGACCAAAAAAACACATTTTTCTCACATTTCTGTGGTGGAAAGTTCTGGAATCTGCGTGGATCAACAAATTTCCACTCACCCAGCGTGCCCCCAGGTCTCCCGAAAAAAATGGTACCTCACTTGCGTGGGTAGGCATAGTGGCTGCGACATGAAACAGCGCAAAACGCAGCATGGTCGCACCTCAATTTCCCAGTGAAATTTAGCACGATTCGGACAAAAAGACTACCTTTTGTTTTTGCGCCGTAGCTCTGCCAGCACCTAGGGAAACCTAGCAAACCTATACATTTTTGGAAACTAGACACCCAGGGGAATTCAGGATGGGGTGACTCGTCTGCCTACCCCCAGGTTTTGTTACCCAAAATCCCTTACAAACATAAACATTTGACCAAAAAAACACATTTTCCTCACATTTCTGTGGTGGAAAGTTCTGGAATCTGCGTGGAGCAACAAATTTCCACCCACCCAGCGTGCCCCCAGGTCTCCCAAAAAAAATGGTACCTCACTTGCGTGGGTAGGCATAGTGGCTGCGACATGAAACAGCGCAAAACGCAGCATGGTCGCACCTCAATTTCCCAGTGAAATTTAGCACGATTCGGACAAAAAGACTACCTTTTGTTTTTGCGCCGTAGCTCTGCCAGCACCTAAGGAAACCTAGCAAACCTATACATTTTTGAAAACTAGACACCCAGGGGAATTCAGGATGGGGTGACTCGTCTGCCTACCCCCAGGTTTTGTTACCCAGAATCCCTTACAAACATAAAAATTTGACCAAAAAAACACATTTTGTCTCACATTTCTGTGGTGGAAAGTTCTGGAATCTGCGTGGATCAACAAATTTCCACCCACCCAGCGTGCCCCGAGGTCTCCCGAAAAAAATGGTACCTCACTTGCGTGGGTAGGCATAGTGGCTGCGACATGAAGCAGCGCAAAACGCAGCATGGTCGCACCTCAATTTCCCAGTGAAATTTAGCACGATTCGGACAAAAAGACTACCTTTTGTTTTTGCGCCGTAGCTCTGCCAGCACCTAGGGAAACCTAGCAAACCTATACATTTTTGAAAACTAGACACCCAGGGGAATTCAGGATGGGGTGACTCGTCTGCCTACCCACAGGTTTTGTTACCCAGAATCCCTTACAAACATAAAAATTTGACCAAAAAAACACATTTTCCTCACATTTCTGTGGTGGAAAGTTCTGGAATCTGCGTGGAGCAACAAATTTCCACTCACCCAGCGTGCCCCCAGGTCTCCCGAAAAAAACGGTACCTCACTTGCGTGGATAGACATAGTGGCTGCAACAGGAAACGGTTCAAATCGTACGGTGGTGAATTTACATTACCTTATTGCAAAACTACCTTGATTTTGGGGGGGGGTATCTGAATTTGTGGCCCGGGGCTCGTGGTATTCTTTGCAAAGTAGCAAACCCAAACAGTTCTGAAAACTATACACCTGGGGGAGTCCAGGGAGGTATGGCATGCATGGGTCCCCCAATGTTTTCCTACCCAGAACTCTCTGCAAACCTTAAAATTAGGTAAAAATTGCCCTTTTCCAAACTTTTTGGCGTGGGATCGCCGTGCCGGCAAAAAAGTTGTACCACCCTGCGTTCCCCTTGTTCTCCCGAGTAAAAGGATACCAAACTTGTGTGGGTGCCCCAAAGCAGAACACCCCAAAAATGAATTTCGAAAAAAGTAGTTTTTACTCACATTTACGTTTTACAAATTAAGCACCCCAGCCTAAGTCACTTGCCTTTGGCCCACCCACACAAGTGAGGTATCATTTTACTCGGGAGAACAAGGGAAACGCTGGGTGGTAGGACATTTGTTCCGGCAGCGAGATCCCACCCAAAAAAGTATGGAAAAGTGGGTTTTTGGACCAAAATTTCAGGTTTGCAGGGGTTTCTGGGTAGCAAAACATTGGGGGACCCACGCATGCCATACCACCCTGGACTCCCCCGGGTGTCTAGTTCTCAGAACTGTTTGGGTTTGGTAGTTTCCAAAGATGCCTGCCAAGCCCCGGGCCAAAAGCTCAGGTAACCCCCTCAAAAAATAAGATTATTTGGCTAAAGGTAATGTTTTCGTCTCCACAGTATGAATTGGGCCTTTTCCTAAAGCAGCCGCTATGCCTAACCACGCAAGTGAGGTACCATTTTTATCGGGAGACCTTGGGGAACGCTGGGTGGGAGGTAATTTGTGTGAGCCCAGTGATGCCACGCTTGCCCACACTAAAACGTGTGAAAAAATTGATTTTTTCCAAGCAAAAAATGAGGTTTGCAAGGGATTCTGGGTAAAGGAACGTTGGAGGATCCACGCAAGCCATACCTCCTTGGAAGCCCCCGGGTGTCTACTTTTCAGAAATGTGTGGGTTTGGTAGGTTTCCCTAGATGGCTGTCTCGCACGGGGCCAAAAACCCGGGTAACCCCTCTTGCAAAAGCTGGTGGACATGAATTCTCCAGCTTTTGCAAGAGGGGTTACCTGGGTTTCTGGCCCCGTGCGAGACAGCCATCTAGGGAAACCTACCAAACCCACACATTTCTGAAAAGTAGACACCCGGGGGAGTCCAGGGAGGTATGGCATGCATGGGTCCCCCAATGTTTTCCTACCCAGAACTCCTTGCAAACCTTAATTAGGTAAAAATAGCACTTTTCCAAACATTTTGCCGTGGGATCGCCGTGCCGGCAAAAATGTTCTACCACCCAGCGTTCCCCTTGTTCTCCCGAGTAAAAGGGTACCTCACCTTAACAGAGTTACTCAAAAGTCAAACATTCAAGCACGGCTATCTATTCCTCAAAGACACACACATACAGGTTGGATTTGGCACGAGGGCGAGTGATGGTTCAGTATATAAAATTTTATTAACAAGATATTTCAAAAAAATGAAATGCTCTGTCAATAAATAAATGCATAAAAACCGAACCAGTGACTCGCAACTCGTGAGCTGTAAAGCCACGACAAGGCACCAACCGTTTTACAGGCCATTCACGCACCTTTCATACCTGATACAAACAAGACCACTGACACCATCTGGAATAAAAGCAACACATTACAACAATCACAATAAGGGACAAGGTACACCCTAATGCAGAAAGAGAAAAAAAAACAATTATTACTGCACACCCATCTAATCCGCAAGCACACACACATACTGGTTGGATTTGGCACGAGGGTGAGTGATGATTCAGTACATACAATTGTATACGCAAGTAATTTCACAAAAATGAAATACACTGTGTATAATTGCAAGTATGATAAACTGAACCACTGACTCACAGCTCGTGAGCTGTAAAGCCACGTCAAGGCACCAACCTCTTTACAGGCCATTCATACACCTTTCGTACGTGTGACACATTCAAAACATTCACAACGCCAGCCGCGGACCCATCACATTTCAACACTCACACCAGCAAACAGCGCCATTCAAGGGCCCATCACTTTCACACGCCCACATTTCTGACACTGGAACTACACAAATTGATGGACTGCGTGGAGTGTCACTCAACAAGCAGTGTGTGCAGTGACCAACAGAAAGTAACTACTCACACACCGCCAGCCGAGCGCCAGTCCACCCACACCACCAGCCAAGCACCAGACCATGCACACCGCCAGCCAAACACTCAGCGCACACCACCAGCCAAGCGCCTCTCCACGCACACCGCCAGCCAAGCACCACTCCGTGCACAGACAGCTAAACACCGCTCCACGCACACCCTCCAGCCAAGTACCACTCCACAAACACCACCAGCCAAGCGCCACTCCACACACACTGCCAGCCAAGCACCATTCCACACACACTGCCAGCCAAGCACCACTCCACACACACCGCCAGCCAAGCAGCACTCCACACACACCGCCAGCCAAGCACCACTCCATGCACACCGCCAGCCAAGCACCACTCCATGCACAGACAGCCAAGCACCACTCCACGAACACCACCAGCCAAGCGCCACTCCACACACACCGCCAGCAAAGCACCACTCCACACACACCGCCAGCCAAGCACCACTCCACACACACCGCCAGCCAAGCACCACTCCACACACACCGCCAGCCAAGCACCACTCCATGCACAGACAGCCAAGTACCACTCCACGAACACCACCAGCCAAGCGCCACTCCACACACACCGCCAGCAAAGCACCACTCCGTGCACAGACAGCCAAGCACCACTCCACACACACCGCCAGCCAAGCACCACTCCACACACACCGCCAGCCAAGCACCACTCCACACACACCGCCAGCCAAGCACCACTCCACACACACCGCCAGCCAAGCACCACTCCACACACACCGCCAGCCAAGCACCACTCCATGCACAGACAGACAAGTACCACTCCACGAACACCACCAGCCAAGCGCCACTCCACACACACCGCCAGCCAAGCACCAGCCGGCACAAACCACAAACACATTTAGAATTCTTTTTTTGAAAATAACACTAAACAAATGGAAATACCTACAAATCAGGTAACACAAATTCTTAAAATAAAAACTTTGCACTAATGCCAATCCTTGAAACAAACTAAAAATGTTTTACAGAATGCAGACCAAGCAATTCACTTTACAGCTCAATCAAACTCCCAATAGTTCTTTTGCGTGTGGTACGATTTAAAACAAGCTGACATACACAATGCAGGCTTAGAAGGACAGTCAGGACAGTATATACGAGACTCCTTCCGCACGCCTCTTCGCCAACAGACTCTGCATCTTCTAGTCGGAAAGTCTCTAGCAGTAGTGGAAGGAATAGATTCAGGAAAGTGGCGATCTTGCAATCTAGCCACTTCCTCCACCACTCCAAATCTAGGAACACTTGCCTGCTGCACAAGTACAAGGCTGCCTATTATAGACTCCTGAAACTTAAGAAAAGTCATCTTCGTCCCAGGACAAGACTTCTGGTACACAACGAAAGCATTAAATGATGCCAAGTGGAACAGATGGATAGCCAACTTCTTGTACCAAACGTAAGCCTTTCGAAGAGCAGCATAAGGTTCCAACCTCTGATCTACTCTGTCAACACCACCCATGAACTTATTGTAAGCTACAATGCACACAGGTTTGCGCACTTCAGCACCCTGACCCCAAACAGGCACAGGTACAGTACTTTCATCGTGGATAGTAGTCAGCATGTACACATCTCTCTTGTCTGAATACTTCACAGCTAAAAGCTCCCCACATCGCAATGCCGTAGACTGTCCCCGCACAAGCCTTTTGCAAACAAGTTCCTTTGGGAAACCTTTACGGTTACTGCGCATTGTGCCACAAGCAACAGTGCCCACTTTGGCCAACTCCTTGAACAACTGCACACCAGTGTAGAAGTTATCTACATATAAATGATGGCCTTTGTTAAATAATCCTCTACCTAGTTCCCACACAATTTTCTCAGTTACTCCAAAAGTAGAAGGACAACCAGGAGGGTTAATGCGGGACTCCTTACCAGTGTACACCCTGAAATTGTAGACATATCCAGTCTCACTGTCACACAGCATATACAGTTTGATTCCATAGCGTGACCTCTTACTAGGAATGTATTGCCTAAAAACCAAGCGGCCCTTGAACAACACCAAAGACTCATCCACTGCAATTTCTTTACCAGGGACAAAAATCTCAGAAAAACGATCAACAAAGTGATCAAGGACAGGCCGAATTTTAAACAAACGGTCACAATCAGGGTGATCGCGTGACAACGCTAAACTATTATCAGCAAAATGCATCATCCGAAGAAGAAGCGTATACCGATCACGACTTATGACTGCTGGAAATACAGCTGTTACCATCAAGGGACTAGTGGACCAATATGAAGTAATTGATGACTTCCTTATCAAGCCCATCAAAAAAGTTAATCCCAGAAACTTCTTCATCTCTTCAACATTGGTGGGAGTCCACCGGATTGCTCTACAATAGGGCTTAAGGCTGGCACTGTTGGCCCTCAAATATTGTTCTGCATATAAATTGGTTTGCTCAACAATCTCTTGCAAAAACACATCGTCAAAAAACAACTGAAAAAAATTAATTGGCAGAAAATTCTCTGTATTCACTCTACACCCAGGAACACCAGTGAACTCTGGCAATGCCGGCTGCACCAAGCCAGGGGGAACCCAGAGGCCATCCCTATCAACGGGGGGAGCAGCCACCCCAGCCTGCAGCACCGAAACATCTTGCTGCTGTTCTCCAACGGGAAGCCTAACAGCCACAGATACTTCTGGCTGGACAACACCAACAGAAGACGTAGCATCCCCAGAGGGCTCTTCCTGCACTACACCAACGGGAAGCCCAGCAGCCTGAGATGCTTCTTGCTGCACTACACCACCGGGAAACCCAGCAGGCCCAGATGCCTCTTGCCGCTCTACACCAATGGGAAGCCTAACAGCCCCAGATGCCTCTTGCTGCACTACACGAGCAGGAAGACGAAAAGCACCAGATGCCCCTTTGCGCACCACAGCAATGTGAAGCCTTTTGGGTGCAGGCTCCAGCCCACATGCCTCTTGCCGACGTAAAAAGAAAGGAAACCTTGCGGCCCTAGGCAGCAGCACAGGTGCCTCTTGGCCCACTACCGGCAACACAATGTCCTCCTGTACCATAGGCCTTCATCAGCACTAGAAGAAGAGTCATCATCCGATGATGATGATTCCATGCGAAGAGAAAACTCACTGCCTGAATCTTCTGCCGCTTCCTGGGAGTCCGAATCGGACTCAGACTCTGAACCATGGTCCGAGGAAGACTCAAAAAGCAAACCAAGAACCTGCTGAGCAGTAATCCTGCGACTAGCCATTATCCTTACAAAGCAAGAAGACTGCACACACAAGTGAACAACAACCTACACTGTGCAAAGTAAGAAGTAAACAAGGTAAGGCTTTCACTAAAAGATAAATACAATCCAAAACAATTTCACTCTTACAAAATATAGCTACACTCACCAGCACCTACTCTGTTGAGACACAGCGAAAAGAAATGAAATCCCACTAGAAAGAAAAAAAGAAATGACATTAGAAAACAAAGTGCACATCAAACACTAATGCTGAAAAAAAAAACACAGAGCCACACAAACTGCTAGAAGTACAACCTTTTTCAAAAAGACAAACATCAAGGAGAAGTAGTACAAAATACATTCACTTACCAAGCACAAGCAACTACACAAGCTGCAAACAGACACGCAACCTACAACAATCCAAACAGCAAAAGCCTGGAACAAGACAAAAATAGAGAAGAAAAAAAAATTACTACCACATTTCACAAACAATATAACAATTAAAAAAACAACACACAAATTTGCCCCCCGAATTAAAATTCGGCCAGATGGGCCATCAATTAGGGCTTAGACCAAATGAGATTAGATGAGGTTTAACATCAAGACACTGGATAATTTTTTGAATTTTTGTAAAGTGCCTGACCACTTTGGTGCTAGTCAGTCTTTTGCTACTACCAGTACCCATATCACACAGGGGCAGTAAGGACATTCATACACCTTTTGTACGTGTGACACATACAAAACATTCACACCGCCAGCCGCCCATCACTTTCACACGCCCACATATCTGACATAGCAACTACAGAAAATGATGGACTGCGTAGAGTGTCACTCAACTAGCAGTGTGTGTAGTGACCAACAGAAAGTAACTACTCACACACCGCCAGCAGAGTTCCAGTCCACCCACACCACCATCCAAGCACCAGACCATGCACACCGCCAGCCAAACCCCACTCAGCGCACACCGACAGCCAAGTACCACTCCACGCACACCATCCAGCCAAGTACCACTCCCCACACACCGCCAGCCAAACACCACTCCCCACACACCGCCAGCCAAACACCACTCCACACACACCGCCAGCCAAGCAGCACTCCGTGCACAGACAGCAAAGTAGCACTCCAGCACACCACCAGCCAAGCGCCACTCCACACACACCGCCAGCCAAGCAGCACTCCGTGCACAGACAGCAAAGTAGCACTCCACGCACACCACCAGCCAAGCGCCACTCAACACACACCTCCAGCCAAGCAGCACTCCACGCACACCACCAGCCAAGCGCCACTCAACACACACCTCCAGCCAAGCAGCACTCCGTGCACAGACAGCAAAGTAGCACTCCACGCACACCACCAGCCAAGCGCCACTCCACACACACCGCCAGCCAAGCAGCACTCCGTGCACAGACAGCAAAGTAGCACTCCACGCACACCACCAGCCAAGCGCCACTCCACACACACCGCCAGCCAAGCAGCACTCCACACACACCGCCAGCCAAGCAGCACTCCGTGCAGACAGCAAAGTAGCACTCCACGCACACCACCAGCCAAGCGCCACTCCACACACACCGCCAGCCAAGCAGCACTCCGTGCACAGACAGCAAAGTAGCACTCCACGCACACCACCAGCCAAGCGCCACTCCACACACACCGCCAGCCAAGCAGCACTCCGTGCACAGACAGCAAAGTAGCACTCCACGCACACCACCAGCCAAGCGCCACTCCACACACACCGCCAGCCAAGCAGCACTCCGTGCACAGACAGCAAAGTAGCACTCCACGCACACCACCAGCCAAGCGCCACTCCACACACACCGCCAGCCAAGCAGCACTCCGTGCACAGACAGCAAAGTAGCACTCCACGCACACCACCAGCCAAGCGCCACTCCACACACACCGCCAGCCAAGCAGCACTCCGTGCACAGACAGCAAAGTAGCACTCCACGCACACCAACAGCCAAGCGCCACTCCACACACACCGCCAGCCAAGCACCACTCCGTGCACAGACAGCAAAGTAGCACTCCACGCACACCACCTGCCAGGCGCCACTCCACAAGCACCACCAGCCAAGCACCACTCACCGCCAGCCAAGCACCATCCAGCCAAGCGCCACTCCACACACACCGCCAGCCAAGCAGCACTCCGTGCACAGACAGCAAAGTAGCACTCCACGCACACCACCAGCCAAGCGCCACTCCACACACACCGCCAGCCAAGCAGCACTCCGTGCACAGACAGCAAAGTAGCACTCCACGCACACCACCAGCCAAGCGCCACTCCACACACACCGCCAGCCAAGCAGCACTCCGTGCACAGACAGCAAAGTAGCACTCCACGCACACTAACAGCCAAGCGCCACTCCACACACACCGCCAGCCAAGCACCACTCCGTGCACAGACAGCAAAGTAGCACTCCACGCACACCACCTGCCAAGCGCCACTCCACAAGCACCACCAGCCAAGCACCACTCACCGCCAGCCAAGCACCATCCAGCCAAGCGCCACTCCACACACACCGCCAGCCAAGCGCCACTCCACACACACCGCCAGCCAAGCAGCACTCCGTGCACAGACAGCAAAGTAGCACTCCACGCACACCACCAGCCAAGCGCCACTCCACACACACCGCCAGCCAAGCAGCACTCCGTGCACAGACAGCAAAGTAGCACTCCACGCACACCACCAGCCAAGCGCCACTCCACACACACCGCCAGCCAAGCAGCACTCCGTGCACAGACAGCAAAGTAGCACTCCACGCACACCACCAGCCAAGCGCCACTCCACACACACCACCAGCCAAGCAGCACTCCGTGCACAGACAGCAAAGTAGCACTCCACGCACACCACCAGCCAAGCGCCACTCCACACACACCACCAGCCAAGCAGCACTCCGTGCACAGACAGCAAAGTAGCACTCCACGCACACCACCAGCCAAGCGCCACTCCACACACACCGCCAGCCAAGCACCACTCCGTGCACAGACAGCCAAGTACCACTCTACACACACCACCAGCCAAGCGCCACTCCACACACACCGCCAGCCAAGCACCACTCCGTGCATAGATAGCCAAGTACCCCTCCACGCACACCGCCAGCCAAACACCACTCAGCGCACACCGACAGCCAAGTACCACTCCACACACACCGCCAGCCAAGCACCGCTCCACGCACACCATCCAGCCAAGTACCACTCCCCACACACAGCACCAGCAAACATGCCCAAGGAGTCGCTTCCTAAAAACTTTGTGTTAGTGCGCATTTTCCGCCCCCCCTGGGGGCAAAACGGCAAAAAAACCAGGCCGATTTGCCCCCAGGGTGGACAGAAAAACAAAAACACAATCATGTCCACCTGGAAGCGACCCTTACCCAAGGGGTCGCTTCCCAAAACAAACACATTGCCCCAACAAAAATCCCTGGTTCTAGTGGGTAATTTCTGCCCCCCCTGGGGGCAAAACGGCCGAAAAACGGGCCGATTTCCCCCCAGGGGGGGCAGAAAAACGAAAACATACTCAGACCCCGCCTGGAAGCGACCCTTGCCCAAGGGGTCGCTTCCTAAAAACTAAAATTACATCCCTGGTGTCTAGTGGGCATTTTCTGTCCCCCCTGGGGGCAAAACGGCAAAAAAAAACGGGCCGATTTGCCCCCAGGGGGGACAGAAAAACGTAAACAAAATCAATGGCCGCCATCTTTGTAAAAATCAATATCCCTGGTGCTAGTGGGGAATTTCTGCCCCCCCTGGGGGCAAAACGGCCGAAAAAACGGGCCGATTTCCCCCCAGGGGGGGCAGAAAAACGAAAACATATTGCCAGCCAGCCTGGAAGCGACCCTTGCCCAAGGGGTCACTTCCTAAAAACTAAAAGTATATCCCTGGTGTCTAGTGGGGGCATTTCCGCCGCACAATCGCGACGCTGTGCGCGATCGTGAGGCAGAAATGCCCTGCAAAGAGACATCAGGGGAAAGGAAAATCTCTTTCCTCTCCCCTGATGCCTCTTCGCTGCCCCCAAACCCCCGCCAGCCTCGAGAAACCTACCTTCTTTCCCAGCGCGCAGGAAGCAAATGGCTTCCCGAGCGCTGGGAATCCCTGATGATGTCAGCGCGCGCTGTGCGCGCTGACGTCATCAGGGATTACCATGGGGGGGGGCGGGGGCGGCAGCGGAAGCTCTTCCACTGCCGCCCCCAGCAAAACAACGAGGATCAGAGAGCCTCGGGGGGAGCGCCAGCGCTTCCCCCGAGGGTGGGGCTGATGACGAGCTGGCCTTGTCATCCGCGCAGGACAGGTAAGCGTGATGACGAGCCCAGCTCGTCATTAGCCCCGAAGGGGTTAAAGACCAAAAGACAGACAAACCCCTTATTCACAGTATAACAACACAAAAGGACTGTCAATGGTCTGTACAACTTATGGGGGCAAAGAAAAATGTGTGTGACATACTCTGTGTCTACCTGTAAAGTGTGTACAACAAAAAAGGAAATGAATCCCATCAGCCCACCCATATGGCAGAGCTTCATCATCTGGGATAGAACCAATGATGGTCCGGTTAGGGAGCCACACACCTGTTGGAATTATGTGCTTCTCCAAACACAAGGAACCACCAGTGATGGATCGTACCAAAAATCAAATCAGTTTGGAATGGTGTGGGATGTTAAATTGCAGTGAGAAAAAATGTGTGCAAAAAGAATCAAAAAGTGAGATGTAAAATTGGCTACCATGATTTAAGGAAAACTTTATTAGGGAAAATCATGATGTCAAAATTAAAATGAGTGTGAGACAGTTTGACAAAAAAACTGTCTATTAAGGATGGCATTTGGTCAACATGTTTCAGCCATTGTAGAAAAGTTAGGCCTACCGGGCTTTCGTCAGGACCTCTTGAACACTACTGCAATTAAGCTTAACCTAAGCTTAGTGAAAAAAGCAAAAATTAACACAAATAAATGATACCAAACATCCTACCGTACATTGGATTTTCCAGACGGGGGATGTCTGTTTCATAAAGTATTTAGGATTCTTTCCCAAAAATTCTTGGGAGAAAGCCTCACCTCTTCCTGGCCACTGCTCAGGGTTGGAGGCCCCGCTCTGTCCATCGGTACCCCTGGACTGATCCTGAGCCGAGGGGGAGGTTGTTCCCGCCATTCCCATATGGCCGAGCCCCCCTCCCCGCTCCTCTCCCGCCTCCCAGCTGCTCATCCCTCCCTCCTCGCGTCTTATGGCGACCACCACCAGGACGCGCAGCGGATGCGCCCGTCCGCGCCTGGACTGCGCCCAGCACCAGAACTCCTGGACCCCGGAGCCACCAAAACACCAGACCGCACTACGACACCAGCACCCTCCACGCACTCAACCCAGGACGCATTCACTCCTGCTACCGGCACACCCAAGGAACATTCACCTGCCGGAATTGCAGCTTCACCAGCATCCGGTCCACCCGGTCCAGTCCACCAAACCATCATCCAGAGAACGCAATCACCTCCGATGCATCCTCCTCAACACCCGCTCCGCTCGCAAGCACGCCATCAAACTCTGGGACCTCCTTGACTCAACCACCCCCGACGTCGCCTTCGAAAACCTGTCTGAACACCACCTCGGCACCAGACATCGCCATAGCCATCCCAGACGGCTACAAGATCTCCCGCAGAGACCGCACTAACGGAGTGGGAGGGGGAATCGGCATCATCCACAAGAACACCCTCAGAGTCTCGACCAACACCGGTGACACCCTCACCACCGCTGAGCACATGCACTTCCAGATCCACACCGACCCCAACATCACCCTCAGAGGAACACTCGTCTACAGGCCACCCGGACCCCGACCACAGATCAGCGACACCATCACCGACCTCGTCAGCACCCACGCCCTCACCTCCCCTATCTACATCCTCCTGGGGGACTTGAATTTCCACCTCGAGAACAACTCCACCACCCTGATCGATTATCTCGCCAACCTTGGACTCAAACAGCTCGTGACGACTCCCACCCACGCTGCCGGACACACACTGGACCCCATCTTCTCCTCCAGTCCCCAGGTCTCCTTCAACCACATCACCAAACCCACTGGACCGACCACAGATGCGTCCACTTCACCTTTAGGAAACCCACCACACACCACCGCACCCAACAGATGCCACGCTGCTGCTGGGGCAAGTTCACCGAGGACCAACTGACCACCACCCTCACCTTGGGACCACCCGCCGACCCCACCAACGCCAACACCGCCGCCATCAACTTCAAACAGTGGATCAAAGACTGTGCCGACACCCTCGCCCCACTCAGGACACCCGCGGTCAACCACACCAACAAGAAAGCCACATGGTTCACCGAAGACCTCTGGACCTCCAAGCGTGCCTGCCAGAATCTGGAGAAGAGCTGGCTCCGTGACTGAACACCAGACAGCTACACAGCCCACAAGAGCGCCACCCGCAGACACCACCAACTCATCAGGACCGCCAAGAGGACTGCCTTCAAGGACCGCCTAGACAGCAACGCACACAACAGCAAAGAGCTTTTCAACATCGTGAAAGAACTCTCCATCCCCAGCTCCAACACCAACGACATTCCCCCATCGCAAGGCCTGTGCGACTCACTGGCCACCTTCTTTCACCGCAAGATCACCGACATCCATGACAGGTTCAACACTGCCACCACCGCCTCCGCCACCAACACCCCTACAAGCACCACCCGCACCAGCCGCCTCACCGCCTGGTCCAACGTCAGCGACGAAGACACCACCAAGACCATGATCTCCATCCACTCCGGATCCCCATCTGACCCATGCCCACACCACGTTTTCATCAAAGTCAGCACAGCCATCGCACCCCATCTCCGGAAAACAATCAACATCTCCTTCGAGACAGCAAGCTTCCCGGAGAGCTGGAAGAACGCAGAGATCAACGCCCTCCTGAAGAAACCCAAGGCGGACCCCAAGGACCTCAAGAACTTCCGCCCATCTCCCTGCTCCCTTTCCCGGCAAAAGTCAACGGCCAGCTGACCCGCTACCTCGAAGATAACAACATCCTGGACCCTTCCCAATCCTTCTCATGGACAAAGGAGAAACAGCCGCCCTCCTCCTCCTGGACTTATCAGCCGCCTTTGACACAGTCTGCCACCGCACCCTAACAGCACGCCTCCACGACGCCGGAATCCAAGAGAAGGCCCTGGCGTGGACCACATCCTTCCTCTTCGGCAGATCCCAGAGTATCCGCCTCCCACCCTTCCGCTCCAAGACTTCGAGATCATCTGCGGCGTTCCACAGGGATCATCCCTCAGCCCAACACTGTTCAATATCAACATGGCACCACTCGCCCACGTCGCCCGACAGCACAGCCTCAACATCATCTCCTACGCCGACGACACACAGCTGATCCTCTCCCTCACCGAAGACCCCGCACCGCCAAAACCAACCTCCACAGAGGAATGAAGGCCGTCGCTGAATGGATGAAGGAGAGCAGACTGAATCTGAATTCAGACAAGACGGAGGTCCTCATCCTCGGCTCCACCCCCTCAGCCTGGGATGACTCCTGGTGGCCAACATCGCTAGGAACACCCCCAGAACCCACCGACCACGCACGCAATCTGGGGGTCATCCTCGACTCTGCCCTCTCCATGACCAAGCAGGTCAACGTCGTCTCCGCTTCGTGCTTCAACACCCTCCGAATGCTCTGCAGGATTTTCAAGTGGATCCCCTCCAACACGAGGAAAAACGTCACCCAGGCCCTCGCCACCAGCAGACTGGACTACGGGAACAGCAACCAAGCTACTGAGACGGCTCCAACGCATCCAGAATGCCTCGGCACGACTGGTCCTCAACGTCCCCCGACGCAACCACATCACACCCCACCTGAGAAACCTGCATTGGCTCCCTGACAACAAGAGGATCACCTTCAAACTCCTCATCCACACACTCAAAGCCCTACACAACGCCGGATCAGCATACCTTAAGGGTCGACTCAGCTTCTACACCCCCACCCGCAGCCTCCTCTCAGCCAACCTCGACTCGCCACAGTTCCACGCATCCGGAAAACCACCGCCGGCGGCAGATCCTTCTCCTACCTTGCAGCCAAGACCTGGAACACTCTCCCTACCGGCCTACCTCAGACCCAGGACCTGCTGGTCTTCAGACGACTTCTCAAGACCTGGCTCTTCGAGTAGCAACAGCCCCCCCCCCCCAGCGCTTTGAGACCCTCAAGGGTATGTAGCGCGCTCTACAAATGATTGATTGATTGATTGATCCTTGATGAGATATTTTAAAGAATTCCTTTGCGGAATTGTCAGAGGACTTAATCTGCTTTGCGACGTAGTCCCTAATGGACTTACATTTTAGGATTTGAAATTTCCTCGGTGCTGCTTTATATTCAAACTTGGCCAAAGGTTCATAGTTCTTCCACCAGGCCCGCTCCAGCCTCTTACATAGGCTTGTCTCCGTACGAAGCTCCAGGGTAAACCAAGGGGCCTTAGGTTTATTTCTGGCCAATTTCATCGTCTTAATTGGGGATCTTTTATCAAGGGCTGAATCAACCCAGCCACTGAAGATAAAAGCATCATGGCTCGGATCACCTGTAAGCTTACGGGGATATTTTGCAGCTCACAACCCATGCATTCAGGAAAAATCTTTTTCCAATTTCTCCTGTCCTCGAATGTTGATCTAACCTGATTATTGCAGGCAGCCCACGTTAATTTAAAAGGGATCAGCCAGTGATCCAACCATGTCACAGGTAAAGGATCCTCTGCCTGTAGTGTATGGTCATTTGTGAAAAATAGATCCAGCATGTGGCTAGCCCTATACATGGGTAGTAATACCTTTTGAAACAGGTTTACCCCCTTGAGGGTATCAGCCAGCTGAACCGCTAAGGGGCAGTTCTCGCGGTCCATATGGACATTAAAATCACCAAGTACAGTGAGGTTAGTATGTTTTAGTGAGAGGTCAGCAATGGTATCATACAACTTCTGCCAATGGGCAGCCGGTACATTCGGGGGTCAATAGACCAAGATTACTGCCATAGAGGAGATCGTAGAGAATTTAATACAAAAGGACATGGCCTCAATTGCCCCGGTATCTTCAATTCTCTTACAAGATATCTCCCCGCCTTCTTGCATAATCATGGCAAGGCCGCCGCCTAGGCTGTTGCCAGTCCTATCAGCTTTGGTCATTCTGTATCCTGCAGGAATGGCCAGAGAAAAGTCTGGGTTCGAGCTCTCTCTCAGCCAAGTTTCAGTTATAAACAACACGTCCCAATCATTGGTCTTTAGAGTGAGCCAAATATCACTGCATGTTTAGGGAGAGATCTACAATTAATAAGGCATGGCCTGATAGAAAGCCTGGAACTAGATCTGGATGTGGATACAATATTCAACGCACCCGCAGAATTATTGATATGCCCCCCTCCATGTAGATGCGTCATATCCAGTTTGAAAGGGCAGGTCCTACAATGTAGCTCGTAATGGCACCGCTCCTTATCCTCCGCCAGCCCACAATAAAAACACGTAGGCCTTATACAGCTCAGTGTTGAGATGGCAAGTAGCTGCTCTCCGGTCCAAACAATCCTAACTAGAGGAGAACAATGAGCAGCATGGCTGGCGCTGGCCGCGATCAGTACGCGGGCGGGCGCAGACGGGCTTGCCTTTGGCATGGCAGCGGTGCGCCCGCTGCACGCGTCTGCTGCACGCTCGCTCCAGCCTCTGCAGTTATGGAATAAGCGGCTGAACAACTAGCCCGCTGACCTCACTTCCCAAAATGGTGGCTTGCTATACAACCCCCAGAGTAGTAGCAGTCTAGTGAAAGCGCATGTGCAAGAGATTTAATCTGCAGAATACAGCGTACAGGTAAACAGATAACATATATTAATATTGTTCTGCACTGTGCATACTTATGGGTCATTGAACCACAATAAAATTGGAATGAATGAATGAGCGAACGAACGAATGAATGAATGAATGAATGCGGTCGCGCGCAGTGTAGCCAAAGAGTAGCCCGTCTGCGCCCGTCCGCGACAGGACGGGGCCAGGGGCCCCCCACTCTGCCTCTTCCCGGAAATAATGGCCATGCTACCACCTATTCCTCCTATAAGGTACTCAGTACAAGATCTTCTTTCCTTACAACCTCAGGAAAATCATACATGTACTAACCGATTATCCATTTGCCCTGAGGGACCTTTCTCTTGTATTTCCTGTGGTTTCCAAGCTACCCATACCCACATTATAACTGGGTCACCCTGCGATAATCCTCCGATCATTAAAGGGTGGAAAAGTTTCCTGTTGAATGTAAGGTCTCTCCCCAAACACCATGTACAACTCTGGGACATCCTACATAGCATTAATCCTGAGATTTGCTTTATCACCGAAACGTGGCTCAAACCCCACACTATCCCTACCATCACCTTAGGGCTACCTTTGGGATACAAAATCCTTCTCCAGGATCGCATTGGAAAGGTTGGAGGTGGCATCGCTATCATTTATAAAGATACTCTGAACATCAAAATTTTAGAACAGATACTTCTACCTACCATGGAAGTAATTATCTTCCACCTTAAAATTAGCCCCACAGTATACTGGAAAGGTGCACTAGTATACCGTCCACCTGGACCCAATGCTGGGTTTTCCATAGCCCTAACTGAGCTTTTAGCCCCTTACATTAAAGCTAATGAAAATTTCATCTTACTCGGTGATTTTAATTTCCACATTGACATCACAGATCGTTCCGACACAATAGCACTTGTAACTGATCTCGCTTTATTAGGCCTTCACCTCCGTAATAATGGGTCCACCCACATTGGGGGACACACCCTGGATTTAATTTTCACTTCCCTCCCAAAAATTTACTGTCATCCTCCTAAGTATATCCATTGGTCTGATCATAAATTACTAGATTTTTCTTTCCTGCATCCACTTGAGCGCATTATTTACTCTACCACTCAGTCCATTCAACGTAGACCATGGCACAAAATCACCCCTGCCAGATTCATGCAAAACTGGGAAGAACCTGCGCTTTTGAGCTCGGATGACATAGAAACATCTCTCTCCAAATTTAACTCCTCTTTGATATCAGCTATCAATACTCTAGCTCCTCTGAAAACCATCAAACAACCAATCATGGCCAAAAGGGAAATATGGTATACCGAGGCCCTTAAAATAGAAAAACAGAAATGTAGGAAACTAGAGAAGTGTTGGAGACGAACACGTAAGGAGGAAGATAAGGAACAATACCTGGCAGCAATGAATTTATATTATAAAAATATCAAAAAGGCGAGGAAAATCAGCCTTACCTCCCAAATCACCGAGGTAGGCAATTCCACTCGATAGCTATTCAGAGTCATAAAAACCTTCACCAATCCAGCAATGTGTGAGACCCCAGACATTTTCTCCCAGGATCTATGTAATAATATCTCCCAGTTTTTCGAAAACAAAATTGAGGGGATATATGAGAAAATCATGCAAGTCGCAGGCCCCCCAAAGAATGCAGTCACTGAAACACCCCCTGTTACTACTTCTGGGAATACTCTACATGTGATCCCTGAAATAACTCTACAGCAACTGAATATGCTCATTACCAACATGAAGACCGGTTCCCCTAACGATTTGCTCCCTGCTAAATTGATCCCTTCTTTGACAGAATCCTTAGGACCATCTATCCACAAACTAATAAACCTCTCCTTTGCCGAAGGAAAACTCCCACAAACTTGGAAGGAAGCGGTTGTGAACCCTATCCGTAAAAACACCACTCTACCCTGGTCTGAGCTCTCCAACCTGCGCCCTATCTCCCTCCTCCCTTTTGTTAGCAAGCTGGCTGAGAAACACACTAACACCATCATTTCCAGCTTTATCGAGGCGACAGGGGGCCTGGACCAATCACAATCTGGGTTCAGGCCCAACCACAGCACTGAATCTGCCCTCCTCTCGGTGACTGACAAGATCAAAATGTCACAGGACAGAGGGGGCTCCATGATTTTAGTGCTGCTGGACCTGTCTGCGGCCTTTGATACCGTGTCCCACAACATCCTTCTCAGCCGCTTGCAGGGTGTGGGGATAGGAGGCTTAGCACTATCCTGGTTGGAGAGTTTCCTCTCCGGAAGATCGCAATCAATCAGCATTGGCCCCTACAGGTCCAGCTCGAGGGTGCTTACAAAAGGGGTGCCTCAGGGCTCTTGTCTTAGCCCTACATTATTTAATGTTTATGTGGCCCCCCTTGCTGAGATTGTACGAAAATACGGGTTCACACCAGTCTCCTATGCTGATGACACTCAGCTCCTCTACCCTTTCAACTCCCTTGGCCCTAAAGTGAAGGAAAACTTTGCTGAAGGTATGAGGGCAGTGTCACATTGGATGGCAGCAAACTGCCTTCAATGCAATGTGACAAAAACAGAGATTATGCTCTTCGGCAAAGCTAATCTCTTGTGGTCTCCCGATTGGTGGCCGCTGGACCTGGGTCCAGCCCCAACATCAAAGCCACATGTCAAAAACTTAGGGGTGAAAATTGACCAAAAACTAACCCTCAAGGATCACGCGAACCATATCGCAGGATTGTGCTTTCACACCATCGGCCTCCTAAGACGAGTCTTCCCATACCTCCCTGATTCCCACAGGAAGACTCTCGTACAGGCTCTGGTCACTAGCCGCCTGGACTACTGCAACGCCCTGCTGACACTTGCTAACGCGGATGCAGTGGGACGTTTGCAGGTAGTCCAGAATACGGCGGCTAGATTGGTCATGAATGCACCACCTAGGACGCCATCCAAGCCCCTACTGGAGGAACTGCATTGGCTTCCTATACGGCAGCGAATTAGTTTTAAAATTTGCTGCACGGTACACAAAAGCCTATATGGAGATAGCCCCAAATATCTCGCACAATCACTAGAGCTGTATCAACCTTGCCGGTCACTTCGCTCATGCAATCAAGCCCTCTTGAAACCACCAGTCACAAAAAAGCCAGACAGGGAGACCGTGCTTTCTCCTCTATTGGCCCCGCTCTATGGAATAAACTCCCCATTGAGCTGAGACTGACTACCAATCACATGTCTTTCAGAAAGTCTCTAAAAACCTTACTCTTCCGTGAAGCATTTCAACCGTAAATAACCCTCACCATACCTGCTAACTGTGACATTCTGGCCCTGACGAGCAAAGCGCGGAGATACCCTTACGGGATTGATTCCTGCGCGGTATAAGAATTTAAATAAATAAATAAATGAAAAAGCAGCTTCTTTGTGATCAGTGTCCTTGTGGCTGAGTTTTTAAAATATATGTACACGTTGGCTGTCAGACTCTGCTCTTCATGCCTCCACCCCTCCTGACTCCACCCTATTTCTCCTGCCACACCTTCACCCCCCTCCCCCTGTTAAAGATTCCTGGAGTATTATTCTCTGATTCCAGCTCTGTACGTACAGCTGTTTCACCTGTAGGCATTGGATTAAAGGTGCAGCAGGTCCTACTTGACCATTAATCCTTGCAGAGTCTATAAGAGAGTGGTTTAAGTGGGGGGCTCTCTCTGCTTGTGGTTTCTTACCCTTCTCCTGCTTGCATAGAGGTAGACGCGTTCGTACAGATGTCGGACTCTGTTGTACTTGACTCCACCCCCTTGACTCCACCCTGTTTCCCCATCACAACTTGACCTCCAGGTGTGGGCTCCCAGAGTATTATCTTCCGATGCCCGCTCTGTACATTCATCTTTTTCACCTGCAGGCATTGGGTTGAAGGGACAGCATGGCACAGTGGGCCTTTAATCCTTATAATAATACGGTATTTGTAAAGCGCAAACTACTCACCCCTAAGGGCCTCAATGCGCTGGGGGCTGTCGAGGAGATTAAGTGAGCTATTGCCCAGAGTCACATGGTGCTGAGCAGAGCTGCCGCCAGTGCCGAGGATCAAACCGTGAGCCCTGTGTTCCGGAGTCAGCTGCCCTGGCTGCTGTGCCACACCTCTGCGGGGTCGATAAGAGAGTGGTTTACCTAGAAAGCTCTCTCTATACTTAGGGGGGGTTGTTCTTACCCTTCTAGGGGATTTTGTACCGATCTGAGGGGTGTGGCCATGTAAATCATGAGGATAATTCTAGGCCCCCCACCATCAGCGTTAGAGGGGTGTGGTTACACCGTAGAAGGGGCGTGGTTATGTAAATAGAAATTCTGCAGCATCATCACCGCCTGGAGCCATGTAGTCCTAGAACTGCCCCCCAATCACTCCCTTGCGCTTGTTTCCTAACCCCCCCAGCACCACCAACTAGGAGGCGTAGAGGCAGTAAAAGGTTAGACTGAACGCTGCGGTGAGAGGGGGCAGTGTTGTTGTGGGAGAGGTAGAATTACACATTTGGGGGACAAATTTAATGCAGTTCCATGTGAGGTATTTTTGTCCTATTTCCCCCCCCCAGCCTTGCACTCATTCCTGTTTCTCCTAGTGAAGTATTACCCTCCCCCCAGCCGTGCACTCATTCCTCTGTCTCTCCTTGTGAGGTATAACCCTCCCCCACCCCCAGCCTTGCAATCATTCCTCTGTCTCTCCTTGTGAAGTATAACCCTCCCTCCAGCCTGGCACTCATTCCTCTGTCTCTCCTTGTGAAGTATAACCCTCCTCTCCCAGCCCTGCACTCACTCCTCTGTCTCTCCTTGTGAAGTATAACCCTCCCTCCCCTCAGCCTTGCACTCATTCCTCTGTCTTTCCTTGTGAGGTATAACCCTCCCCCGAGCCCTGCACTCATTCCTCCGTCTCTCCTTTTGAGGTATAACCCTCCCCCAGCCTTGCACTCATTCCTCTGTCTCTCCTTGTGGAGTATAACCCTCCCTCAGCCTTGCACTCATTCCTCTGTCTATCCGTGAGAGGTATAACCTCCCCCCTGCCTTGCACTCATTCCTCTGTCTCTCCTTGTGAGGTATAACCCTCCCCCCAGCCCTGCACTCATTCCTCCGTCTCTCCTTTTGAGGTATAACCCTCCCCCAGCCTTGCACTCATTCCTCTGTCTCTCCTTGTGGAGTATAACCCTCCCTCAGCCTTGCACTCATTCCTCTGTCTCTCCTTGTGAGGTATAACCCTCCCCCCAGCCTTGCACTCATTCCTCTGTCTCTCCTTGTGAGGTATAACCCTCCCCCCAGCCTTGCACTCATTCCTCTGTCTATCCTTCAGAGGTATAACCTCCCCCTGCCTTGCACTCATTCCTCTGTCTCTCCTTGTGAGGTATAACCCTCCCCCCAGCCCTGCACTCATTCCTCCGTCTCTCCTTTTGAGGTATAACCCTCCCCCAGCCTTGCACTCATTCCTCTGTCTCTCCTTGTGGAGTATAACCCTCCCTCAGCCTTGCACTCATTCCTCTGTCTCTCCTTGTGAGGTATAACCCTCCCCCCAGCCTTGCACTCATTCCGTCTGTCTCTCCTTGTGGAGTATAACCCTCCCTCAGCCTTGCACTCATTCCTCTGTCTCTCCTTGTGAGGTATAACCCTCCCCCCAGCCTTGTACTCATTCCTCTGTCTCTCCTTGTGAGGTGTAACCCCCCCCAGCCTTGCACTCATTCCTCTGTCTCTCCTTGTGAGGTATAACCCTCCCCCCAGCCTTGCACTCATTCCTCTGTCTCTCCTTGTGAGGTATAACCCTCCCCCCAGCCTTGCACTCATTCCTCTGTCTCTCCATGTGAGGTATAACCCTCCCCCAAGCCTGGCACTCATTCCTCTGTCTCTCCTTGTGAGGTATAACCCTCCCCCCAGCCCTGCACTCATTCCTCCGTCTCTCCTTTTGAGGTATAACCCTCCCCTCCAGCCTTACACTCATTCCTCTGTCTCTCCTTGTGAGGTATAACCCTCCCCCCAGCCTTGAACTCATTCCTCCGTCTCTCCTTTTGAGGTATAACCCTCCCCCCCAGCCTTGCACTCATTCCTCTGTCTCTCCTTGTGAGGTATAACCCTCCCCCCCAGCCTTGCACTCATTCCTCCGTCTCTCCTTTAGAGGTATAACCCTCCCCGCCAGCCTTGCACTCATTCCTCTGTCTCTCCTTGTGAGGTATAACCCTCCCCCCAGCCTTTCACTCATTCCTCTGTCTCTCCTTGTGAGGTATAACCCTCCCCCCAGCCTTTCACTCATTCCTCTGTCTCTCCTTGTGAGGTATAACCCTCCCCCCAGCCTTTCACTCATTCCTCTGTCTCTCCTTGTGAGGTATAACCCTCCCCCCAGCCTTTCACTCATTCCTCTGTCTCTCCTTTTGAGGTATAACCCTCCCCCCAGCCTTTCACTCATTCCTCTGTCTCTCCTTGTGAGGTATAACCCTCCCCCAGCCTTGCACTCATTCCTCTGTCTCTCCTTGTGAGGTATAACCCCCCCCAGCCTTGCACTCATTCCTCTGTCTCTCCTTGTGAGGTATAACCCTCCCCCCAGCCTTGCACTCATTCCTCTGTCTCTCCTTGTGAGGTATAACCCTCCCCCAGCCTTGCACTCATTCCTCTGTCTCTCCTTGTGAAGTATAACCCCCCCACCACCAGCCTTGCACTCATTCCTCTGTCTCTCCTTGTGAGGTATAACCCTCCCCCAGCCTTGCACTCATTCCTCCGTCTCTTCTTGTGAGGTATAACCCCCCCCCCCAGCCTTGCACTCATTCCTCTGTCTCTCCTTGTGAGGCATAACCCTCCCCCAGCCTTGCACTCATTCCTCTGTCTCTCCTTTTGAGGTATAACCCTCCCCCCAGCCTTTCACTCATTCCTCTGTCTCTCCTTGTGAGGTATAACCCTCCCCCAGCCTTGCACTCATTCCTCTGTCTCTCCTTGTGAGGTATAACCCCCCCCAGCCTTGCACTCATTCCTCTGTCTCTCCTTGTGAGGTATAACCCTCCCCCCAGCCTTGCACTCATTCCTCTGTCTCTCCTTGTGAGGTATAACCCTCCCCCAGCCTTGCACTCATTCCTCTGTCTCTCCTTGTGAAGTATAACCCCCCCCACC
Organism: Lissotriton helveticus; assembly: GCF_964261635.1. Classification (NCBI taxonomy): domain Eukaryota; kingdom Metazoa; phylum Chordata; class Amphibia; order Caudata; family Salamandridae; genus Lissotriton; species Lissotriton helveticus. The sequence goes on along the minus strand of NC_136065.1, from coordinate 457,263 downwards.
ACCAGCCTTGCACTCATTCCTCTGTCTCTCCTTGTGAGGTATAACCCTCCCCCAGCCTTGCACTCATTCCTCCGTCTCTTCTTGTGAGGTATAACCCCCCCCCCAGCCTTGCACTCATTCCTCTGTCTCTCCTTGTGAGGCATAACCCTCCCCCAGCCTTGCACTCATTCCTCTGTCTCTTCTTGTGAGGTATAACCCTCCCCCCAGCCTTGCACTCACTCCTCTGTGTCTCCTTGGGAGGTATAACCCTCTGCCAGCCTTGCACCCATCCCTCCCACCTCTAGCTCTCTTGGGTCAGCGACGTGTGTGATAAAGAGGACAAAGGGGAATGTTGTGGGGGGTATGTTTTTTTGTTGACACCCAAGACCCTGCAGTGAAGTCTATTCTCTGACCCTTTGTTAACCCCCTCCAAGGTTTGCCTCCATCGGGTAGTTCTCCTCCCTCTCGGGCCCCTCCCCTCAGGTGGTTCTCCTCCCTCTCGGGCCCCTGCCCAGGGTCCCCCTTTTTCTTTGGAAGATTAACATCAGTGGCAGTTCCTCCGGAGCAGAAGCAGAAATAAAATGTTAATAGCTGAAGTTATTATCATTATATTTTTAGTACCCACAGGTTAGGGCTGGGCGGGGCTTGGCTCCTGTGACGTCGGGTAGGAGGAGTGGTTGCTGCACTCTAAAGTGTGCATGACAGTTTGGTCGGCCGTCTTGGGTCGACAAGTCATGCGCACTTTGCATCTTCCTCACCAGGCCGAAATACACAGCCTGGTAAGGAACACGCCCCGGCTCCCTGTCCCCGTCTGAGCGCTGATCCACTGCACTCACACCAATCACAATGCAGCATTGTGATTGGCTTAGGGGAGCCTGCGTGCTTCCTTTAAGAGAAGCGGAGGAGAGATGAGGTGGGAGAGGCGGCTGCTCAGGTAAGTGATTATTTTTTCTTTTTTTCCCCTCTTTTTTTTTTTACATCCACAATAGCCAGGAGCGAGACTGGGGGGGATCAGTGTTGTATGGGGGTTCAGAAGGAAGTTATTACATGTGGTTGAGGGGTGTGCACTCCCCAGGCTCACACTCCCCCTCGTACTGTTCCTCCTTCTCCGGTGTCCTCCACGGGGTCCCCTACTTCTGCTGGATGAATAGTGTTAGAAATGGGGGTCTCTAGTTGGCAGCGGCTCGCGCCAATGTCCAAATAGGGATCCTTCTTCCTAACTCAGAGCAAGGGGGCTACACCCTTTGATAACCCCTGCTTAACCCTGTGGTAACGTAGCACGAGCAGACAGGCCTATCTCAGAGGCAGTGTGTAAAGCATTTATTACCATACACAATAACGCAGTGAAGACACTATAAAGGGACACCCCACAAGTAGCTATAGAAAAATAAGTATCTTTATAGGCTTAACACAAGGCTCAAAAGCGATCATGAAGCCACAATGCATGTAAATATAGATGCACTTAAAAAGCAATCAAAGCACTCAAAAGCGTGTGAAACAAACTTAGTTCGAGGACGGAGTCTACGTGACCCCGTGATGCACAATGTACCTAACCTTTAAAGGGGCACGGTACGCTGCTTTGTGAGGAAGCCGCGAGGATGATAGATGGACTCGCAGAGGCCACAGTTCCCAGCTGCAGCGGTCCACGGCGTGCACTCACGATGATCCTGAGACGGTGATTACAGGCGGGCACTTAGCGGCACAGCTCATCAGCTGTAGGGGCCCACAATAGCAATAGCGATGATTCTCGTAGCACAGACAAATGCGGGCTCTCAGCGGCAGCAACTCCTCATCTGCAGCAGCCCACGATAGCGATGATTCTCGTAGCACAGACAGATGCGGGCTCTCGGCGGCAACAGCTCCTCAGCTTCAGCGGCCCACAAAAGAGATAGTGAGGATTCTCGTAGCACAGACAGATGCGGTCTCTCAGCGGCAACAGCTCCTCAGCTGCAGCGGCCCACAATAGCAATCGCAATGATTCTCGTAGCACAGACAGATGCGGGCTCTAAGCGGCAACAGCTCCTCAGCTGCAGCGGCCCACAATAGCGATAGCAATGATTCTCAGCCCGAGTTCCTTGCAGTAGACCCGGAGGCTCTGGAATTCTTGACAGAAGCCTCACCTGCAAGTAGAATCCCCTTCAATAGGAATTCAGAAGGCTGATGGGTGATGTCTAATGTCCCTGAGACTTCAACAGGAGGCAAGCTCAAAACAGGCCCTTGGGTAGTTGCTTCAGCAAGATGGATGAAAGTTTCAAAATCCTTTCCCTCTAGTTACACGGACAGAGTTTCGTCTTGAAATCCAGAAGTAATACATCGTGTAGGGTTTTAGCACAGATATTTATACCCCAAAAGTCTTTGTTCTCAAAAGTCACAATTCACTGAACCCAGCCAGAACCAATTCGGTGTGGTCCTGGAGCACTTAGTTTACAAGGCTGCATCCTGCCTTTCAGGAAGAGGGGGTCTGCCATCAGATGCACAGTGGTAGGTGGAGCCATCATACACCTTGCCAGGCACAGCCCTGCTCAGATCAAAGGGTCACCCCTCCCCATACTCCAACTGCAGATCTCTCTATTCAATCCAGATTGGGCTCAGCCTGCCCAGTCCCTCCAAAACCAGACAGCCAATACACATAACAGCAGAGCACACTGGAAGACTTAGGCAAGAAAATACTTACTTTCTAAAAGTGGTATTTTCAAACACAGAATATAAAAATAATCCTCACTGAAAGATGTATTTTAATATTCTGAGCTCAGGCATACTAAATGTGGCTCCCTATCATGTTCCTTGGATCAACTAGGATTATAGGATGTAATAATCGGACTGCCCATTCTGGCCTAAGGAACAGATAGCCTTGCAATAGTGAGAAATGAAATGGAATGTAATTCACTATCAGGACATGCCACACAGACCAAGGCAGGTCCTACCTTTCATATACAATGCACCCTGCCATAGGGGTGACTTACATGATGCCAAGGGAAGGTTTAGGGACAGGGAAGTGGGTTCACCTCACAGTCAAAATGGTGGTACTGGACTGCGCACAGACTCTGCAATGGCAGGTCTGGGGCACATTTTACAAGTTGCTTCTGTGGGTGGCGCAATCAGTGCTGCAGACCCACCAGCAGCATTCGGTCTACCAGCCCCGGGCACGCACCGTGCACTATACTAGGGACTAACAGGTAAATGAAATGAGACAATTATGAGAATACCAATTCATACAGTCAATTTACAATAGGGAGCATTCGTGCTGTGGCACTAAATGGCAGTGGCACTGCGCCGAGAGCATCTAACACCAGCAAACACAGAAGAGACTAAAGCGAAAGATTGAAGGGAGACTGATGCCAGTGGTGCCAGGTCTAACAATTAGCATACACCGCAGACGGTAGTGGTTGCTGGACCTACAAATACAAATCTGGGATCTGCACGCTACGCAATGTGCTTTGCAGTAGGCACAGTAACCCTCTGTTACTTTGGGTAAAAACTGTGACTGCGCAAAACAGATCTCTGCAGGAAGTGCATTAACTGCCAGAGTTATCTTGCCCGTATTAATATTATCCAAACGTTACTAGGCACAGACATCTCTGCAGCAAGCGCATTAACCGCCAGAGATATCTTTCCAGCACACTATCCTCTAATTGTTGCTTTGTACACACTGATTTTTGCAGCAGGTGCTTCAACCACTATAGTTATCTTGCCAGAATTATTATCCCCTAAAAGTTGCTGGGTACACACAGATCTCTGCAGCAAGTGCATTAACCGCCAGAGTAATCTTCCCTTTATTATTATCCCTTTCAAGTAGCTAGGCACACAGATCACTGCAGAAAGTTAATTAACTGCCAGACTTATCTTGCTAGTACTATTATGCCCCACAAGTTGCTGGGTACCCACAGATGTCTGCAGCAAGTGCATTAACCGCCAGCGTTATCTTGTCTTTATTATTATCCCCTACAAGTTGTTGGGCACACATCTCTGCAGCAAGTGCATTAACCACCAGAGTTATCTTGCATTTATTATTATCCCCTACAAGTTGCTGGGTACACAGATCCCTGCAGCAAGTGCTTTTACCCCCAGAGTTATCTTGCTAGTACTACTAGACCCTAATGGTTTCTGGGTACACACAGATCCCTGCAGCAAGTGCATGAACCATTAGTTCTCTTGCCAGAATTAGTATCGCCTAAAAGCTGCTGGGTACACACAAATCCCAGCAGAAAGTGCATTTACCCCCAGAGTCATCTTGTCTTTATTATTATCCCCTACAAGTTGCTGGGTACACACAGATCCCTGCAGCAGGTGCATTAACCGCCAGAGTTATCTTGTCTTTATTATTATCCCCTATAAGTTGCTGGGTACACACAGATCTCTGCAGCAAGTTCATTAACCGCCAGAGTTATCTTGCCAGAATTATTATCCCCTAAAAGTTGCTGAGAACACACGGATCTCTGCAGCATGTACATTAACCGCCAGAGTTATCTTGCCAGAATTATTATCCCCTAAAAGTTGCTGGGTACACACAGATCCCTGCAGCAAGTGCATTTACCTCAGTCATCTTGTCTTTATTATTAACTCCTACAAGTTGCTGGGTACACACAGATCTCTGCAGCAAGTGCATTAACCACCAGAGTGATCTTGTCTTTATTATTATCCCTACAAGTTGCTGGGGGCACACAGATCCCTGCAGCAAGTGCATTAACTGCCAGAGTTGTCTTGTCTTTATTATTATCCCCTACAAGTTGCTGTACAAACAGATCCATGCAGCAGGTGCATTAACCTCCAGAGTTATCTTGTCTTTATAATTATCACCTACAAGTTGCTGGGTACACACAGATCACTGCAGCAGGGGCATTAACTGCCAGAGTTATCTTGTCTTTATTATTATCCCCTACAAGTTGCTGGGTACACACAGATCTCTGCAGCAGGTGCATCAACCACCAGAGTTATCTTGTCTTTATTATTATCCCCTCCAAGTTGCTAGGCACACAAATCTCTGCAGGAAGTGCATTAACTGCGAGAGTTATCTTGCCAGAATTATTATCCCCTACAAGTTGCTGGCTACACACAGATCCCTGCAGCAGGTGCACTGACCGCCAGAGTTACCTTGTCTTTATTATTATCCCCCACAAGTTGCTAGGCACACAGATCCCTGCAGCAAGTGCATTAACCACCAGCTACCTTAATAATAAAGACATTTATAAAGCGCATGGTTACGCCATCTCGGCGTGTCCCCGCGCTAGGGTGAGATAAAATGGCAGGACCCGGCTCCAAGGCCTCTGCCTAACTTAGCTAGAGAACAATTGGGTTTTAAGCGCCTTCCTAAACCTAACTTCAGAGGACTCCATCCGGAGATTAATAGGAAGTTTATTCCAGTTCTGAGCTGCCAAAATCCGGAAGGATCTACCTCCCAATCTGGCCTTCTTCACTTTAGGCACCATCAATAGGCCCGTCCCACTGGATCTCAGGGACCTTCCAGGCACATAGCTGGTGACAAGGTCCTTCAGATACGAGGGACCTATGTCCTGGGTAATGCGATGGCACGTGCACAGTGCTTTAAACATCACTCGCTGCCTAACTGGCAACCAGTGCAGAGCATCAAGGGCTCTTTTAGAAGCAGCCCTCCTAGGCTCCGCCAGTACCAGTCTCGCAGCGGCGTTCTGCACTACCTGCAATCTCCCCAGGCATTTAGCAGTAGCGCCCAGATAGAGGATATTGCCATAGTCTAGGCAAGATGTAATGAGGGCATGCACTAGTGTCTTCCTCGCTTCTATAGGAAGGAGATCCATTGTTTTTCGTACATTTTTGAGGACTCCAAAGCATTGCCCCACTACATGTCTGATGTGTGTTTCATAGGAGAGAGTGGGGTCCAGCCAGACTCCTGATATTTTTAGCCAGGGTACATGGAATTGGAGTAGGGCCCAGACTAGAAAGCCACCACGCGATCGTCCAGCCTCAATCAATCAATCAATCAGGTTATTTGTAGAGCGCACTACTCACCCGTAGGGTCTCAAGGCGCTGGGAGGGGGGGGGGGGTGCCGCTACTGCTCGAACAGCCAGGTCTTGAGCTTCTTCCTGAAGGAGAGGTGGTCTTGGGTCAGGCGCAGATTGGTCGGAAGTGAGTTCCAGGTCTTGGCGGCCAGGTAGGAGAAGGATCTTCCTCCTGTTGTCGCTCTTCGGATGCGGGGGACGGCGGCGAGGGCGTGGTTGGTTGATCTGAGGAGGCGCTTGGGAGTGTAGAAGTTGATCCGGTTGTTGAGGTAGCTTGGGCCTTGGTCGTGTAGGGCTTTGTGCGCGTGGGTGAGGAGCCGGAAGGTGATTCTCTTGTTGACCGGGAGCCAGTGCAGATCTCTCAGGTGTCCGGAGATGTGGCTGCGACGGGGGATGTCGAGGATGAGTCTCGCCGAGGCGTTCTGGATCCGCTGGAGTCTCTTCTGGAGTTTGGCGGTGGTTCCGGCGTAGAGGGCGTTGCCGTAGTCCAGTCGGCTGGTGACGAGGGCCTGGGTGACCGTCTTCCTCGTCTCGGTGGGGATCCACCGGAAGATCTTACGTAGCATGCGCAGGATGTTGAAGCATGACGAGGAGACGGCGTTGACTTGTCCCCCCACAACGAGCACCTCCGTCTTGCCGCCATTCCCCCCACAACGAGCACCTCCGTCTTGCCGCCATTCAACTTCAAGCAGTTCTTCACCATTCAGGAGGCCAGCTTCTGCATGCATGCCCTGAAGTTAAAGGCAGCAACTTCCGGTGCCCGAGATAGGGAGATCACCAGCTGTGTGTCGTCGGCGTATGAGACAACCTCTACTCCAAAACCCTGCGCTATCTCAGCCAAAGGAGTGACATACAAATTGAACAGGGTAGGGCTCAGGGCAGAGCCCTGAGGCACACCCTATTCCAGCTTGACATCCTTGGAATAATGCGCCCAATTCTGGTCTGACCTGAAAGCTCCGCTCCACCAGAAATGATTTCAGCCATTTCAGAGCCGGGCCAGAGACACCGCCTTTATTCAGACACTGCAGCAAGGTGTAATGTGCCATAGTGTCAAAGGCACTACAACTTGCTAGGCACACAGATCTCTGCAGCAAGTGCATTTACCCCCAGAGTTATCTTGCATGTACTATTATGGCCTAAAGGTTGCTGGGTAACCACAGATCTCTGCAGCAAGTGCATTAACCGCCAGAGTCATCTTGCCTTTAATATTATCCCCTACAAGGTGTTGGGGACACAGTTCTCTGCAGCAAGTGCATTAACCGCCAGAGTTGTCTTTTCTTTATTGTTATCTCCTACAAGTTGCTAGGCACACAGATCTCTGCAGCAAGTGCATTAACTGCCAGAGTTACCTTGCTAGTACTATTATGCCCTAAACGTTGTTGGGCACACATATCACTGCACCAAGTGCATTAACCACCAGAGTTATCTTGCTAGTACTATTATGCCCTGAAAGTTGTTGGCCACACACATCTCTGCAGCAGGTGCCCGAACCTCAGGAGATATTTTAAAATGCAGCCTCTTTGTGATCAGTTAAGTAAACAAGAGCAGGTCTAGTTTCACATTTGCCCTTGTTACCTTTTTTATGGCTGAGTTTTAACATAACTGTTAATTGCCAGTCTGTGTTTTCCATGACTCCGCCCCTTGTTGTCTTCCACACCGCAATCCTTAGTTATAGGGGCCCGGAGTATTATTTTCTGATTGCAGCTCTGTGCGTTGAGCTGTTTCACCTGCAGCCATTGGGATAAAGGCACTGCAGGGCACGCTCAGCCTTTAATTCGTGCAGGCTCAACAACAGAGTGGTTTTCGTAGGAGGCTCTCTTAGGGTTTCTGCCCCATCCCCTGCTTGATCAGATGAGGGGGGGGCTTTGTATAATACATATATCACCCCCACCATCCCCGTTGAAGTGGCGTGGGTATATGGTTGAAGTAGCGTGATTATAGGGTTGAAAGGGCGTGGTCATAGGATTGAAGGGGCGTGGTTATAGAGTTGAAGGGCGTGGTTATAGAGTTGAAGGGGCGTGGTTATAGGGTTGAAGGGGCGTGGTCATAGGATTGAAGGGGCGTGGTTATAGAGTTGAAGGGCGTGGTTATAGAGTTGAAGGGGCGTGGTTATAGGGTTGAAGGGGTGTAGTTCTATCAAGTGAAGGGGCGTGGTTCTATTGTTGAAGGGGAGTGGTTCTATCGTTGAAGGGGCGTGGTTATGTGGTTGAAGGGTCGTGGTTATGTAAGGATATACCCTGCAGTGCCATCACCGCCTCAAACTGTCGAATCCTCGAGAGCTAACTCCCCACTCCCCAACCCCTGTGGTGTTAAAGAAGGAGAGGGGGCGCGCTGGGGGGCAGGACGGAGACACAATGGGGGTGGGGGCGCCTTCAATGCAGCTCAGTGAGTGTTGTTTTTCTCCCCCCGTCACCCACCAGACACTCAGTGTTTCTGGGATCAGGAATGAAAGGGGGTAATCATTTGTTGCTGCCTGTAAACACCCCCCGTCCTTGTCTGACCCTCTCTCGCCCCCCTTCAGGCTCTCTCCTGTGTTACTTCTCCACCACCCTCGGGCCCCTCCAGTTATTTATAAGAGTCACAAGCACTGTAAAGTGGGGCGGAGCATGGAGGGGAGGTTTTTCATGGGGGGCGCTCTCCTCTCTGACCCCACCTGTCCCTCTCTCTCTCCCCTCTCAGGCTCGCACTCCCTCCGGAATTTCTACTCCTCCCTCTCGGGGCCCCTCCCTGGGATCCCCCAGTTCTCCGCCGTGGGGTACGTGGATGACATCCCCTTTGCCAGTTACAGCAGTGAGAGCCGCAGAGAGGAGCCCCGGGCCCCCTGGATGGACAGGATCACCGCCGAGGACCCCCAGTACTGGGAGAGGAACACGGAGATCAGCCGAGGAGCGGAGCAGGTGTACAAGGCCAATGTGCGGAAAGTGATGGAGCGAGTCAACCAGACCCGGGGTGAGTGACACCAGTGGAGGGGCAACCAGACCATGGGAGGGGAGGGACGGGGTAACTACAAGGGGGGCGGCGGGAGGGTGATGAACATGTGGGAATTGAGGGGGGGTGGAAGAAGGACACAGGGAGGGGGGCCGAGCTGCATGTGATGTATGGATCTGAATTGAGCTTTACTTGGGGGTGGAGACCCAGGAAGAGGGGGTGAGAGGTCAGAGGGGGGGCAGTGTTAGGGGGTGAATGACCCGGGAAGGGGTGACAGGAGCCGTCATATAGAAATTTTCAATCACAGAAACTGTGATTATTGTTTATGTGGGGGGGCATCCAAGGGGCCTCACTGTTCCTCGCTCCTACTGTGTTGCCCCATTCCCCCTTCCGATCTCACTTTGCCCTGCCCCCACCCGCCACCCCTCCACCCCCAGCCTCAGCCCCCCCCCCCCATGGATGGTTCAATGGGGGTGCAGGTGCTCCCCTCACACTCTGGCTTGAGGTGCCAAACCCTCACCCCTCACACTGCCCCCCCCTTCAGGTCCAGGTGGTGTTTGGCTGCCCCGGGAGAAGCGGAGGGGGGTTATTATGGCTCCCCCCACTCACTGCCAGGAGACATCGTACCTTCTCTCTGCCCCCTTCATTTTACATCACTCTATGGTGCTCCCCCTCAGGCACAGTCTGTCTGCCCACCCCCCTCCCCCCGCCCTCCAGAGGGGGGCTCCCCTCACTCTCTGTGTCTGGAGATGTCATATTCCAGCGTATCTGTGGGAAGGGGTGGGGGGCGTTCTGGGGGCGTGCGTGGGTGGGCCTCTACCTGCAGGTATCAGCCCCTCACTCTCCTCTTCCCCCCACCTCAGGTCTCCACACAGTCCAGTAGATGTAAGGCTGTGATCAGGGCTGAGGAGAGGGGGCTCTGGGGGTGCGCATGAGGGGGGGTTCTTTCTCCCCTCTGCCTGCAGGTGTCAGCCCCCTCACTCTCTTCTTCCCCCCAGGTCTACACATTGTCCAGCTGATGTACGGCTGTGAGCTCCGGGATGACGGCTCCATGGGGGGGTTCCGTCAATTCGCCTTCGACGGACACGACTTCCTCAGCTTCGACAAGGACAGACAGACCTGGACGGCGGCCATGGATGCGGCCAGGATCACACAGGACCGATGGAACTCGGACAGGATCATCGCCCAGCGATGGAAGGAGTATCTGGAGGGGACGTGCATCGAGTACCTGAAGAAATACCTGAAGCTCGGGGCGGAGAGGCTGCAGACAGGTGGGTTATGGGGGTTTATATAGCGCTTACTTCCCCACCAGGCACTGACTCCTCTCTGTTCACAGGCACTGCCAGTGCGGAGAGGTGGGTTATAGGGGTTTATATAGCACTTACTGCCTCCACCAGGCACTGACTCCTCTCTGTTCACAGGCACTGGCAGTGCAAAGAGGGGTGTTATGGGGTTTATATAGCGCTAACTGCCTTCACCAGGCACTGACTCCTCTCTGTGCAAGGACCCTGGCAGTGCAGAGAGGTGGCGTATGGGGGTTTATATAGCGATTACTGTTCCACCAGGCAATGACTCCTCTCTGTTCACAGGCACTGGCAGTGCACAGAGGTGGGTTATGTGGGTTTATATAGCGCTAACTGCCTTCACCAGGCACTGACTCCTCTCTGTGCAAGGACCCTGGCAGTGCAGAGAGGTGGCGTATGGGGGTTTATATAGCGATTACTGTTCCACCAGGCAATGACTCCTCTCTGTGCACAGGCACTGGCAGTGCAGAGAGGGGGTTATGGGGGTTTATATAGCGCTTACTTCCCCCCACCAGGCACTGACTCCTCTCTGTGCACAGGCACTGCAGAGAGGAGGGTTATGTTTTTTTTATAGCGCTTCCTGCCCCCACCAGGCACTGACTCCTCTCTGTGCACAGGCACTAGCAGTGCAGAGTGGTGGGTTATGGGGGGTTATATAGTGCTTCCTGCCCCCAGCAGGCACTGACTCCTTTCTGTGCACAGGCACTAGCAGTGCATAGTGGTGGGTTATGGGGGTTTATATAGTGCTTACTGCCCCCACCAGGTGCTGACTCCTCTCTGTGCACATGCGCTGGCAGTGGAGAGGTGGGTTATGGCGGTTTATATAGCGCTTACTGCCCCCACCAGGCACTGACTCCTCTCTGTGCACAGGCACTGGCAGTGCAGAGAGGTGGGTTATGGGGGTTTATAAAGTGCTTACTGCCCCCACCAGGCACTCACTCCTCACTGTGCACGGGCAGTGCACACGGGTGGGTTATGTGGGTTTATATAACGCTTACTGTCCCCACCAGGCACTTGCTCCTCTCTGTGCACAGGCACTGGCAGTGCAGAGAGGTGGGTGATGGGGGTTTATATAGCGCTTACTGCCCCCACCAGGCGCTGACTTCTCGTGCACAGGGAGGGCACAGAGGTGGCTATGGGGGTTTATATAGCGCTTACTGCCTCCACCAGGCACTTGCTCCTCTCTGTGCACAGGCACTGGCAGTGCAGAGAGGTGGGTTATGGGGGTTTATATAGCGCTTACGGCCCCAACCAGGCACTGACTCCTCTCTGTGCACAGGCACTGGCAGTGCACACGGGTGGGTTATGTGTGTTTATATTGCGCTTACTGTCCCCACCAGGCACTTGCTCCTCTCTGTGCACAGGCACTGGCAGTGCAGAGAGGTGGGTTATGGGGGTTTATATAGCGCTCACTGTCCCCACCAGGCACTGACTCCTCTATGTGCACAGGCACAGGCACTGCACAGAGGAGGGCTATGGTGGTTTATATAGCGCTTACTGCCCCACCAGGCACTGACTATTCTCTGTGCACAGGCACTGGCAGTGCAGAGAGCTGGGTTATGGGGGTTTATATAGTTCTTACTGCCCCACCAGGCACTGACTCCTCTCTGTGCACAGGCACTGGCAGTGCAGAGAGGTGTATTATGGGGATTTATTTAGCGCTCACTGCCCCCACCAGGCACTGACTCCTCTCTGTGCACAGGCACTGGCAGTGCAGATAGGTGGATTATGGGGGTTTATATAGCGCTTACTGCCCCCATCAGGCACTGACTCCTCTCTGTGCACAGGCACTGGCAGTGCAGACAGGTGGGTAATGGGGTTTTATATAGCCCTTACTGCCCCACCAGTCACTGACTCCTCTCTGTGCACAGGCACTGGAGAGAAGAGGGTTATGTGGGTTTATATAGCGCTTCCTGCACCCACCAGGCACTGACTCCTCTCTATGCACAGGCACTGGCAGTACAGAGTGGTGGGTTATGGGGGTTTATATAGCGCTTACTGCCCCCACCAGGCACTGAATCCTCTCTGTGCACAGGCAGTGGCAGTGCAGAGAGGTGGGTTATGGGGGTTTATATAGCGCATAATGCCCCCACCAGGCACTTGCTCCTCTCTGTGCACAGGCACTGCAAGTGCAGAGAGGTGGGTTATGGGGGTTTATATAGCGCTCACTGTCCCCACCAGGCACTGACTCCTCTCTGTGCACGGGCACTGGCAGTGCGGAGAGGTGGCTTATGGGGGATTATATAGCGCTTACTGCCTCCACCAGTCACTGACTCCTCTCTGTGCACAGGCACTGGCAGTGCAGAGAGGGGGGGTTATGGGGGTTTATATAGTTCTTACTGCCCCACCAGGCAATGACTCCTCTCTGTGCACAGGCACTGGCAGTGCAGGGAGGTAGGTTATGGGGATTTATATAGCGCTTACTGCCCCCACCAGGCACTAAAGCGTCAGGGCGCAGGAACTTGCAGTGCAGAGAGGTAGGTTATGGGGGTTTATATAGCGCTTACTGCCCCCACCAGGCACTGACTCCTCTCTGTGCACAGGCACTGCAGAGAGGAGGGTTATGGGGGTTTATATAGCGCTTCCTGCCCCCACCAGGCACTGACTCCTCTCTGTGCACAGGCACTGGCAGTGCAGAGAGGTGGGTTATGGGGGTTTATATAGCGCTTACTGCCTCCACCAGGCACTGACTCCTGTCTGTGCAAAGGTGCTGGCAGTGGAGAGAGGTGGGTTATGGGGGTTTATATAGCGCTTACTGCCCCAACCAGGCACTGACTCCTCTCTGTGCACAGGCACTGGCAGTGCACACGGGTGGGTTATGTGGGTTTATATTGCGCTTACTGTCCCCACCAGGCACTTGCTCCTCTCTGTGCACAGGCACTGGCAGTGCAGAGAGGTGGGTTATGGGGGTTTATATAGCGCTCACTGTCCCCACCAGGCACTGACTCCTCTATGTGCACAGGCACTAGCACTGCACAGAGGAGGGCTATGGTGGTTTATATAGCGCTTACTGCCCCACCAGGCACTGACTATTCTCTGTGCACAGGCACTGGCAGTGCAGAGAGCTGGGATATGGGGGTTTATATAGTTCTTACTGCCCCACCAGGCACTGACTCCTCTCTGTGCACAGGCACTGGCAGTGCAGAGAGGTGTATTATGGGGCTTTATTTAGCGCTCACTGCCCCCACCAGGCACTGACTCCTCTCTGTGCACAGGCACTGGCAGTGCAGATAGGTGGATTATGGGGGTTTATATAGCGCTTACTGCCCCCATCAGGCACTGACTCCTCTCTGTGCACAGGCACTGGCAGTGCAGACAGGTGGGTTATGGGGGTTTATATAGCCCTTACTGCCCCACCAGTCACTGACTCCTCTCTGTGCACAGGCACTGGAGAGAAGAGGGTTATGTGGGTTTATATAGCGCTTCCTGCACCCACCAGGCACTGACTCCTCTCTGTGCACAGGCACTGGCAGTGCAGAGAGGGGGGTTATGGGGGTTTATATAGTTCTTACTGCCCCACCAGGCAATGACTCCTCTCTGTGCACAGGCACTGGCAGTGCACAGAGGTAGCTTATGGGGATTTATATAGCGCTTACTGCCCCCACCAGGTACTAAAGCGTCAGGGCGCAGGAACTTACAGTGCAGAGAGGTAGTTTATGGGGTTTATATAGCGCTTACTGCCCCACCAGGCACTGACTCCTCTCTGTGCACAGGCACTGCAGAGAGGAGGGTTATGGGGGTTTATATAGCGCTTCCTGCCCCCACCAGGCACTGACTCCTCTCTGTGCACAGGCACTGGCAGTGCAGAGAGGAGGGTTATGGGTGTTTATATAGCTCTTACTGTCCCCCTCCAGGCACTGACTCCTCTCTGTCCACAGGCACTGGCAGTGCAGACAGGTGGGTTATGGGGGTTTATATAGCGCTTACTGCCCCCACCAGGCACTGACTCCTCTATGTGCACAGGCACAGGCACTGCACAGAGGAGGGCTATGGTGGTTTATATAGCGCTTACTGCCCCACCAGGCACTGAATATTCTCTGTGCACAGGCACTGGCAGTGCAGAGAGGTGGCTTATGGGGGTTGATATAGCGCTTACTGCCCCCACCAGGCACTGACTCCTCTCTGTGCACAGGCACTGGCAGTGCAGACAGGTGGGTTATGGCAGTTTATATAGCGCTTACTGCCCCACCAGTCACTGACTCCTCTCTGTGCACAGGCACTGGAGAGAAGAAGGTTATGTGGGTTTATATAGCGCTTCCTGCACCCACCAGGCACTGACTCCTCTCTGTGCACAGGCACTGGCAGTGCAGAGTGGTGGGTTATGGGGGTTTACATAGCGCATAATGCCCCCACCAGGCACTTGCTCCTCTCTGTGCACAGGCACTGCCAGTGCTGAGAGGTGGGTTATGGGGGTTTATATAGCGCTTACTGCCCCCACCAGGCACTGAATCCTCTCTGTGCACAGGCAGTGGCAGTGCAGAGAGGTGGGTTATGGGGGTTTATATAGCGCATAATGCCTCCACCAGGCACTTGCTCCTCTCTGTGCACAGGCACTGCCAGTGCAGAGAGGTGGGTTATGGGGGTTTATATAGCGCTTACTGTCCCCCTCCAGTCACTGACTCCTCTCTGTGCACGGGCACTGGCACTGCATAGAGGAGGGTTATGGGGGTTTATATAGCGCTTCCTGCACCCACCAGGCACTGACTCCTCTCTGTGCACAGGCACTGCCAGTGCAGAGAGGTGGGTTATGGGGGTTTATATAGCGCTTACTGCCCCCGGATCACTGACATAATATCAACTAGAAAAATATAGGCATATAAAATATCGACTACAAAATATCGACTACAAAAATATCGGAGTCCTGTCTACAAACAGGTAAGTACAAAAATATCGAATCAAAAATATCGTTTAAAAATATGTACTTTGTAAAAATATCGAATTTATTAAAATTAATGTAAAATTAAAAAATATTAAAAATAAATAACTAAAATATATTTAAAAATACTTAAATACCCTTAAAATTATTAAATATTTAATTGAAGTTATAAAAAAAATACAATTTTATTTGTTAAAAAAATATATATATTAACATAATATTGTAAAAAAAATGTACAATATTATTACCCTAGCATAGCAAGAGTGTTAAAATGACTATTCGCACTCCAATAAGTGCAACAGTAGGGAAAGCGTTGGATAGCGTAGGGGTAAAAATTACTATTCCCACTCCAGTGAATGCAACAGTAGGGAAAGCGTTGGATAGCGTAGGAGTAAAAATTACTATTCCCACTCCAGGGAGTGCAACAGTAGGGAAAGCGTTGGATAGCGTAGGGATAAAAATTACTATTCCCACTCTAAAGAGTGCAACAGTAGGGAAACCGTTGGATAGCGTAGGGGTACAAATTACTATTCCCACTCCAAACAGTGCAACATTGGTGAAAGCGTTGGATAGCGTAGGGGTAAAAATTACTATTCACAGTCCAGTGAGTGCAACAGTAGGGAAAGCGTTAGATAGCGTAGGGGTAAAAATTACTATTCCCACTCCAGTGGGTGAAACAATAGGGAAAGCGTTGGATAGCGTAGGGGTAAAAATTATTATTCCAACTCACAAGAGTGCAACAGTAGGGAAAGCGTTGGATAGCGTAAGGGTTAAAATTACTATTCCCACTCCAAAGAATGCAACAGTAGGGAAAGCGTTGGATAGCGTAGGGGTAAAAATTACTATTCCCACTCCAGTCGGTGCAACAGTAGGGAAAGCGTTGGATAGCGTAGGGGTAAAAATTACTATTCCCACTCCAATGAGTGCAACAGTAGGGAAAGCGTTGGATAGCGTAGGGGTAAAAATTACTATTCCCACTCCAGTGAGTGCAACAGTAGGGAAAGCGTTGGATAGTGTAGAGGTAAAAATTACTATTCCCACTCCAGTGGGTGCAACAGTAGGGAAAGCGTTGGATAGCGTAGGGGTAACAATTACCATTCCCACTCCAGTGAGTGCAACAGTAGAGAAAGCATTGGATAGCGTAGGGGTTAAAATTACTATTCCCACTCCAGTGAGTGCAACAGTAGGGAAAGCGTTGGATAGTGTAGAGGTAAAAATTACTATTCCCACTCCAGTGGGTGCAACAGTAGGGAAAGCGTTGGATAGCGTAGGGGTAACAATTACCATTCCCACTCCAGTGAGTGCAACAGTAGAGAAAGCATTGGATAGCGTAGGGGTTAAAATTACTATTGCCACTCCAAAGAGTGCAACAGTAGGGAAAGCGTTGGATAGCGTAGGGGAAAAAATTACTATTCCCACTCCAGAAAGTGCAACAGTAGGGAAAGTAAATACTTCATATATTATTTAAAAAAATATAAATTAATATCTATAAAACATTAATTTAAAGTAATTACCAATTTAATATAATATAATATTTAATCAATTAAAATTCCAAATTAAAATTAATTATTACAATTAGTTACCTATTCATAAAAATTAATTACAAATTAACAATTAATTAATTAACAATTAGAAGTTTATTAACAATTAATTCAAATTAAATACAATTAAATAAATTGAATTATTTAATTAATTATAAATAAATTACTTCCCACCCAATTCCCCTATTAACCCACAACCCGCTACAGAAAATAAATTAGTTAAATTAACATAATTAGCAATTAATCAATTAAATAAAACTAATTGCCAATTAAAATTTAATAAATTACCAAATATAAATTAATTAACAGTTAATTAAAAATGAATACCAATAAATACATTTACATATGTAATTAATCATAATTAAATTACTTCCCACTCTATTCCCCTATAAACCCACAACCCGCTACAGAATTAAATGACGCAAAAATTAAAAAAACAAAATTTATTAATTAAAATAAATTATAACATAAATACACACTTTTCACACATATAACTACATAAAAACACTATAAAAAATTCAATATTATTAGAAATTCGATAATTTTAATAACCTATATTATATACTTCAATATTTTAACTTTCTATATTTTTAACATTCAATATTACATTACTTACCTTAAAAACGATATTTTTGATGTCTATATTCTCCCCATTCGATATTTTGTCCATTCTATATTTTAAACTCGATATTATGTCCATTCGATATTTTTTACTCAATATTTTGACTGTTTACCACTGCCCCTACCAGGCACTGACTCCTCCCTTTGCACAGGCACTGGCAGTGCAGAGAGGTGGGTTATGGCAGTTTATATAACGCTTATTGCCCCCACCAGGCACTGACTCCTTTCTTTGCACAAGCACTGGAGAGAGGTGGGTTATGGGGGTTTATATAGCGCTTACTGCCCCCACAAGGCGCTGACTCCTCTCTGGTCACAGGCACTGGTAGTGCAGAGAGG
Organism: Lissotriton helveticus; assembly: GCF_964261635.1. Taxonomy (NCBI): domain Eukaryota; kingdom Metazoa; phylum Chordata; class Amphibia; order Caudata; family Salamandridae; genus Lissotriton; species Lissotriton helveticus. The sequence goes on along the minus strand of NC_136065.1, from coordinate 439,702 downwards.
AAGGCTATGGGGGTTTATATAGCGCTTACTGCCCCCACCAGGCACTGACTCCTCTCTGCACAGGCACTAGTAGTGCAGAGAGGAAGGTTATGGGGATTTATATAGCACTTACTGTCCCCCTCCATGCACTGACTCCTCTGTGCACAGGCACTGGCAGTGCAGAGAGGTGGGTTATGGGGGTTTATATAGCGCTTACTGCCCCCACCAGGCACTGACTCCTCTCTGTGCACGGGCACTGGCAGTGCATAGAGGAGGGTTATGGGGGTTTATATAGCGCTTCCTGCCCCCACCAGGCACTGACTCCTCTCTGTGCACGGGCACTGGCAGTGCATAGAGGAGGGTTATGGGGGTTTATATAGCGCTTACTGCCCCCACCAGGCACTGACTCCTCTCTGTGTACAGGTACTGGTAGTGCAGAGAGGTGTATTATGGGGCTTTATTTAGCGCTCACTGCCCCCCACAAGGCACGGACTCCTCTCTGTGCACTGGCACTGGCAGTGCAGAGATGTGGATTATGGGGGTTTATATAGCGTTTACTGCCGCCACCAGGCGCTGACTCCTCTCTGTGCACAGGCACTGGCAGTACGGAGAGGTAGATTATGGGGGTTTATATAGTTCTTACTGCCCCAGCAGGCACTGACTCCTCTCTGTGCACAGGCACTGGCAGTGCAGAGAAGTGTATTATGGGGCTTTATTTAGCGCTCACTGCCCCCACCAGGCACTGACTCCTCTCTGTGCACTGGCACTGGCAGTGCAGAGAGGTGGATTATGGGGGTTTATAAAGTTCTTACTGCACCACCAGGCACTGACTCCTCTCTGTGCACGGGCACTGGCATTGCAGAGAGGAGGGTTATGGCAGTTTATATATAGCGCTTACTGCCCCACTAGGCACTGACTCCTCTCTGTGCACGGGCACTTACAGTGCAGAGAGGTGGGTTATAGGGGGTTTATATAGCGCTTACTGCCCCCACCAGGCACTGACTCCTCTCTGTTCACAGGCACTGGCAGTGCGGACAGGTGGGTTATGGGGGTTTATATAGCGCTTACTGCCCCCACCAGGCACTGACTCCTCTCACTGCACGGGCACTGGCAGTACAGAGAGGTGGGTTATGGGGGTTTATATAGCGCTTACTGTCCCCCTCCAGGCACTTACTCCTCTGTGCACAGTCACTGGCAGTGCATACAGGTGGGTTATGGTGGTTTATATAGCGCTTACTGCCCCAACCAGGCACTGACTCCTCTCTGTGCACAGGCACTGGCAGTGCAGAGAGGTGTATTATGGGGCTTTATTTAGCGCTCATTGCCCCCACCAGGCACTGACTCCTCTCTGTGCACAGGCACTGGCAGTGCAGAGAGGTGGATTATGGGGGTTTATATAGCGCCAACTGGCCCCACCATGCACTGACTCCTCTCTGTGCACAGGCACTGGCAGTGCAGAGAGGAGGGTTATGGGGGTTTATATAGCGCTTACTGCCCCCACCAGGCGCTGACTCCTCTCTGTGCACAGGCATTGGCAGTACAGAGAGGTAGATTATGGGGGTTTATATAGTTCTTACTGCCCCACCAGGCACTGACTCCTCTGTGCACAGGCACTGGCAGTGGAGAGAGGAGGGTTATGGCAGTTTATATAGCGCTTACTGCCCCACTAGGCACTGACTTCTCTCTATTCACAGGCACTGGCAGTGCAGAGAGGTGGGTTATGGGGGTTTATATTACGCTTACTGCCCCACTAGACACTGACTCCTCTCTGTGCACTGGCACTGGCAGTGCAGAGAGGTGGGTTATGGGGGGTTTATATAGCGCTTACTGCCCACACCAGGCACTGACTCCTCTCTGTGCACGGGCACTGGCAGTGCATAGAGGAGGGTTATGGGGGTTTATATAGCGCTTACTGCCCCCACCAGGCACTGACTCCTCTCTGTGCACAGGCACTGGTAGTGCAGAGAGGTGTATTATGGGGCTTTATTTAGCGCTCACTGCCCCCCACAAGGCACGGACTCCTCTCTGTGCACTGGCACTGGCAGTGCAAAGATGTGGATTATGGGGGTTTATATAGCGTTTACTGCCGCCACCAGGCGCTGACTCCTCTCTGTGCACAGGCACTGGCAGTACGGAGAGGTAGATTATGGGGGTTTATATAGTTCTTACTGCCCCAGCAGGCACTGACTCCTCTCTGTGCACAGGCACTGGCAGTGCAGAGAAGTGTATTATGGGGCTTTATTTAGCGCTCACTGCCCCCACCAGGCACTGACTCCTCTCTGTGCACTGGCACTGGCAGTGCAGAGAGGTGGATTATGGGGGTTTATAAAGTTCTTACTGCACCACCAGGCACTGACTCCTCTCTGTGCACGGGCACTGGCATTGCAGAGAGGAGGGTTATGGCAGTTTATATAGCGCTTACTGCCCCACTAGGCACTGACTCCTCTCTGTGCACGGGCACTTACAGTGCAGAGAGGTGGGTTATGGGGGTTTATATAGCGCATAATGCCTCCACCAGGCACTTGCTCCTCTCTGTGCACAGGCACTGCCAGTGCAGAGAGGTGGGTTATGGGGGTTTATATAGCGCTTACTGTCCCCCTCCAGTCACTGACTCCTCTCTGTGCACGGGCACTGGCACTGCATAGAGGAGGGTTATGGGGGTTTATATAGCGCTTCCTGCACCCACCAGGCACTGACTCCTCTCTGTGCACAGGCACTGCCAGTGCAGAGAGGTGGGTTATGGGGGTTTATATAGCGCTTACTGCCCCCGGATCACTGACATAATATCAACTAGAAAAATATAGGCATATAAAAAATCGACTACAAAATATCGACTACAAAAATATCAGAGTCCTGTCTACAAACAGGTAAGTACAAAAATATCGAATCAAAAATATCGTTTAAAAATATGTACTTTGTAAAAATATCGAATTTATTAAAATTAATGTAAAATTAAAAAATATTAAAAATAAATAACTAAAATATACTTAAAAATACTTAAATACCCTTAAAATTATTAAATATTTAATTGAAGTTATAAAAAAAATACAATTTTATTTTTAAAAAAAATATATATATTAACATAATATTGTAAAAAAAATGTACAATATTATTACCCTAGCATAGCAAGAGTGTTAAAATGACTATTCGCACTCCAATAAGTGCAACAGTAGGGAAAGCGTTGGATAGCGTAGCGGTAAAAATTACTATTCCCACTCCAGTGAGTGCAACAGTAGGGAAAGCGTTGGATAGCGTAGGGGTAAAAATTACTATTCCCACTCCAGTGAATGCAACAGTAGGGAAAGCGTTGGATAGCGTAGGAGTAAAAATTACTATTCCCACTCCAGGGAGTGCAACAGTAGGGAAAGCGTTGGATAGCGTAGGGATAAAAATTACTATTCCCACTCTAAAGAGTGCAACAGTAGGGAAACCGTTGGATAGCGTAAGGGTACAAATTACTATTCCCACTCCAAACAGTGCAACATTGGTGAAAGCGTTGGATAGCGTAGGGGTAAAAATTACTATTCACAGTCCAGTGAGTGCAACAGTAGGGAAAGCGTTAGATAGCGTAGGGGTAAAAATTACTATTCCCACTCCAGTGGGTGAAACAATAGGGAAAGCGTTGGATAGCGTAGGGGTAAAAATTATTATTCCAACTCACAAGAGTGCAACAGTAGGGAAAGCGTTGGATAGCGTAAGGGTTAAAATTACTATTCCCACTCCAAAGAATGCAACAGTAGGGAAAGCGTTGGATAGCGTAGGGGTAAAAATTACTATTCCCACTCCAGTCGGTGCAACAGTAGGGAAAGCGTTGGATAGCGTAGGGGTAAAAATTACTATTCCCACTCCAATGAGTGCAACAGTAGGGAAAGCGTTGGATAGCGTAGGGGTAAAAATTACTATTCCCACTCCAGTGAGTGCAACAGTAGGGAAAGCGTTGGATAGTGTAGAGGTAAAAATTACTATTCCCACTCCAGTGGGTGCAACAGTAGGGAAAGCGTTGGATAGCGTAGGGGTAACAATTACCATTCCCACTCCAGTGAGTGCAACAGTAGAGAAAGCATTGGATAGCGTAGGGGTTAAAATTACTATTCCCACTCCAGTGAGTGCAACAGTAGGGAAAGCGTTGGATAGTGTAGAGGTAAAAATTACTATTCCCACTCCAGTGGGTGCAACAGTAGGGAAAGCGTTGGATAGCGTAGGGGTAACAATTACCATTCCCACTCCAGTGAGTGCAACAGTAGAGAAAGCATTGGATAGCGTAGGGGTTAAAATTACTATTGCCACTCCAAAGAGTGCAACAGTAGGGAAAGCGTTGGATAGCGTAGGGGAAAAAATTACTATTCCCACTCCAGAAAGTGCAACAGTAGGGAAAGTAAATACTTCATATATTATTTAAAAAAATATAAATTAATATCTATAAAACATTAATTTAAAGTAATTACCAATTTAATATAATATAATATTTAATCAATTAAAATTCCAAATTAAAATTAATTATTACAATTAGTTACCTATTCATAAAAATTAATTACAAATTAACAATTAATTAATTAACAATTAGAAGTTTATTAACAATTAATTCAAATTAAATACAATTAAATAAATTGAATTATTTAATTAATTATAAATACATTACTTCCCACCCTATTCCCCTATAAACCCACAACCCGCTACAGAAAATAAAGTAGTAAAATTAACATAATTAGCAATTAATCAATTAAATAAAAGTAATTGTCAATTAAAATTTAATTAATTACCCATAAATAATTAATTAACAATTAATTCTAAATAAATACCAATGAATATTTTTAAATATTTAATTAATTATAAATAAATTACTTCCCACCCAATTCCCCTATTAACCAACAACCCGCTACAGAAAATAAATTAGTTAAATTAACATAATTAGCAATTAATCAATTAAATAAAAGTAATTGCCAATTAAAATTTAATAAATTACCAAGTATAAATTAATTAACAGTTAATTAAAAATGAATACCAATAAATACATTTACATATGTAATTAATCATAATTAAATTACTTCCCACTCTATTCCCCTATAAACCCACAACCCACTACAGAATTAAATGACGCAAAAATTAAAAAAACAAAATTCATTAATTAAAATAAATTATAACATAAATACACACTTTTCACACATATAACTACATAAAAACACTATAAAAAATTTCAATATTATTAGAAATTCGATAATTTTAATAACCTATATTATATACTTCGATATTTTAACTTTCTATATTTTTAACATTCAATATTACATTACTTACCTTAAAAACGATATTTTTGATGTCTATATTCTCCCCATTCGATATTTTGTCCATTCTATATTTTAAACTCGATATTATGTCCATTCGATATTTTTTACTCAATATTTTGACTGTTTACCACTGCCTCTACCAGGCACTGACTCCTCCCTTTGCACAGGCACTGGCAGTGCAGAGAGGTGGGTTATGGCAGTTTATATAACGCTTATTGCCCCCACCAGGCACTGACTCCTTTCTTTGCACAAGCACTGGAGAGAGGTGGGTTATGGGGGTTTATATAGCGCTTACTGCCCCCACAAGGCGCTGACTCCTCTCTGGTCACAGGCACTGGTAGTGCAGAGAGGAAGGTTATGGGGGTTTATATAGCGCTTACTGCCCCCACCAGGCACTGACTCCTCTCTGTGCACAGGCACTAGTAGTGCAGAGAGGAAGGTTATGGGGGTTTATATAGCGCTTACTGTCCCCCTCCATGCACTGACTCCTCTGTGCACAGGCACTGGCAGTGCAGAGAGGTGGGTTATGGGGGTTTATATAGCGCTTACTGCCCCCACCAGGCACTGACTCCTCTCTGTGCACGGGCACTGGCAGTGCATAGAGGAGGGTTATGGGGGTTTATATAGCGCTTCCTGCCCCCACCAGGCACTGACTCCTCTCTGTGCACGGGCACTGGCAGTGCATAGAGGAGGGTTATGGGGGTTTATATAGCGCTTACTGCCCCCACCAGGCACTGACTCCTCTCTGTGCACAGGCACTGGTAGTGCAGAGAGGTGTATTATGGGGCTTTATTTAGCGCTCACTGCCCCCCACAAGGCACGGACTCCTCTCTGTGCACTGGCACTGGCAGTGCAGAGATGTGGATTATGGGGGTTTATATAGCGTTTACTGCCGCCACCAGGCGCTGACTCCTCTCTGTGCACAGGCACTGGCAGTACGGAGAGGTAGATTATGGGGGTTTATATAGTTCTTACTGCCCCAGCAGGCACTGACTCCTCTCTGTGCACAGGCACTGGCAGTGCAGAGAAGTGTATTATGGGGCTTTATTTAGCGCTCACTGCCCCCACCAGGCACTGACTCCTCTCTGTGCACTGGCACTGGCAGTGCAGAGAGGTGGATTATGGGGGTTTATAAAGTTCTTACTGCACCACCAGGCACTGACTCCTCTCTGTGCACGGGCACTGGCATTGCAGAGAGGAGGGTTATGGCAGTTTATATAGCGCTTACTGCCCCACTAGGCACTGACTCCTCTCTGTGCACGGGCACTTACAGTGCAGAGAGGTGGGTTATAGGGGGTTTATATAGTGCTTACTGCCCCCACCAGGCACTGACTCCTCTCTGTTCACAGGCACTGGCAGTGCGGACAGGTGGGTTATGGGGGTTTATATAGCGCTTACTGCCCCCACCAGGCACTGACTCCTCTCACTGCACGGGCACTGGCAGTACAGAGAGGTGGGTTATGGGGGTTTATATAGCGCTTACTGTCCCCCTCCAGGCACTTACTCCTCTGTGCACAGTCACTGGCAGTGCATACAGGTGGGTTATGGTGGTTTATATAGCGCTTACTGCCCAACCAGGCACTGACTCCTCTCTGTGCACAGGCACTGGCAGTGCAGAGAGGTGTATTATGGGGCTTTATTTAGCGCTCATTGCCCCCACCAGGCACTGACTCCTCTCTGTGCACAGGCACTGGCAGTGCAGAGAGGTGGATTATGGGGGTTTATATAGCGCCAACTGGCCCCACCATGCACTGACTCCTCTCTGTGCACAGGCACTGGCAGTGCAGAGAGGAGGGTTATGGGGGTTTATATAGCGCTTACTGCCCCCACCAGGCGCTGACTCCTCTCTGTGCACAGGCATTGGCAGTACAGAGAGGTAGATTATGGGGGTTTATATAGTTCTTACTGCCCCACCAGGCACTGACTCCTCTGTGCACAGGCACTGGCAGTGGAGAGAGGAGGGTTATGGCAGTTTATATAGCGCTTACTGCCCCACTAGGCACTGACTTCTCTCTATTCACAGGCACTGGCAGTGCAGAGAGGTGGGTTATGGGGGTTTATATTACGCTTACTGCCCCACTAGACACTGACTCCTCTCTGTGCACTGGCACTGGCAGTGCAGAGAGGTGGGTTATGGGGGGTTTATATAGCGCTTACTGCCCACACCAGGCACTGACTCCTCTCTGTGCACGGGCACTGGCAGTGCATAGAGGAGGGTTATGGGGGTTTATATAGCGCTTACTGCCCCCACCAGGCACTGACTCCTCTCTGTGCACAGGCACTGGTAGTGCAGAGAGGTGTATTATGGGGCTTTATTTAGCGCTCACTGCCCCCCACAAGGCACGGACTCCTCTCTGTGCACAGGCACTGGCAGTGCAGAGATGTGGATTATGGGGGTTTATATAGCGTTTACTGCCGCCACCAGGCGCTGACTCCTCTCTGTGCACAGGCACTGGCAGTACGGAGAGGTAGATTATGGGGGTTTATATAGTTCTTACTGCCCCAGCAGGCACTGACTCCTCTCTGTGCACAGGCACTGGCAGTGCAGAGAAGTGTATTATGGGGCTTTATTTAGTGCTCACTGCCCCCACCAGGCACTGACTCCTCTCTGTGCACTGGCACTGGCAGTGCAGAGAGGTGGATTATGGGGGTTTATAAAGTTCTTACTGCACCACCAGGCACTGACTCCTCTCTGTGCACGGGCACTGGCATTGCAGAGAGGAGGGTTATGGCAGTTTATATAGCGCTTACTGCCCCACTAGGCACTGACTCCTCTCTGTGCACGGGCACTTACAGTGCAGAGAGGTGGGTTATAGGGGGTTTATATAGCGCTTACTGCCCCCACCAGGCACTGACTCCTCTCTGTTCACAGGCACTGGCAGTGCGGACAGGTGGGTTATGGGGGTTTATATAGCGCTTACTGCCCCCACCAGGCACTGACTCCTCTCACTGCACGGGCACTGGCAGTACAGAGAGGTGGGTTATGGGGGTTTATATAGCGCTTACTGTCCCCCTCCAGGCACTTACTCCTCTGTGCACAGTCACTGGCAGTGCATACAGGTGGGTTATGGCGGTTTATATAGCGCTTACTGCCCCAACCAGGCACTGACTCCTCTCTGTGCACAGGCACTGGCAGTGCAGAGAGGTGTATTATGGGGCTTTATTTAGCGCTCATTGCCCCCACCAGGCACTGACTCCTCTCTGTGCACAGGCACTGGCAGTGCAGAGAGGTGGATTATGGGGGTTTATATAGCGCCAACTGGCCCCACCATGCACTGACTCCTCTCTGTGCACAGGCACTGGCAGTGCAGAGAGGAGGGTTATGGGGGTTTATATAGCGCTTACTGCCCCCACCAGGCGCTGACTCCTCTCTGTGCACAGGCATTGGCAGTACAGAGAGGTAGATTATGGGGGTTTATATAGTTCTTACTGCCCCACCAGGCACTGACTCCTCTGTGCACAGGCACTGGCAGTGGAGAGAGGAGGGTTATGGCAGTTTATATAGCGCTTACTGCCCCACTAGGCACTGACTTCTCTCTATTCACAGGCACTGGCAGTGCAGAGAGGTAGGTTATGGGGGTTTATATTTCGCTTACTGCCCCACTAGACACTGACTCCTCTCTGTGCACTGGCACTGGCAGTGCAGAGAGGTGGGTTATGGGGGGTTTATATAGCGCTTACTGCCCACACCAGGCACTGACTCCTCTCTGTGCACGGGCACTGGCAGTGCATAGAGGAGGGTTATGGGGATTTATATAGCGCTTACTGCCCCCACCAGGCACTGACTCCTCTCTGTGCACAGGCACTGGTAGTGCAGAGAGGTGTATTATGGGGCTTTATTTAGCGCTCACTGCCCCCCACAAGGCACGGACTCCTCTCTGTGCACTGGCACTGGCAGTGCAGAGATGTGGATTATGGGGGTTTATATAGCGTTTACTGCCGCCACCAGGCGCTGACTCCTCTCTGTGCACAGGCACTGGCAGTACGGAGAGGTAGATTATGGGGGTTTATATAGTTCTTACTGCCCCAGCAGGCACTGACTCCTCTCTGTGCACAGGCACTGGCAGTGCAGAGAAGTGTATTATGGGGCTTTATTTAGCGCTCACTGCCCCCACCAGGCACTGACTCCTCTCTGTGCACTGGCACTGGCAGTGCAGAGAGGTGGATTATGGGGGTTTATAAAGTTCTTACTGCACCACCAGGCACTGACTCCTCTCTGTGCACGGGCACTGGCATTGCAGAGAGGAGGGTTATGGCAGTTTATATAGCGCTTACTGCCCCACTAGGCACTGACTCCTCTCTGTGCACGGGCACTTACAGTGCAGAGAGGTGGGTTATAGGGGGTTTATATAGCGCTTACTGCCCCCACCAGGCACTGACTCCTCTCTGTTCACAGGCACTGGCAGTGCGGACAGGTGGGTTATGGGGGTTTATATAGCGCTTACTGCCCCCACCAGGCACTGACTCCTCTCACTGCACGGGCACTGGCAGTACAGAGAGGTGGGTTATGGGGGTTTATATAGCGCTTACTGTCCCCCTCCAGGCACTTACTCCTCTGTGCACAGTCACTGGCAGTGCATACAGGTGGGTTATGGCGGTTTATATAGCGCTTACTGCCCCAACCAGGCACTGACTCCTCTCTGTGCACAGGCACTGTCAGTGCAGAGAGGTGTATTATGGGGCTTTATTTAGCGCTCACTGCCCCCCACAAGGCACGGACTCCTCTCTGTGCACAGGCACTGGCAGTGCAGAGATGTGGATTATGGGGGTTTATATAGCGTTTACTGCCGCCACCAGGCGCTGACTCCTCTCTGTGCACAGGCAGTGGCAGTGCAGAGAGGTGGGTTATGGGGGTTTACATAGCGCATAATGCCCCCCTCCAGTCACTGACTCCTCTCTGTGCACGGGCACTGGCACTGCATAGAGGAGGGTTATGGGGGTTTATATTGCGCTTACTGCCCCACCAGGCACTGACTCCTCTCTGTGCACGGGCACTGGCAGTGCAGAGAGGTGTATTATGGGGCTTTATTTAGCGCTCATTGCCCCCACCAGGCACTGACTCCTCTCTGTGCACAGGCACTGGCAGTGCAGAGAGGTGGATTATGGGGGTTTATATAGCGCCAACTGGCCCCACCATGCACTGACTCCTCTCTGTGCACAGGCACTGGCAGTGCAGAGAGGAGGGTTATGGGGGTTTATATAGCGCTTACTGCCCCCACCAGGTGCTGACTCCTCTCTGTGCACAGGCATTGGCAGTACAGAGAGGTAGATTATGGGGGTTTATATAGTTCTTACTGCCCCACCAGGCACTGACTCCTCTGTGCACAGGCACTGGCAGTGGAGAGAGGAGGGTTATGGCAGTTTATATAGCGCTTACTGCCCCACTAGGCACTGACTTCTCTCTATTCACAGGCACTGGCAGTGCAGAGAGGTGGGTTATGGGGGTTTATATTACGCTTACTGCCCCACTAGACACTGACTCCTCTCTGTGCACTGGCACTGGCAGTGCAGAGAGGTGGGTTATGGGGGGTTTATATAGCGCTTACTGCCCACACCAGGCACTGACTCCTCTCTGTTCACAGGCACTGGCAGTGCAGACAGGTGGGTTATGGGGGTTTATATAGCGCTTACTACCCCCCCAGGCACTGACTCCTCTGTGCACAGGCACTGGCAGTACAGAGAGGTGGGTTATGGGGGTTTGTATAGCGCTTACTGTCCCCCTCCAGGCACTTACTCCTCTGTGCACAGTCACTGGCAGTGCAGACAGGTGGGTTATGGCGGTTTATATAGTGCTTACTGCCCCGACCAGGCACTGACTCCTGTCTGTGCACAGGCACTGGCAGTGCAGAGAGGTGTATTATGGGGCTTTATTTAGCGCTCACTGCCCCCACCAGGCACTGACTCCTCTCTGTGCACAGGCACTGGCAGTGCAGAGAGGAGGGTTATGGGGGTTTATATAGCGCTAACTTACCCCACCATGCACTGACTCCTCTCTGTGCACAGGCACTGGCAGTGCAGAGAGGAGGGTTATGGGGGTTTATATTACGCTTACTGCCCCACTAGGCACTGACTCCTCTCTGTGCACGGGCACTGGCAGTGCATAGAGGAGGGTTATGGGGGTTTATATAGCGCTTCCTGCCCCCACCAGGCACTGACTCCTCTCTGTGCACAGGCACTGGCAAAGCAGAGAGGTGTATTATGGGGCTTTATTTAGCGCTCACTGCCCCCACCAGGCACTGACTCCTCTCTGTGCACAGGCACTGGCAGTGCAGAGAGGAGGGTTATGGAGGTTTATATAGCGCTAACTGGACCCACCGGGCACTGACTCCTCTCTGTGCACAGGCACTGGCAATGCAGAGAGGTGTATTATGGGGCTTTATTTAGCGCTCACTGCCCCCACCAGGCACTGACTCCTCTCTGTGCACAGGCACTGGCAGTGCAGAGAGGAGGGTTATGGGGGTTTATAAAGCGCTAACTGGCCCCACCAGGCACTGACTCCTCTCTATGCACAGGCACTGGCAATGCAGAGAGGTGTATTATGGGGCTTTATTTAGCGCTCACTGCCCCCACCAGGCACTGACTCCTCTCAGTGCACGGGCATTTGCAGTGCAGATAGGGGGGGTTATGGGCTTTTATGTAGCGCTCACTGCCCCCACCAGGCACTGACTCCTCTCTGTGCACGTGCACTGGCAGTGCAGAGAGGTGGGTTATGGGGCTTTATTTAGCGCTCACTGCCCCCACCAGGCACTGACTCCTCTGTGCACAGGCACTGGCAGTGCAGAGAGGTGGGTTATGGGGCTTTATTTAGCGCTCACTGCCCCCACCAGGCACTGACTCCTCTCTGTGCACAGGCACTGGCAGTGCAGAGAGGAGGGTTATGGGGGTTTATATAGCGCTAACTGGCCCCACCAGGCACTGACTCCTCTCTGTGCACAGGCACTGGCAATGCAGAGAGGTGTATTATGGGGCTTTATTTAGCGCTCACTGCCCCCACCAGGCACTGACTCCTCTCTGTGCACGTGCACTGGCAGTGCAGAGAGGTGGGTTATGGGGCTTTATTTAGCGCTCACTGCCCCCAGCAGGCACTGACTCCTCTGTGTGCACAGGCACTGGCAGTGCAGAGAGGGGGGGTTATGGGGGTTTATATAGTTCTTACTGCCCCACCAGGCAATGACCCCTCTCTGTGCACAGGCACTGGCAGTGCAGAGAGGTAGGTTATGGGGATAAATATAGCGCTTACTGCCCCCACCAGGCACAAAAGCGTCAGGGCGCAGAAACTTGCAGTGCAGAGAGGTAGGTTATGGGGGTTTATATAGCGCTTACTGCCCCACCAGGCACTGACTCCTCTCTGTGCACTGGCAGTGCAGAGAGGTGGGTTATGGGGGTTTATATTACGCTTACTGCCCCACTAGGCACTGACTCCTCTCTGTGCACGGGCACTGGCACTGCAGAGAGGAGGGTTATGGGGGTTTATATAGCGCTTACTGCCTCCACCAGGCACTGACTCCTGTCTGTGCAAAGGTCCTGGCAGTGGAGAGAGGAGGGTTATGGGTGTTTATATAGCGCATACTGTCCCCACCAGGCACTGACTCCTCTCTGTCCACAGGCACTGGCAGTGCAGACAGGTGGGTTATGGGGGTTTATATAGCGCTTACTGCCCCCACCAGGCACTGACTCCTCTATGTGCACAGGCACTGCACAGAGGAGGGCTATGGTGGTTTATATTGCGCTTACTGCCCCACCAGGCACTGACTATTCTCTGTGCACAGGCACTGGCAGTGCAGAGAGGTGGGTTATGGGGGTTTATATAGCGCTTACTGCCCCCACCAGGCACTGACTCCTCTCTGTGCACAGGCACTGGCAGTGCATACAGGTGGGTTATGGGAGTTTATATAGCGCTTACTGCCCCACCAGTCACTGACTCCTCTCTGTGCACAGGCACTGGAGAGAAGAGGGTTATGTGGGTTTATATAGCGCTTCCTGCACCCACCAGGCACTGACTCCTCTCTATGCACAGGCAGTGGCAGTGCAGAGAGGTGGGTTATGGGGGTTTACATAGCGCACAATGCCCCCACCAGGCACTTGCTCCTCTCTGTGCACAGGCAGGGGCAGTGCAGAGAGGTGGGTTATGGGGGTTTACATAGCGCACAATGCCCCCACCAGGCACTTGCTCCTCTCTGTGCACAGGCACTGCCAGTGCAGAGAGGTGGGTTATGGGGGTTTATATAGCGCTTACTGTCCCCCTCCAGTCACTGACTCCTCTCTGTGCACGGGCACTGGCACTGCATAGAGGAGGGTTATGGGGGTTTATATAGCGCTTCCTGCACCCACCAGGCACTGACTCCTCTCTGTGCACAGACACTGGCCATGCAGAGAGGAGGGTTATGGGGGTTTATATAGCGCTAACTGGCCCCACCATGCACTGACTCCTCTCTGTGCACAGGCACTGGCAGTGCAGAGAGGAGGGTTATGGGGGTTTATATAGCGCTAACTGGCCCCACCATGCACTGACTCCTCTCTGTGCACAGGCACTGGCAGTGCAGAGAGGAGGGTTATGGGGTTTTATATAGCGCTAACTGGCCCCACCATGCACTGACTCCTCTCTGTGCACAGGCACTGGTAGTGCAGAGAGGAGGGTTATGGGGGTTTATATAGCGCTTACTGCCCCCACCAGGCGCTGACTCCTCTCTGTGCACAGGCATTGGCAGTACAGAGAGGTAGATTATGGGGGTTTATATAATTCTTACTGCCCCACCAGGCACTGACTCCTCTCTGTGCACAGGCACTGGCAGTGGAGAGAGGAGGGTTATGACAGTTTATATAGCGCTTACTGCCCCACTAGGCACTGACTTCTCTCTATTCACAGGCACTGGCAGTGCAGAGAGGTGGGTTATGGGGGTTTATATTACGCTTACTGCCCCACTAGACACTGACTCCTCTCTGTGCACTGGCACTGGCAGTGCAGAGAGGTGGGTTATGGGGGGTTTATATAGCGCTTACTGCCCACACCAGGCACTGACTCCTCTCTGTTCACAGGCCCTGGCAGTGCAGACAGGTGGGTTATGGGGGTTTATATAGCGCTTACTACCCCCCCCCCCCCCAGGCACTGACTCCTCTGTGCACAGGCACTGGCAGTACAGAGAGGTGGGTTATGGGGGTTTATATAGCGCTTACTGCCCCGACCAGGCACTGACTCCTCTCTGTGCACAGGCACTGGCAGTGCAGAGAGGTGTATTATGGGGCTTCATTTAGCGCTCACTGCCCCCACCAGGCACTGACTCCTCTCTGTGCACAGGCACTGGCAGTGCAGAGAGGAGGGTTATGGGGGTTTATATAGCGCTAACTGGCCCCACCATGCACTGACTCCTCTCTGTGCACAGGCACTGGCAGTGCAGAGAGGAGGGTTATGGGGGTTTATATTACGCTTACTGCCCCACTAGGCACTGACTCCTCTCTGTGCACGGGCACTGGCAGTGCATAGAGGAGGGTTATGGGGGTTTATATAGCGCTTCCTGCCCCCACCAGGCACTGACTCCTCTCTGTGCACAGGCACTGGCAAAGCAGAGAGGTGTATTATGGGGCTTTATTTAGCGCTCACTGCCCCCACCAGACACTTACTCCTCTCTGTGCACAGGCACTGGCAGTGCAGAGAGGAGGGTTATGGAGGTTTATATAGCGTTAACTGGCCCCACCAGCCACTGACTCCTCTCTGTGCACAGGCACTGGCAATGCAGAGAGGTGTATTATGGGGCTTTATTTAGCGCTCACTGCCCCCACCAGGCACTGACTCCTCTCTGTGCACAGGCACTGGCAGTGCAGTGAGGAGGGTTATGGGGGTTTATATAGCGCTAACTGGCCCCACCAGGCACTGACTCGTCTCTGTGCACAGGCACTGGCAATGCAGAGAGGTGTATTATGGGGCTTTATTTAGCGCTCACTGCCCCCACCAGGCACTGACTCCTCTCTGTGCACAGGCACTGGCAGTGCAGAGAGGAGGGTTATGGGGGGTTATATAGCGCTAACTGGCCCCACCAGGCACTGACTCGTCTCTGTGCACAGGCACTGGAGAGAAGAGGGTTATGTGGGTTTATATAGCGCTTCCTGCCCCCACCAGGCACTGACTCCTCTCTGTGCACGTGCACTGGCAGTGCAGAGAGGTGGGTTATGGGGCTTTATTTAGCGCTCACTGCCCCCAGCAGGCACTGACTCCTCTGTGTGCACAGGCACTGGCAGTGCAGAGAGGGGGGGTTATGGGGGTTTATATAGTTCTTACTGCCCCACCAGGCAATGACCCCTCTCTGTGCACAGGCACTGGCAGTGCAGAGAGGTAGGTTATGGGGATAAATATAGCGCTTACTGCCCCCACCAGGCACAAAAGCGTCAGGGCGCAGAAACTTGCAGTGCAGAGAGGTAGGTTATGGGGGTTTATATAGCGCTTACTGCCCCACCAGGCACTGACTCCTCTCTGTGCACTGGCAGTGCAGAGAGGTGGGTTATGGGGGTTTATATTACGCTTACTGCCCCACTAGGCACTGACTCCTCTCTGTGCACGGGCACTGGCACTGCAGAGAGGAGGGTTATGGGGGTTTATATAGCGCTTACTGCCTCCACCAGGCACTGACTCCTGTCTGTGCAAAGGTCCTGGCAGTGGAGAGAGGAGGGTTATGGGTGTTTATATAGCGCATACTGTCCCCACCAGGCACTGACTCCTCACTGTCCACAGGCACTGGCAGTGCAGACAGGTGGGTTATGGGGGTTTATATAGCGCTTACTGCCCCCACCAGGCACTGACTCCTCTATGTGCACAGGCACTGCACAGAGGAGGGCTATGGTGGTTTATATTGCGCTTACTGCCCCACCAGGCACTGACTATTCTCTGTGCACAGGCACTGGCAGTGCAGAGAGGTGGGTTATGGGGGTTTATATAGCGCTTACTGCCCCCACCAGGCACTGACTCCTCTCTGTGCACAGGCACTGGCAGTGCAGACAGGTGGGTTATGGGAGTTTATATAGCGCTTACTGCCCCACCAGTCACTGACTCCTCTCTGTGCACAGGCACTGGAGAGAAGAGGGTTATGTGGGTTTATATAGCGCTTCCTGCACCCACCAGGCACTGACTCCTCTCTATGCACAGGCAGTGGCAGTGCAGAGAGGTGGGTTATGGGGGTTTACATAGCGCACAATGCCCCCACCAGGCACTTGCTCCTCTCTGTGCACAGGCAGGGGCAGTGCAGAGAGGTGGGTTATGGGGGTTTACATAGCGCACAATGCCCCCACCAGGCACTTGCTCCTCTCTG
Source organism: Lissotriton helveticus (assembly GCF_964261635.1). Taxonomy (NCBI): domain Eukaryota; kingdom Metazoa; phylum Chordata; class Amphibia; order Caudata; family Salamandridae; genus Lissotriton; species Lissotriton helveticus. Next base: position 423,144 of record NC_136065.1, on the reverse strand, counting down.
TGCACAGGCACTGCCAGTGCAGAGAGGTGGGTTATGGGGGTTTATATAGCGCTTACTGTCCCCCTCCAGTCACTGACTCCTCTCTGTGCACGGGCACTGGCACTGCATAGAGGAGGGTTATGGGGGTTTATATAGCGCTTCCTGCACCCACCAGGCACTGACTCCTCTCTGTGCACAGACACTGGCCATGCAGAGAGGAGGGTTATGGGGGTTTATATAGCGCTAACTGGCCCCACCATGCACTGACTCCTCTCTGTGCACAGGCACTGGCAGTGCAGAGAGGAGGGTTATGGGGGTTTATATAGCGCTAACTGGCCCCACCATGCACTGACTCCTCTCTGTGCACAGGCACTGGCAGTGCAGAGAGGAGGGTTATGGGGTTTTATATAGCGCTAACTGGCCCCACCATGCACTGACTCCTCTCTGTGCACAGGCACTGGTAGTGCAGAGAGGAGGGTTATGGGGGTTTATATAGCGCTTACTGCCCCCACCAGGCGCTGACTCCTCTCTGTGCACAGGCATTGGCAGTACAGAGAGGTAGATTATGGGGGTTTATATAGTTCTTACTGCCCCACCAGGCACTGACTCCTCTCTGTGCACAGGCACTGGCAGTGGAGAGAGGAGGGTTATGACAGTTTATATAGCGCTTACTGCCCCACTAGGCACTGACTTCTCTCTATTCACAGGCACTGGCAGTGCAGAGAGGTGGGTTATGGGGGTTTATATTACGCTTACTGCCCCACTAGACACTGACTCCTCTCTGTGCACTGGCACTGGCAGTGCAGAGAGGTGGGTTATGGGGGGTTTATATAGCGCTTACTGCCCACACCAGGCACTGACTCCTCTCTGTTCACAGGCCCTGGCAGTGCAGACAGGTGGGTTATGGGGGTTTATATAGCGCTTACTACCCCCCCCCCCCCCCAGGCACTGACTCCTCTGTGCACAGGCACTGGCAGTACAGAGAGGTGGGTTATGGGGGTTTATATAGCGCTTACTGCCCCGACCAGGCACTGACTCCTCTCTGTGCACAGGCACTGGCAGTGCAGAGAGGTGTATTATGGGGCTTCATTTAGCGCTCACTGCCCCCACCAGGCACTGACTCCTCTCTGTGCACAGGCACTGGCAGTGCAGAGAGGAGGGTTATGGGGGTTTATATTACGCTTACTGCCCCACTAGGCACTGACTCCTCTCTGTGCACGGGCACTGGCAGTGCATAGAGGAGGGTTATGGGGGTTTATATAGCGCTTCCTGCCCCCACCAGGCACTGACTCCTCTCTGTGCACAGGCACTGGCAAAGCAGAGAGGTGTATTATGGGGCTTTATTTAGCGCTCACTGCCCCCACCAGACACTTACTCCTCTCTGTGCACAGGCACTGGCAGTGCAGAGAGGAGGGTTATGGAGGTTTATATAGCGTTAACTGGCCCCACCAGCCACTGACTCCTCTCTGTGCACAGGCACTGGCAATGCAGAGAGGTGTATTATGGGGCTTTATTTAGCGCTCACTGCCCCCACCAGGCACTGACTCCTCTCTGTGCACAGGCACTGGCAGTGCAGTGAGGAGGGTTATGGGGGTTTATATAGCGCTAACTGGCCCCACCAGGCACTGACTCGTCTCTGTGCACAGGCACTGGCAATGCAGAGAGGTGTATTATGGGGCTTTATTTAGCGCTCACTGCCCCCACCAGGCACTGACTCCTCTCTGTGCACAGGCACTGGCAGTGCAGAGAGGAGGGTTATGGGGGGTTATATAGCGCTAACTGGCCCCACCAGGCACTGACTCCTCTCTGTGCACAGGCACTGGCAATGCAGAGAGGTGTATTATGGGGCTTTATTTAGCGCTCACTGCCCCCACCAGGCACTGACTCCTCTCAGTGCACGGGCATTTGCAGTGCAGATAGGGGGGGTTATGGGCTTTTATGGAGCGCTCACTGCCCCCACCAGGCACTGACTCCTCTCTGTGCACGTGCACTGGCAGTGCAGAGAGGTGGGTTATGGGGCTTTATTTAGCGCTCACTGCCCCCACCAGGCACTGACTCCTCTGTGCACGGGCACTGGCAGTGCAGAGAGGTGGGTTATGGGGCTTTATTTAGCGCTCACTGCCCCCACCAGGCACTGACTCCTCTCTGTGCACAGGCACTGGCAGTGCAGAGAGGAGGGTTATGGGGGTTTATATAGCGCTAACTGGCCCCACCAGGCACTGACTCCTCTCTGTGCACAGGCACTGGCAATGCAGAGAGGTGTATTATGGGGCTTTATTTAGCGCTCACTGCCCCCACCAGGCACTGACTCCTCTCAGTGCACGGGCACTGGCAGTGCAGATAGGGGGGGTTATGGGCTATTATGTAGCGCTCACTGCCCCCACCAGGCACTGACTCCTCTCTGTGCACGTGCACTGGCAGTGCAGAGAGGTGGGTTATGGGGCTTTATTTAGCGCTCACTGCCCCCAGCAGGCACTGACTCCTCTCTGTGCACAGGCACTGGCAGTGCAGAGAGGAGGGTTATGGGGGTTTATATAGCGCTAACTTACCCCACCATGCACTGATTCCTCTCTGTGCACAGGCACTGGCAGTGCAGAGAGGAGGGTTATGGGGGTTTATATTACGCTTACTGCCCCACTAGGCACTGACTCCTCTCTGTGCACGGGCACTGGCAGTGCATAGAGGAGGGTTATGGGGGTTTATATAGCGCTTCCTGCCCCCACCAGGCACTGACTCCTCTCTGTGCACAGGCACTGGCAAAGCAGAGAGGTGTATTATGGGGTTTTATTTAGCGCTCACTGCCCCCACCAGGCACTGACTCCTCTCTGTGCACAGGCACTGGCAGTGCAGAGAGGAGGGTTATGGAGGTTTATATAGCGCTAACTGGACCCACCGGGCACTGACTCCTCTCTGTGCACAGGCACTGGCAATGCAGAGAGGTGTATTATGGGGCTTTATTTAGCGCTCACTGCCCCCACCAGGCACTGACTCCTCTCTGTGCACAGGCACTGGCAGTGCAGAGAGGAGGGTTATGGGGGTTTATATAGCGCTAACTGGCCCCACCAGGCACTGACTCCTCTCTATGCACAGGCACTGGCAATGCAGAGAGGTGTATTATGGGGCTTTATTTAGCGCTCACTGCCCCCACCAGGCACTGACTCCTCTCAGTGCACGGGCATTTGCAGTGCAGATAGGGGGGGTTATGGGCTTTTATGTAGCGCTCACTGCCCCCACCAGGCACTGACTCCTCTCTGTGCACGTGCACTGGCAGTGCAGAGAGGTGGGTTATGGGGCTTTATTTAGCGCTCACTGCCCCCACCAGGCACTGACTCCTCTGTGCACGTGCACTGGCAGTGCAGAGAGGTGGGTTATGGGGCTTTATTTAGCGCTCACTGCCCCAGCAGGCACTGACTCCTCTGTGTGCACAGGCACTGGCAGTGCAGAGAGGGGGGGTTATGGGGATAAATATAGCGCTTACTGCCCCCACCAGGCACAAAAGCGTCAGGGCGCAGAAACTTGCAGTGCAGAGAGGTAGGTTATGGGGGTTTATATAGCGCTTACTGCCCCACCAGGCACTGACTCCTCTCTGTGCACTGGCAGTGCAGAGAGGTGGGTTATGGGGGTTTATATAGCGCTTACTGCCCCACTAGGCACTGACTCCTCTCTGTGCACGGGCACTGGCACTGCAGAGAGGAGGGTTATGGGGGTTTATATAGCGCTTCCTGCCCCCACCAGGCACTGACTCCTCTCTGTGCACAGGCACTGGCAGTGCAGAGACGTGGGTTATGGGGGTTTATATAGCGCTTACTGCCTCCACCAGGCACTGACTCCTGTCTGTGCAAAGGTCCTGGCAGTGGAGAGAGGAGGGTTATGGGTGTTTATATAGCGCATACTGTCCCCACCAGGCACTGACTCCTCTCTGTCCACAGGCACTGGCAGTGCAGACAGGTGGGTTATGGGGGTTTATATAGCGCTTACTGCCCCCACCAGGCACTGACTCCTCTATGTGCACAGGCACTGCACAGAGGAGGGCTATGGTGGTTTATATTGCGCTTACTGCCCCACCAGGCACTGACTATTCTCTGTGCACAGGCACTGGCAGTGCAGAGAGGTGGGTTATGGGGGTTTATATAGCGCTTACTGCCCCCACCAGGCACTGACTCCTCTCTGTGCACAGGCACTGGCAGTGCAGACAGGTGGGTTATGGGGGTTTATATAGCGCTTACTGCCCCACCAGTCACTGACTCCTCTCTGTGCACAGGCACTGGAGAGAAGAGGGTTATGTGGGTTTATATAGCGCTTCCTGCACCCACCAGGCACTGACTCCTCTCTATGCACAGGCACTGGCAGTGCAGAGAGGAGGGTTATGGGGGTTTATATAGCGCTTACTGTCCCCCTCCAGTCACTGACTCCTCTCTGTGCACAGGCACTGGCAGTGCAGAGAGGAGGGTTATGGGGGTTTATATAGCGCTAACTGGCCCCACCATGCACTGACTCCTCTCTGTGCACAGGCACTGGCAGTTCAGAGAGGAGGGTTATGGGGGTTTATATAGCGCTAACTGGCCCCACCATGCACTGACTCCTCTCTGTGCACAGGCACTGGCAGTGCAGAGAGGAGGGTTATGGGGTTTTATATAGCGCTAACTGGCCCCACCATGCACTGACTCCTCTCTGTGCACAGGCACTGGTAGTGCAGAGAGGAGGGTTATGGGGGTTTATATAGCGCTTACTGCCCCCACCAGGCGCTGACTCCTCTCTGTGCACAGGCATTGGCAGTACAGAGAGGTAGATTATGGGGGTTTATATAGTTCTTACTGCCCCACCAGGCACTGACTCCTCTCTGTGCACAGGCACTGGCAGTGGAGAGAGGAGGGTTATGACAGTTTATATAGCGCTTACTGCCCCACTAGGCACTGACTTCTCTCTATTCACAGGCACTGGCAGTGCAGAGAGGTGGGTTATGGGGGTTTATATTACGCTTACTGCCCCACTAGACACTGACTCCTCTCTGTGCACTGGCACTGGCAGTGCAGAGAGGTGGGTTATGGGGGGTTTATATAGCGCTTACTGCCCACACCAGGCACTGACTCCTCTCTGTTCACAGGCCCTGGCAGTGCAGACAGGTGGGTTATGGGGGTTTATATAGCGCTTACTACCCCCCCCAGGCACTGACTCCTCTGTGCACAGGCACTGGCAGTACAGAGAGGTGGGTTATGGGGGTTTATATAGCGCTTACTGCCCCGACCAGGCACTGACTCCTCTCTGTGCACAGGCACTGGCAGTGCAGAGAGGTGTATTATGGGGCTTCATTTAGCGCTCACTGCCCCCACCAGGCACTGACTCCTCTCTGTGCACAGGCACTGGCAGTGCAGAGAGGAGGGTTATGGGGGTTTATATAGCGCTAACTGGCCCCACCATGCACTGACTCCTCTCTGTGCACAGGCACTGGCAGTGCAGAGAGGAGGGTTATGGGGGTTTATATTACGCTTACTGCCCCACTAGGCACTGACTCCTCTCTGTGCACGGGCACTGGCAGTGCATAGAGGAGGGTTATGGGGGTTTATATAGCGCTTCCTGCCCCCACCAGGCACTGACTCCTCTCTGTGCACAGGCACTGGCAAAGCAGAGAGGTGTATTATGGGGCTTTATTTAGCGCTCACTGCCCCCACCAGACACTGACTCCTCTCTGTGCACAGGCACTGGCAGTGCAGAGAGGAGGGTTATGGAGGTTTATATAGCGTTAACTGGCCCCACCAGGCACTGACTCCTCTCTGTGCACAGGCACTGGCAATGCAGAGAGGTGTATTATGGGGCTTTATTTAGCGCTCACTGCCCCCACCAGGCACTGACTCCTCTCTGTGCACAGGCACTGGCAGTGCAGTGAGGAGGGTTATGGGGGTTTATATAGCGCTAACTGGCCCCACCAGGCACTGACTCGTCTCTGTGCACAGGCACTGGCAATGCAGAGAGGTGTATTATGGGGCTTTATTTAGCGCTCACTGCCCCCACCAGGCACTGACTCCTCTCTGTGCACAGGCACTGGCAGTGCAGAGAGGAGGGTTATGGGGGGTTATATAGCGCTAACTGGCCCCACCAGGCACTGACTCCTCTCTGTGCACAGGCACTGGCAATGCAGAGAGGTGTATTATGGGGCTTTATTTAGCGCTCACTGCCCCCACCAGGCACTGACTCCTCTCAGTGCACGGGCATTTGCAGTGCAGATAGGGGGGGTTATGGGCTTTTATGGAGCGCTCACTGCCCCCACCAGGCACTGACTCCTCTCTGTGCACGTGCACTGGCAGTGCAGAGAGGAGGGTTATGGGGGTTTATATTACGCTTACTGCCCCACTAGGCACTGACTCCTCTCTGTGCACGGGCACTGGCAGTGCATAGAGGAGGGTTATGGGGGTTTATATAGCGCTTCCTGCCCCCACCAGGCACTGACTCCTCTCTGTGCACAGGCACTGGCAAAGCAGAGAGGTGTATTATGGGGCTTTATTTAGCGCTCACTGCCCCCACCAGGCACTGACTCCTCTCTGTGCACAGGCACTGGCAGTGCAGAGAGGAGGGTTATGGAGGTTTATATAGCGTTAACGGGCCCCACCAGGCACTGACTCCTCTCTGTGCACAGGCACTGGCAATGCAGAGAGGTGTATTATGGGGCTTTATTTAGCGCTCACTGCCCCCACCAGGCACTGACTCCTCTCTGTGCACAGGCACTGGCAGTGCAGTGAGGAGGGTTATGGGGGTTTATATAGCGCTAACTGGCCCCACCAGGCACTGACTCGTCTCTGTGCACAGGCACTGGCAATGCAGAGAGGTGTATTATGGGGCTTTATTTAGCGCTCACTGCCCCCACCAGGCACTGACTCCTCTCTGTGCACAGGCACTGGCAGTGCAGAGAGGAGGGTTATGGGGGGTTATATAGCGCTAACTGGCCCCACCAGGCACTGACTCCTCTCTGTGCACAGGCACTGGCAATGCAGAGAGGTGTATTATGGGGCTTTATTTAGCGCTCACTGCCCCCACCAGGCACTGACTCCTCTCAGTGCACGGGCATTTGCAGTGCAGATAGGGGGGGTTATGGGCTTTTATGGAGCGCTCACTGCCCCCACCAGGCACTGACTCCTCTGTGCACAGGCACTGGCACTGCAGAGAGGTGGGTTATGGGGCTTTATTTAGCGCTCACTGCCCCCACCAGGCACTGACTCCTCTCAGTGCACGGGCATTTGCAGTGCAGATAGGGGGGGTTATGGGCTTTTATGGAGCGCTCACTGCCCCCACCAGGCACTGACTCCTCTCTGTGCACGTGCACTGGCAGTGCAGAGAGGTGGGTTATGGGGCTTTATTTAGCGCTCACTGCCCCCACCAGGCACTGACTCCTCTGTGCACGGGCACTGGCAGTGCAGAGAGGTGGGTTATGGGGCTTTATTTAGCGCTCACTGCCCCCACCAGGCACTGACTCCTCTCTGTGCACAGGCACTGGCAGTGCAGTGAGGAGGGTTATGGGGGTTTATATAGCGCTAACTGGCCCCACCAGGCACTGACTCGTCTCTGTGCACAGGCACTGGCAATGCAGAGAGGTGTATTATGGGGCTTTATTTAGCGCTCACTGCCCCCACCAGGCACTGACTCCTCTCTGTGCACAGGCACTGGCAGTGCAGAGAGGAGGGTTATGGGGGGTTATATAGCGCTAACTGGCCCCACCAGGCACTGACTCCTCTCTGTGCACAGGCACTGGCAATGCAGAGAGGTGTATTATGGGGCTTTATTTAGCGCTCACTGCCCCCACCAGGCACTGACTCCTCTCAGTGCACGGGCATTTGCAGTGCAGATAGGGGGGGTTATGGGCTTTTATGGAGCGCTCACTGCCCCCACCAGGCACTGACTCCTCTGTGCACAGGCACTGGCACTGCAGAGAGGTGGGTTATGGGGCTTTATTTAGCGCTCACTGCCCCCACCAGGCACTGACTCCTCTCAGTGCACGGGCATTTGCAGTGCAGATAGGGGGGGTTATGGGCTTTTATGGAGCGCTCACTGCCCCCACCAGGCACTGACTCCTCTCTGTGCACGTGCACTGGCAGTGCAGAGAGGTGGGTTATGGGGCTTTATTTAGCGCTCACTGCCCCCACCAGGCACTGACTCCTCTGTGCACGGGCACTGGCAGTGCAGAGAGGTGGGTTATGGGGCTTTATTTAGCGCTCACTGCCCCCACCAGGCACTGACTCCTCTCTGTGCACAGGCACTGGCAGTGCAGTGAGGAGGGTTATGGGGGTTTATATAGCGCTAACTGGCCCCACCAGGCACTGACTCGTCTCTGTGCACAGGCACTGGCAATGCAGAGAGGTGTATTATGGGGCTTTATTTAGCGCTCACTGCCCCCACCAGGCACTGACTCCTCTCTGTGCACAGGCACTGGCAGTGCAGAGAGGAGGGTTATGGGGGGTTATATAGCGCTAACTGGCCCCACCAGGCACTGACTCCTCTCTGTGCACAGGCACTGGCAATGCAGAGAGGTGTATTATGGGGCTTTATTTAGCGCTCACTGCCCCCACCAGGCACTGACTCCTCTCAGTGCACGGGCATTTGCAGTGCAGATAGGGGGGGTTATGGGCTTTTATGGAGCGCTCACTGCCCCCACCAGGCACTGACTCCTCTCTGTGCACGTGCACTGGCAGTGCAGAGAGGAGGGTTATGGGGGTTTATATTACGCTTACTGCCCCACTAGGCACTGACTCCTCTCTGTGCACGGGCACTGGCAGTGCATAGAGGAGGGTTATGGGGGTTTATATAGCGCTTCCTGCCCCCACCAGGCACTGACTCCTCTGTGCACAGGCACTGGCACTGCAGAGAGGTGGGTTATGGGGCTTTATTTAGCGCTCACTGCCCCCACCAGGCACTGACTCCTCTGTGCACGGGCACTGGCAGTGCAGAGAGGTGGGTTATGGGGCTTTATTTAGCGCTCACTGCCCCCACCAGGCACTGACTCCTCTCTGTGCACAGGCACTGGCAGTGCAGAGAGGAGGGTTATGGGGGTTTATATAGCGCTAACTGGCCCCACCAGGCACTGACTCCTCTCTGTGCACAGGCACTGGCAATGCAGAGAGGTGTATTATGGGGCTTTATTTAGCGCTCACTGCCCCCACCAGGCACTGACTCCTCTCAGTGCACGGGCACTGGCAGTGCAGATAGGGGGGGTTATGGGCTATTATGTAGCGCTCACTGCCCCCACCAGGCACTGACTCCTCTCTGTGCACGTGCACTGGCAGTGCAGAGAGGTGGGTTATGGGGCTTTATTTAGCGCTCACTGCCCCCAGCAGGCACTGACTCCTCTGTGTGCACAGGCACTGGCAGTGCAGAGAGGGGGGGTTATGGGGGTTTATATAGTTCTTACTGCCCCACCAGGCAATGACTCCTCTCTGTGCACAGGCACTGGCAGTGCAGAGAGGTAGGTTATGGGGATAAATATAGCGCTTACTGCCCCCACCAGGCACAAAAGCGTCAGGGCGCAGGAACTTGCAGTGCAGAGAGGTAGGTTATGGGGGTTTATATAGCGCATACTGTCCCCACCAGGCACTGACTCCTCTCTGTCCACAGGCACTGGCAGTGCAGACAGGTGGGTTATGGGGGTTTATATAGCGCTTACTGCCCCCACCAGGCACTGACTCCTCTATGTGCACAGGCACTGCACAGAGGAGGGCTATGGTGGTTTATATTGCGCTTACTGCCCCACCAGGCACTGACTATTCTCTGTGCACAGGCACTGGCAGTGCAGAGAGGTGGGTTATGGGGGTTTATATAGCGCTTACTGCCCCCACCAGGCACTGACTCCTCTCTGTGCACAGGCACTGGCAGTGCAGAGAGGAGGGTTATGGGGTTTTATATAGCGCTAACTGGCCCCACCATGCACTGACTCCTCTCTGTGCACAGGCACTGGTAGTGCAGAGAGGAGGGTTATGGGGGTTTATATAGCGCTTACTGCCTCACCAGTCACTGACTCCTCTGTGTGCACAGGCACTGGAGAGAAGAGGGTTATGTGGGTTTATATAGCGCTTCCTGCACCCACCAGGCACTGACTCCTCTCTATGCACAGGCAGTGGCAGTGCAGAGTGGTGGGTTATGGGGGTTTACATAGCGCACAATGCCCCCACCAGGCACTTGCTCCTCTCTGTGCACAGGCACTGCCAGTGCAGAGAGGTGTGTTATGGGGGTTTATATAGCGCTTACTGCCCCCACCAGGCACTGAATCCTCTCTGTGCACAGGCACTGGCAGTGGAGAGAGGAGGGTTATGACAGTTTATATAGCGCTTACTGCCCCACTAGGCACTGACTTCTCTCTATTCACAGGCACTGGCAGTGCAGAGAGGTGGGTTATGGGGGTTTATATTACGCTTACTGCCCCACTAGACACTGACTCCTCTCTGTGCACTGGCACTGGCAGTGCAGAGAGGTGGGTTATGGGGGGTTTATATAGCGCTTACTGCCCACACCAGGCACTGACTCCTCTCTGTTCACAGGCCCTGGCAGTGCAGACAGGTGGGTTATGGGGGTTTATATAGCGCTTACTACCCCCCCCCAGGCACTGACTCCTCTGTGCACAGGCACTGGCAGTACAGAGAGGTGGGTTATGGGGGTTTATATAGCGCTTACTGCCCCGACCAGGCACTGACTCCTCTCTGTGCACAGGCACTGGCAGTGCAGAGAGGTGTATTATGGGGCTTCATTTAGCGCTCACTGCCCCCACCAGGCACTGACTCCTCTCTGTGCACAGGCACTGGCAGTGCAGAGAGGAGGGTTATGGGGGTTTATATAGCGCTAACTGGCCCCACCATGCACTGACTCCTCTCTGTGCACAGGCACTGGCAGTGCAGAGAGGAGGGTTATGGGGGTTTATATTACGCTTACTGCCCCACTAGGCACTGACTCCTCTCTGTGCACGGGCACTGGCAGTGCATAGAGGAGGGTTATGGGGGTTTATATAGCGCTTCCTGCCCCCACCAGGCACTGACTCCTCTCTGTGCACAGGCACTGGCAAAGCAGAGAGGTGTATTATGGGGCTTTATTTAGCGCTCACTGCCCCCACCAGACACTGACTCCTCTCTGTGCACAGGCACTGGCAGTGCAGAGAGGAGGGTTATGGAGGTTTATATAGCATTAACTGGCCCCACCAGGCACTGACTCCTCTCTGTGCACAGGCACTGGCAATGCAGAGAGGTGTATTATGGGGCTTTATTTAGCGCTCACTGCCCCCACCAGGCACTGACTCCTCTCTGTGCACAGGCACTGGCAGTGCAGTGAGGAGGGTTATGGGGGTTTATATAGCGCTAACTGGCCCCACCAGGCACTGACTCGTCTCTGTGCACAGGCACTGGCAATGCAGAGAGGTGTATTATGGGGCTTTATTTAGCGCTCACTGCCCCCACCAGGCACTGACTCCTCTCTGTGCACAGGCACTGGCAGTGCAGAGAGGAGGGTTATGGGGGGTTATATAGCGCTAACTGGCCCCACCAGGCACTGACTCCTCTCTGTGCACAGGCACTGGCAATGCAGAGAGGTGTATTATGGGGCTTTATTTAGCGCTCACTGCCCCCACCAGGCACTGACTCCTCTCAGTGCACGGGCATTTGCAGTGCAGATAGGGGGGGTTATGGGCTTTTATGGAGCGCTCACTGCCCCCACCAGGCACTGACTCCTCTCTGTGCACGTGCACTGGCAGTGCAGAGAGGAGGGTTATGGGGGTTTATATTACGCTTACTGCCCCACTAGGCACTGACTCCTCTCTGTGCACGGGCACTGGCAGTGCATAGAGGAGGGTTATGGGGGTTTATATAGCGCTTCCTGCCCCCACCAGGCACTGACTCCTCTCTGTGCACAGGCACTGGCAAAGCAGAGAGGTGTATTATGGGGCTTTATTTAGCGCTCACTGCCCCCACCAGGCACTGACTCCTCTCTGTGCACAGGCACTGGCAGTGCAGAGAGGAGGGTTATGGAGGTTTATATAGCGTTAACTGGCCCCACCAGGCACTGACTCCTCTCTGTGCACAGGCACTGGCAATGCAGAGAGGTGTATTATGGGGCTTTATTTAGCGCTCACTGCCCCCACCAGGCACTGACTCCTCTCTGTGCACAGGCACTGGCAGTGCAGTGAGGAGGGTTATGGGGGTTTATATAGCGCTAACTGGCCCCACCAGGCACTGACTCGTCTCTGTGCACAGGCACTGGCAATGCAGAGAGGTGTATTATGGGGCTTTATTTAGCGCTCACTGCCCCCACCAGGCACTGACTCCTCTCTGTGCACAGGCACTGGCAGTGCAGAGAGGAGGGTTATGGGGGGTTATATAGCGCTAACTGGCCCCACCAGGCACTGACTCCTCTCTGTGCACAGGCACTGGCAATGCAGAGAGGTGTATTATGGGGCTTTATTTAGCGCTCACTGCCCCCACCAGGCACTGACTCCTCTCAGTGCACGGGCATTTGCAGTGCAGATAGGGGGGGTTATGGGCTTTTATGGAGCGCTCACTGCCCCCACCAGGCACTGACTCCTCTGTGCACAGGCACTGGCACTGCAGAGAGGTGGGTTATGGGGCTTTATTTAGCGCTCACTGCCCCCACCAGGCACTGACTCCTCTGTGCACGGGCACTGGCAGTGCAGAGAGGTGGGTTATGGGGCTTTATTTAGCGCTCACTGCCCCCACCAGGCACTGACTCCTCTCTGTGCACAGGCACTGGCAGTGCAGAGAGGAGGGTTATGGGGGTTTATATAGCGCTAACTGGCCCCACCAGGCACTGACTCCTCTCTGTGCACAGGCACTGGCAATGCAGAGAGGTGTATTATGGGGCTTTATTTAGCGCTCACTGCCCCCACCAGGCACTGACTCCTCTCAGTGCACGGGCACTGGCAGTGCAGATAGGGGGGGGTTATGGGCTATTATGTAGCGCTCACTGCCCCCACCAGGCACTGACTCCTCTCTGTGCACGTGCACTGGCAGTGCAGAGAGGTGGGTTATGGGGCTTTATTTAGCGCTCACTGCCCCCAGCAGGCACTGACTCCTCTGTGTGCACAGGCACTGGCAGTGCAGAGAGGGGGGGTTATGGGGGTTTATATAGTTCTTACTGCCCCACCAGGCAATGACTCCTCTCTGTGCACAGGCACTGGCAGTGCAGAGAGGTAGGTTATGGGGATAAATATAGCGCTTACTGCCCCCACCAGGCACAAAAGCGTCAGGGCGCAGGAACTTGCAGTGCAGAGAGGTAGGTTATGGGGGTTTATATAGCGCATACTGTCCCCACCAGGCACTGACTCCTCTCTGTCCACAGGCACTGGCAGTGCAGACAGGTGGGTTATGGGGGTTTATATAGCGCTTACTGCCCCCACCAGGCACTGACTCCTCTATGTGCACAGGCACTGCACAGAGGAGGGCTATGGTGGTTTATATTGCGCTTACTGCCCCACCAGGCACTGACTATTCTCTGTGCACAGGCACTGGCAGTGCAGAGAGGTGGGTTATGGGGGTTTATATAGCGCTTACTGCCCCCACCAGGCACTGACTCCTCTCTGTGCACAGGCACTGGCAGTGCAGAGAGGAGGGTTATGGGGTTTTATATAGCGCTAACTGGCCCCACCATGCACTGACTCCTCTCTGTGCACAGGCACTGGTAGTGCAGAGAGGAGGGTTATGGGGGTTTATATAGCGCTTACTGCCCCACCAGTCACTGACTCCTCTGTGTGCACAGGCACTGGAGAGAAGAGGGTTATGTGGGTTTATATAGCGCTTCCTGCACCCACCAGGCACTGACTCCTCTCTATGCACAGGCAGTGGCAGTGCAGAGTGGTGGGTTATGGGGGTTTACATAGCGCACAATGCCCCCACCAGGCACTTGCTCCTCTCTGTGCACAGGCACTGCCAGTGCAGAGAGGTGTGTTATGGGGGTTTATATAGCGCTTACTGCCCCCACCAGGCACTGAATCCTCTCTGTGCACAGGCAGTGGCAGTGCAGAGTGGAGGGTTATGGGGGTTTATATAGCGCTTCCTGCACCCACCAGGCACTGACTCCTCTCTGTGCACAGGCACTGGCCATGCAGAGAGGAGGGTTATGGGGGTTTATATAGCGCTAACTGGCCCCACCATGCACTGACTTCTCTCTGTGCACAGGCACTGGCAGTGCAGAGAGGAGCGTTATGGGGGTTTATATAGCGCTAACTGGCCCCACCATGCACTGACTCCTCTCTGTGCACAGGCACTGGTAGTGCAGAGAGGAGGGTTATGGGGGTTTATATAGCGCTAACTGGCCCCACCATGCACTGACTCCTCTCTGTGCACAGGCACTGGCAGTGCAGAGAGGAGGGTTATGGGGGTTTATATAGCGCTTCCTGCACCCACCAGGCACTGACTCCTCTCTGTGCACAGGCACTGGCCATGCAGAGAGGAGGGTTATGGGGGTTGATATAGCGCTAACTGGCCCCACCATGCACTGACTCCTCTCTGTGCACAGGCACTGGCAGTGCAGAGAGGAGGGTTATGGGGGTTTATATAGCGCTAACTGGCCCCACCATGCACTGACTCCTCTCTGTGCACAGGCACTGGCAGTGCAGAGAGGAGGGTTATGGGGTTTTATATAGCACTAACTGGCCCCACCATGCACTGACTCCTCTCTGTGCACAGGCACTGGTAGTGCAGAGAGGAGGGTTATGGGGGTTTATATAGCGCTTACTGCCCCCACCAGGCGCTGACTCCTCTCTGTGCACAGGCATTGGCAGTACAGAGAGGTAGATTATGGGGGTTTATATAGTTCTTACTGCCCCACCAGGCACTGACTCCTCTCTGTGCACAGGCACTGGCAGTGGAGAGAGGAGGGTTATGACAGTTTATATAGCGCTTACTGCCCCACTAGGCACTGACTTCTCTCTATTCACAGGCACTGGCAGTGCAGAGAGGTGGGTTATGGGGGTTTATATTACGCTTACTGCCCCACTAGACACTGACTCCTCTCTGTGCACTGGCACTGGCAGTGCAGAGAGGTGGGTTATGGGGGGTTTATATAGCGCTTACTGCCCACACCAGGCACTGACTCCTCTCTGTTCACAGGCCCTGGCAGTGCAGACAGGTGGGTTATGGGGGTTTATATAGCGCTTACTACCCCCCCCCCAGGCACTGACTCCTCTGTGCACAGGCACTGGCAGTACAGAGAGGTGGGTTATGGGGGTTTATATAGCGCTTACTGCCCCGACCAGGCACTGACTCCTTTCTGTGCACAGGCACTGGCAGTGCAGAGAGGTGTATTATGGGGGCTTCATTTAGCGCTCACTGCCCCCACCAGGCACTGACTCCTCTCTGTGCACAGGCACTGGCAGTGCAGAGAGGAGGGTTATGGGGGTTTATATAGCGCTAACTGGCCCCACCATGCACTGACTCCTCTCTGTGCACAGGCACTGGCAGTGCAGAGAGGAGGGTTATGGGGGTTTATATTACGGTTACTTCCCCACTAGGCACTGACTCCTCTCTGTGCACGGGCACTGGCAGTGCATAGAGGAGGGTTATGGGGGTTTATATAGCGCTTCCTGCCCCCACCAGGCACTGACTTCTCTCTGTGCACAGGCACTGGCAAAGCAGAGAGGTGTATTATGGGGCTTTATTTAGCGCTCACTGCCCCCACCAGGCACTGACTCCTCTCTGTGCACAGGCACTGGCAGTGCAGAGAGGAGGGTTATGGAGGTTTATATAGCGTTAACTGGCCCCACCAGGCACTGACTCCTCTCTGTGCACAGGCACTGGCAATGCAGAGAGGTGTATTATGGGGCTTTATTTAGCGCTCACTGCCCCCACCAGGCACTGACTCCTCTCTGTGCACAGGCACTGGCAGTGCAGAGAGGAGGGTTATGGGGGTTTATATAGCGCTAACTGGCCCCACCAGGCACTGACTCCTCTCTGTGCACAGGCACTGGCAATGCAGAGAGGTGTATTATGGGGCTTTATTTAGCGCTCACTGCCTCCACCAGGCACTGACTCCTCTCAGTGCACGGGCACTGGCAGTGCAGATAGGGGGGGTTATGGGCTTTTATGTAGCGCTCACTGCCCCCACCAGGCACTGACTCCTCTCTGTGCACGTGCACTGGCAGTGCAGAGAGGTGGGTTATGGGGCTTTATTTAGCGCTCACTGCCCCCACCAGGCACTGACTCCTCTCTGTGCACAGGCACTGGCAGTGCAGAGAGGAGGGTTATGGGGGTTTATATAGCGCTAACTGGCCCCACCAGGCACTGACTCCTCTCTGTGCACAGGCACTGGCAATGCAGAGAGGTGTATTATGGGGCTTTATTTAGCGCTCACTGCCCCCACCAGGCACTGACTCCTCTCAGTGCACGGGCACTGGCAGTGCAGATAGGGGGGGTTATGGGCTATTATGTAGCGCTCACTGCCCCCACCAGGCACTGACTCCTCTCTGTGCACGTGCACTGGCAGTGCAGATAGGGGGGGTTATGGGCTATTATGTAGCGCTAACTGGCCCCACCAGGCACTGACTCCTCTCTGTGCACAGGCACTGGCAATGCAGAGAGGTGTATTATGGGGCTTTATTTAGCGCTCACTGCCCCCACCAGGCACTGACTCCTCTCAGTGCACGGGCACTGGCAGTGCAGATAGGGGGGGTTATGGGCTATTATGTAGCGCTAACTGGCCCCACCAGGCACTGACTCCTCTCTGTGCACAGGCACTGGCAATGCAGAGAGGTGTATTATGGGGCTTTATTTAGCGCTCACTGCCCCCACCAGGCACTGACTCCTCTCAGTGCACGGGCACTGGCAGTGCAGATAGGGGGGGTTATGGGCTATTATGTAGCGCTCACTGCCCCCACCAGGCACTGACTCCTCTCTGTGCACGTGCACTGGCAGTGCAGAGAGGTGGGTTATGGGGCTTTATTTAGTGCTCACTGCCCCCAGCAGGCACTGACTCCTCTGTGTGCACAGGCACTGGCAGTGCAGAGAGGGGGGGTTATGGGGGTTTATATAGTTCTTACTGCCCCACCAGGCAATGACTCCTCTCTGTGCACAGGCACTGGCAGTGCAGAGAGGTAGGTTTTGGGGATAAATATAGCGCTTACTGCCCCCACCAGGCACCAAAGCGTCAGGGCGCAGGAACTTGCAGTGCAGAGAGGTAGGTTATGGGGGTTTATATAGCGCATACTGTCCCCACCAGGCACTGACTCCTCTCTGTCCACAGGCACTGGCAGTGCAGACAGGTGGGTTATGGGGGATTATATAGCGCTTACTGCCCCCACCAGGCACTGACTCCTCTATGTGCACAGGCACTGCACAGAGGAGGGCTATGGTGGTTTATATTGCGCTTACTGCCCCACCAGGCACTGACTATTCTCTGTGCACAGGCACTGGCAGTGCAGAGAGGTGGGTTATGGGGGTTTATATAGCGCTTACTGCCCCCACCAGGCACTGACTCCTCTCTGTGCACAGGCACTGGCAGTGCAGACAGGTGGGTTATGGGAGTTTATATAGCGCTTACTGCCCCACCAGTCACTGACTCCTCTCTGTGCACAGGCACTGGAGAGAAGAGGGTTATGTGGGTTTATATAGCGCTTCCTGCACCCACCAGGCACTGACTCCTCTCTATGCACAGGCAGTGGCAGTGCAGAGAGGTGGGTTATGGGGGTTTACATAGCGCATAATGCCCCCCTCCAGTCACTGACTCCTCTCTGTGCACGGGCACTGGCACTGCATAGAGGAGGGTTATGGGGGTTTATATAGCGCTTCCTGCACCCACCAGGCACTGACTCCTCTCTGTGCACAGGCACTGGCCATGCAGAGAGGAGGGTTATGGGGGTTTATATAGCGCTAACTGGCCCCACCATGCACTGACTCCTCTCTGTGCACAGGCACTGGCAGTGCAGAGAGGAGGGTTATGGGGTTTTATATAGCGCTAACTGGCCCCACCATGCACTGACTCCTCTCTGTGCACAGGCACTGGTAGTGCAGAGAGGAGGGTTATGGGGGTTTATATAGCGCTTACTGCCCCCACCAGGCGCTGACTCCTCTCTGTGCACAGGCATTGGCAGTACAGAGAGGTAGATTATGGGGGTTTATATAGTTCTTACTGCCCCACCAGGCACTGACTCCTCTCTGTGCACAGGCACTGGCAGTGGAGAGAGGAGGGTTATGACAGTTTATATAGCGCTTACTGCCCCACTAGGCACTGACTTCTCTCTATTCACAGGCACTGGCAGTGCAGAGAGGTGGGTTATGGGGGTTTATATTACGCTTACTGCCCCACTAGACACTGACTCCTCTCTGTGCACTGGCACTGGCAGTGCAGAGAGGTGGGTTATGGGGGGTTTATATAGCGCTTACTGCCCACACCAGGCACTGACTCCTCTCTGTTCACAGGCCCTGGCAGTGCAGACAGGTGGGTTATGGGGGTTTATATAGCTCTTACTACCCCCCCCAGGCACTGACTCCTCTGTGCACAGGCACTGGCAGTACAGAGAGGTGGGTTATGGGGGTTTATATAGCGCTTACTGCCCCGACCAGGCACTGACTCCTCTCTGTGCACAGGCACTGGCAGTGCAGAGAGGTGTATTATGGGGCTTCATTTAGCGCTCACTGCCCCCACCAGGCACTGACTCCTCTCTGTGCACAGGCACTGGCAGTGCAGAGAGGAGGGTTATGGGGGTTTATATAGCGCTAACTGGCCCCACCATGCACTGACTCCTCTCTGTGCACAGGCACTGGCAGTGCAGAAAGGAGGGTTATGGGGGTTTATATTACGCTTACTGCCCCACTAGGCACTGACTCCTCTCTGTGCACGGGCACTGGCAGTGCATAGAGGAGGGTTATGGGGGTTTATATAGCGCTTCCTGCCCCCACCAGGCACTGACTCCTCTCTGTGCACAGGCACTGGCAAAGCAGAGAGGTGTATTATGGGGCTTTATTTAGCGCTCACTGCCCCCACCAGGCACTGACTCCTCTCTGTGCACAGGCACTGGCAGTGCAGAGAGGAGGGTTATGGAGGTTTATATAGCGTTAACTGGCCCCACCAGGCACTGACTCCTCTCTGTGCACAGGCACTGGCAATGCAGAGAGGTGTATTATGGGGCTTTATTTAGCGCTCACTGCCCCCACCAGGCACTGACTCCTCTCTGTGCACAGGCACTGGCAGTGCAGTGAGGAGGGTTATGGGGGTTTATATAGCGCTAACTGGCCCCACCAGGCACTGACTCGTCTCTGTGCACAGGCACTGGCAATGCAGAGAGGTGTATTATGGGGCTTTATTTAGCGCTCACTGCCCCCACCAGGCACTGACTCCTCTCTGTGCACAGGCACTGGCAGTGCAGAGAGGAGGGTTATGGGGGGTTATATAGCGCTAACTGGCCCCACCAGGCACTGACTCCTCTCTGTGCACAGGCACTGGCAATGCAGAGAGGTGTATTATGGGGCTTTATTTAGTGCTCACTGCCCCCACCAGGCACTGACTCCTCTCAGTGCACGGGCATTTGCAGTGCAGATAGGGGGGGTTATGGGCTTTTATGGAGCGCTCACTGCCCCCACCAGGCACTGACTCCTCTCTGTGCACGTGCACTGGCAGTGCAGAGAGGTGGGTTATGGGGCTTTATTTAGCGCTCACTGCCCCCACCAGGCACTGACTCCTCTGTGCACGGGCACTGGCAGTGCAGAGAGGTGGGTTATGGGGCTTTATTTAGCGCTCACTGCCCCCACCAGGCACTGACTCCTCTCTGTGCACAGGCACTGGCAGTGCAGAGAGGAGGGTTATGGGGGTTTATATAGCGCTAACTGGCCCCATCAGGCACTGACTCCTCTCTGTGCACAGGCACTGGCAATGCAGAGAGGTGTATTATGGGGCTTTATTTAGCGCTCACTGCCCCCACCAGGCACTGACTCCTCTCTGTGCACAGGCACTGGCAGTGCAGAGAGGAGGGTTATGGGGGTTTATATAGCGCTAACTGGCCCCACTAGGCACTGACTCCTCTCTGTGCACGGGCACTGGCAGTGCATAGAGGGTTATGGGGGTTTATATAGCGCTTCCTGCCCCCACCAGGCACTAACTCCTCTCTGTGCACAGGCACTGGCAATGCAGAGAGGTGTATTATGGGGCTTTATTTAGCGCTCACTGCCCCCACCAGGCACTGACTCCTCTCTGTGCACAGGCACTGGCAGTGCAGAGAGGAGGGTTATGGAGGTTTATATAGCGCTAACTGGCCCCACCAGGCACTGACTCCTCTCTGTGCACAGGCACTGGCAGTGCAGATAGGGGGGGTTATGGGCTATTATGTAGCGCTCACTGCCCCCACCAGGCACTGACTCCTCTCTGTACACGTGCACTGGCAGTGCAGAGAGGTGGGTTATGGGGCTTTATTTAGCGCTCACTGCCCCCACCAGGCACTGACTCCTCTCAGTGCACGGGCTCTGGCAGTGCAGAGAGGAGGGTTATGGGTGTTTATATAGTGCTTACTGCCCTCACCAGGCACTGACTCCTCTCTGTGCACAGGCACTGGCAGTGCAGAGAGGGGGGGTTATGGGGGTTTATATAGTTCTTACTGCCCCACCAGGCAATGACTCCTCTCTGTGCACAGGCACTGGCAGTGCGGAGAGGTAGGTTATGGGGATAAATATAGCGCTTACTGCCCCCACCATGCACAAAAGCGTCAGGGCGCAGGAACTTGCAGTGCAGAGAGGTAGGTTATGGGGGTTTATATAGCGCTTACTGCCCCACCAGGCACTGACTCCTCTCTGTGCACTGGCAGTGCAGAGAGGTGGGTTATGGGGGTTTATATTACGCTTACTGCCCCACTAGGCACTGACTCCTCTCTGTGCACGGGCACTGGCACTGCAGAGAGGAGGGTTATGGGGGTTTATATAGCGCTTCCTGCCCCCACCAGGCACTGACTCCTCTCTGTGCACAGGCACTGGCAGTGCAGAGACGTGGGTTATGGGGGTTTATATAGCGCTTACTGCCTCCACCAGGCACTGACTCCTGTCTGTGCAAAGGTGCTGGCAGTGGAAAGTGGAGGGTTATGGGTGTTTATATAGCGCTTACTGCCCCCACCAGGCAGTGACTCCTCTATGAGCACAGGCACAGGCACTGCACAGAGGAGGGCTATGGTGGTTTATATAGCGTTTACTGCCCCACCAGGCACTGACTGTTCTCTGTGCACAGGCACTGGCAGTGCAGAGAGGTGGGTTATGGGGTTTATATAGCGCTTACTGCCCCCACCAGGCACTGACTCCTCTCTGTGCACAGGCACTGGCAGTGCAGACAGGTGGGTTATGGGAGTTTATATAGCGCTTACTGCCCCACCAGTCACTGACTCCTCTCTATGCACAGGCAGTGGCAGTGCAGAGAGGTGGGTTATGGGGGTTTACATAGAGCACAATGCCCCCACCAGGCACTTGCTCCTCTCTGTGCACAGGCACTGCCAGTGCAGAGAGGTGGGTTATGGGGGTTTATATAGCGCTTACTGCCCCCACCAGGCACTGAATCCTCTCTGTGCACAGGCAGTGGCAGTGCAGAGTGGTGGGTTATGGGGGTTTATATAGCGCATAATGCCCCCACCAGGCACTTGCTCCTCTCTGTGCACAGGCACTGCCAGTGCAGAGAGGTGGGTTATGGGGGTTTATATAGCGCTTACTGTCCCCCTCCAGTCACTGACTCCTCTCTGTGCACGGGCACTGGCACTGCATAGAGGAGGGTTATGGGGGTTTATATAGCGCTTCCTGCACCCACCAGGCACTGACTCCTCTCTGTGCACAGGCAGTGGCAGTGCAGAGTGGTGGGTTATGGGGGTTTATATAGCGCTTACTGTCCCCACCAGGCACTTGCTCCTCTCTGTGCACAGGCACTGCCAGTGCAGAGAGGTGGGTTATGGGGGTTTATATAGCGCTTACTGCCCCTGGATCACTGACATAATATCAACTACAAAAATATAGGCATGTAAAATATCGATTCCAAAATATCGACTACAAAAGTATCGAAGTCCTATCTACAAACAGGTAAGTACAAAAATATCGAATCAAAAATATCGTTTAAAAATATTTACTTTGTAAAAATATCGAATTTAGTAAAATTAATGTAAAATTAAAAAAATATTAAAAATAAATAACTGAAATATACTTAAAAATACTTAAATAACCTTAACATTATTAAATAATTAATTTAAGTTATAAAAAAATACAATTTTATTTGTTAAAACATATATATATATATATTAACATAATATTGTAAAAAAAATTACAATATTATTACCCTAGCATAGCAAGAGTGTTAAAATTACTATTCGCACTCCAATAAGTGCAACAGTAGGGAAAGCGTTGGATAGCGTAGGGGTAAAAATTACTATTCCCACTCCAGGGAGTGCAACAGTAGGGAAAGCGTTGGATAGTGTAGGGGTAAAAATTACTATTCCCACTCTAAAGAGTGTAACAGTAGGGAAACCGTTGGATAGCGTAGGGGTACAAATTACTATTCCCACTCCAAACAGTGCAACATTGGTGAAAGCGTTGGATAGCGTAAGGGTAAAAATTACTATTCACACTCCAGTGAGTGCAACAGTAGGGAAAGCGTTAGATAGCGTAGGGGTAAAAATTACTATTCCCACTCCAGTGGGTGAAACAATAGGGAAAGCGTTGGATAGCATAGGGGTAAAAATTACTATTCCAAATCCAAAGAGTGCAACAGTAGGGAAAGCGTTGGATAGCGTAGGGGTAAAAATTACTATTCCCACTCCAATGGGTGCAACAGTAGGGAAAGCGTTGGATAGCGTATGGGTTAAAAATTACTATTCCCACTCCAATGAGTGCAACAGTAGGGAAAGCGTTGGATTGCGTAGAGGTAAAAATTACTATTCCCACTCCAGTGGGTGCAACAGTAGGGAAAGTGTTGGATAGCGTAGGGGTAAAAATTACTATTCCCACTCCAGTGAGTGCAACAGTAGGGAAAGCGTTGGATAGTGTAGAGGTAAAAATTACTATTCCCACTCCAGTGGGTGCAACAGTAGGGAAAGCGTTGGATAGCGTTGGGGTAAAAATTACTATTCCCACTCCAGTGAGTGCAACAGTAGGGAAAGCATTGGATAGCGTAGGAGTTAAAATTACTATTGCCACTCCAAAGAGTGCAACAGTAGGGAAAGCGTTGGATAGCGTAGGGGTAAAAATTACTATTCCCACTCCAGAAAGTGCAACAGTAGGGAAAGTAAATACTTCATATATTATTTAAAAAAATATAAATTAATATCTATAAAACATTAATTTAAAGTAATTACCAATTTAATATAATATAATAATTAATCAATTAAAATTCCAAATTAAAATTAATTATTACAATTAGTTACCTATTCATAAAAATTAATTACAAATTAACAATTAATTAATTAACAATTACACATTTATTAACAATTAATTCAAATTAAATACAATTAAATAAATTGAATTATTTAATAATTATAAATACATTACTTCCCACCCTATTCCCCTATAAACCCACAACCCGCTACAGAAAATAAAGTAGTAAAATTAACATAATTAGCAATTAATCAATTAAATAAAAGTAATTGGCAATTAAAATTTAATTAATTACCCATAAATAATTAATTAACAAGTAATTCTAAATAAATACCAATGAATATTTTTACATATTTAATTAATTATAAATAAATTACTTCCCACCCAATTCCCCTATAAACCCACAACCCGCTACAGAAAATAAATTAGTAAAATTAACATAATTAGCAATTAATCAATTAATTAAAATTAATTGCCAATTAAAATTTAATAAATTACCAAATATAAATTAATTAACAATTAATTAAAAATGAATACCAATAAATACATTTACATATTTAATTAATTATAATTAAATTACTTCCCAGTCTATTCCCCTATAAACCCACAACCCGCTACAGAATTAAATGACGCAAAAATTAAAAAAACAAAATTCATTAATTAAAATAAATAATAACATTAATACACACTTTTCACACATATAACTACATAAAAACACTATAAAAAATTCGATATTATTAAAAATTCGATAATTTTAATAACCTATATTATATACTTCGATATTTTAACTTTCTATATTTTTAACATTCGGTATTACATTACTTACCTTAAAAACGATATTTTTGATGTCTATATTCTCCCCATTCGATATTTTGTCCATTCTATATTTTAAACTCGATATTATGTCCATTCGATATTTTTTACTCAATATTTTGACTGTTTACCACTGCCTCTACCAGGCACTGACTCCTCCCTTTGCACAGGCACTGGCAGTGTAGAGAGGTGGGTTATGGCAGTTTATATAACGCTTATTGCCCCCCACCAGGCACTGACTAATCTCTGGTCACAGGCACTGGCAGTACAGAGAGGTAGATTATGGGGGTTTATATAGCGCTTACTGTCCCCCTCCATGCACTGACTCCTCTGTGCACAGGCAGTGCAGAGAGGTGGGTTATTGGGGTTTATATAGTGGTTACTGCCCCCGCCAGGCACTGACCCCTCTCTGTGCACAGGCACTGGCAGTGCAGTGAGGTGTATTATGGGGCTTTATTTAGCGCTCACTGCCCCCCACCAGTCACTGACTCCTCTCTGTGCACAGGCACTGGCAGTGCAGAGAAGTGTATTATGGGGCTTTATTTAGCGCTCACTGCCCCCACCAGGCACTGACTCCTCTCTGTGCACTGGCACTGGCAGTGCAGAGAGGTGGATTATGGGGGTTTATAAAGTTTTTACTGCACCACCAGGCACTGACTCCTCTCTGTGCACGGGCACTGGCAGTGCAGAGAGGTGGGTTATGGGGGGTTTATATAGCGCTTACTGCCCCCACCAGGCACTGACTCCTCTGTGCACAGGCAGTGGCAATGCAGACAGGTGGGTTATGGGGGTTTATATAGCGCTTACTGTCCCCCTCCAGGCACTTACTCCTCTGTGCACAGTCACTGGCAGTGCAGACAGGTGGGTTATGGCGGTTTATATAGCGCTTACTGCCCCAACCAGGCACTGACTCCTCTCTGTGCACAGGCACTGGCAGTGCAGAGAGGTGTATTATGGGGCTTTATTTAGCGCTCACTGCCCCCACCAGGCACTGACTCCTCTCTGTGCACAGGCACTGGCAGTGCAGAGAGGAGGGTTATGGGGGTTTATATAGCGCTTACTGCCCCCACCAGGCGCTGACTCCTCTCTGTGCACAGGCACTGGCAGTACAGAGAGGTAGATTATGGGGGTTTATATAGTTCTTACTGCCCCACCAAGCACTGACTCCTCTCTGTGCACAGGCACTGTCAGTGCAGACAGGTGGGTTATGGAGGTTTATATAGCGCTTACTGCCCCCACCAGGCACTGACTCCTCTGTGCACAGGCACTGGCAGTACAGAGAGGTGGGTTATGGGGGTTTGTATAGCGCTTACTGTCCCCCTCCAGGCACTTACTCCTCTGTGCACAGTCACTGGCAGTGCAGACAGGTGGGTTATGGCGGTTTATATAGCGCTTACTGCCCCAACCAGGCACTGACTCCTCTCTGTGCACAGGCACTGGCAGTGCAGAGAGGTGGGTTAAGGGGGTTTATATAGCGCTTACTGCCCCCACCAGGCACTGACTCCTCTCTGTGCACAGGCACTGACAGTGCAGATAGGGGGGGTTATGGGCTTTTATGTAGCGCTCACTGCCCCCACCAGGCACTGACTCCTCTCTGTGCACGGGCACTGACAGTGCAGATAGGGGGGGTTATGGGCTTTTATGTAGCGCTCACTGCCCCAACCAGGCACTGACTCCTCTCTGTGCACAGGCACTGACAGTGCAGATAGGGGGGGTTATGGGCTTTTATGTAGCGCTCACTGCCCCAACCAGGCACTGACTCCTCTCTGTGCACAGGCACTGGCAGTGCAGAGAGGTGGGTTATGGGGCTTTATTTAGCGCTCACTGCCCCCACCAGGCACTGACTCCTCTCAGTGCACGGGCACTGGCAGTGCAGAGAGGAGGGTTATGGGTGTTTATATAGTGCTTACTGCCCTGACCAGGCACTGACTCCTCTATGTGCACAGGCACTGGCAGTGCAGAGAGGTGGGTTATGGGGGCTTATATAGCACCTACTGCCCCCACCAGGTGCTGACTCCTCTCTGTGCACAGGCACTGGCAGTGCAGAGAGGTGGGTTATGGGAGTTTATATAGCGCTCACTGCCCCCACCAGGCACTGACTCCTCTCTGTGCACAGGCACTGGCAGTGCAGAGAGCTGGGTTATGGGGGTTTATATAGCGCTCACTGCCCCCACCAGGCACTGACTCCTCTCTGTGCACAGGCACTGGCAGTGCAGAGAGGTGGGTAATGGGGGTTTATAAAGCGCTCACTGCTCCCACCAGGCACTGACTCCTCTCTGTGCACAGGCACTGGCAGTTCAGAGAGGTGGGTTATGGCGGTTTATATAGCGCTTACTGCCCCCACCAGGCACTGACTCCTCTTTGTGCACGGGCTCTGACAGTGCAGAGAGGTGGGTTATGGGAGTTTATATAGTGCTGACTGACCCCACCAGGCAGTGACTTCTCTCTGAGCACAGGCACTGGCAGTGCATAGAGGTTGGTTATGGGGTTTATATAGCGCTTACTGCCTTCACCAGGCACTGACTCCTCTCTGTGCACGGACTCTGACAGTGCAGAGAGGTGGGTTATTGGGGTTTATATAGCGCTTACTGCCCCCACCAGGCACTCACTCCTCACTGTGCACGGGCAGTGCACACGGGTGGGTTATGTGGGTTTATATAGCGATTACTGCCCCCACCAGGCACTTACTCATCTGTGCACAGTCACTGGCAGTGCAGACAGGTGGGTTATGGGGGTCTATATAGCGCTTACTGCCCCCACCAGGCAGTGACTCCTCTCTGTGCACTGGCACTGGCAGTGCAGAGAGGTGGATTATGGGGGTTTATAAAGTTTTTACTGCACCACCAGGCACTGACTCCTCTCTGTGCACGGGCACTGGCAGTGCAGAGAGGTGGGTTATGGGGGGTTTATATAGCGCTTACTGCCCCCACCAGGCACTGACTCCTCTGTGCACAGGCAGTGGCAATGCAGACAGGTGGGTTATGGGGGTTTATATAGCGCTTACTGTCCCCCTCCAGGCACTTACTCCTCTGTGCACAGTCACTGGCAGTGCAGACAGGTGGGTTATGGCGGTTTATATAGCGCTTACTGCCCCAACCAGGCACTGACTCCTCTCTGTGCACAGGCACTGGCAGTGCAGAGAGGTGTATTATGGGGCTTTATTTAGCGCTCACTGCCCCCACCAGGCACTGACTCCTCTCTGTGCACAGGCACTGGCAGTGCAGAGAGGAGGGTTATGGGGGTTTATATAGCGCTTACTGCCCCCACCAGGCGCTGACTCCTCTCTGTGCACAGGCACTGGCAGTACAGAGAGGTAGATTATGGGGGTTTATATAGTTCTTACTGCCCCACCAAGCACTGACTCCTCTCTGTGCACAGGCACTGTCAGTGCAGACAGGTGGGTTATGGAGGTTTATATAGCGCTTACTGCCCCCACCAGGCACTGACTCCTCTGTGCACAGGCACTGGCAGTACAGAGAGGTGGGTTATGGGGGTTTGTATAGCGCTTACTGTCCCCCTCCAGGCACTTACTCCTCTGTGCACAGTCACTGGCAGTGCAGACAGGTGGGTTATGGCGGTTTATATAGCGCTTACTGCCCCAACCAGGCACTGACTCCTCTCTGTGCACAGGCACTGGCAGTGCAGAGAGGTGGGTTAAGGGGGTTTATATAGCGCTTACTGCCCCCACCAGGCACTGACTCCTCTCTGTGCACAGGCACTGACAGTGCAGATAGGGGGGGTTATGGGCTTTTATGTAGCGCTCACTGCCCCCACCAGGCACTGACTCCTCTCTGTGCACGGGCACTGACAGTGCAGATAGGGGGGGGTTATGGGCTTTTATGTAGCGCTCACTGCCCCAACCAGGCACTGACTCCTCTCTGTGCACAGGCACTGACAGTGCAGATAGGGGGGGTTATGGGCTTTTATGTAGCGCTCACTGCCCCAACCAGGCACTGACTCCTCTCTGTGCACAGGCACTGGCAGTGCAGAGAGGTGGGTTATGGGGCTTTATTTAGCGCTCACTGCCCCCACCAGGCACTGACTCCTCTCAGTGCACGGGCACTGGCAGTGCAGAGAGGAGGGTTATGGGTGTTTATATAGTGCTTACTGCCCTGACCAGGCACTGACTCCTCTATGTGCACAGGCACTGGCAGTGCAGAGAGGTGGGTTATGGGGGCTTATATAGCACCTACTGCCCCCACCAGGTGCTGACTCCTCTCTGTGCACAGGCACTGGCAGTGCAGAGAGGTGGGTTATGGGAGTTTATATAGCGCTCACTGCCCCCACCAGGCACTGACTCCTCTCTGTGCACAGGCACTGGCAGTGCAGAGAGCTGGGTTATGGGGGTTTATATAGCGCTCACTGCCCCCACCAGGCACTGACTCCTCTCTGTGCACAGGCACTGGCAGTGCAGAGAGGTGGGTAATGGGGGTTTATAAAGCGCTCACTGCTCCCACCAGGCACTGACTCCTCTCTGTGCACAGGCACTGGCAGTTCAGAGAGGTGGGTTATGGCGGTTTATATAGCGCTTACTGCCCCCACCAGGCACTGACTCCTCTTTGTGCACGGGCTCTGACAGTGCAGAGAGGTGGGTTATGGGAGTTTATATAGTGCTGACTGACCCCACCAGGCAGTGACTTCTCTCTGAGCACAGGCACTGGCAGTGCATAGAGGTTGGTTATGGGGTTTATATAGCGCTTACTGCCTTCACCAGGCACTGACTCCTCTCTGTGCACGGGCTCTGACAGTGCAGAGAGGTGGGTTATTGGGGTTTATATAGCGCTTACTGCCCCCACCAGGCACTCGCTCCTCACTGTGCACGGGCAGTGCACACGGGTGGGTTATGTGGGTTTATATAGCGCTTACTGCCCCCACCAGGCACTTACTCATCTGTGCACAGTCACTGGCAGTGCAGACAGGTGGGTTATGGGGGTCTATATAGCGCTTACTGCCCCCACCAGGCAGTGACTCCTCTCTGTGCACAGGCACTGCAGAGAAGAGGGTTATGGGGGTTTATATAGCACCTACTGCCCCCACCATGAGCTGACTCCTCTCTGTGCACGGGTACGGGCAGTACAGAGAGGTGGGTTATGGGGGTTTATATAGCGCTTACTGTCCCCACCAGGCACTTGCTCCTCTCTGTGCACAGGCACTGCCAGTGCAGAGGTGGGTTATGGGGGTTTATATAGCGCTTACTGTCCCCACCAGGCACTTGCTCCTCTCTGTGCACAGGCACTGCCAGTGCAGAGGTGGGTTATGGGGGTTTATATAGCGCTTACTGCCCCCACCAGGTACTGATTCCTCTATGTGCAAAGGCACTGCCAGTGCTATATGGCAAGGAGCCAAGGGGGGGGGCAGTGTTACACTGAGGGGATTGGGGTTTCTTTTGTGTCCCTCCAAAGTCTGGTCTGCACCCCCCCCGGACTCTTGAAGGGAGGGGGGTGCACTGTTGTGTGTGAGAGGTAAAGCGTTCTTGTGGGGGCTCTGCTGTATGAGGTCCGTGCTCGGACCCCACCTGCACTCTTTCTGTGCTCTTTACTCCCACTCATGGTGGGGGGTGGAAGTGGGTGAAGATAGTTTTTCTACCTTTGACTTTGTTCCATGTTCCACACCAGGGTCAGCTTTAGCGCTGGGCCGTCTGGTGCAACCATCTTTTTTGCCCCTCCCCCCCACCCTATGACCACCTTCTCCATGAATGTCCTCCTTACCCCTCTCCAAGAGAACCCTCGTCTCTCACAAGCATTTCACCTCCATTTAGTGCTACTCGTAGTTCACTCACACGGTTCTTTGCAGCAAGCTACTTCATAATCAGTCAAAACTGACACTAGACAAGAGTCCCACCTCTCACGAGCAGCATTAATCTCCCACGTCATCTTGACATTTTTATTGTTGCCTGAAAATTGCTGCAGCATACTTTTAAATCTTCAATCTACCCCACTCCACTCTACCCGGTTGGTGCCCAATTCCACTCTACCCCCACTCCACTCTACCCCAATCTACCCCACTCCACCTGACTCTACCCCACTCCACTCTACCCCATTCCACCCCAATCTACCCGACTCCACCGCACTGTACTCTAGCCTACCCCATTCCACTCTACTGCAATCTACTCCACTCCACTCGATTCTGCTCCATTCTACCCGATTCTACTGTACCCCTATCTACCCCCATCCACTCTACCGCAATCTACCCCACTCCACCCCAATCTACCCCACCACACTCTACCCAAGTCTACTCCACTCTACCACTCCACCCCAATCTACTACACTCCACTCTACTGCAATCTACCCCACTCCAGCCATCCACAATCTACCCCACTCTACCCCACCCCGAACTACCCCACTCCAGTCTACCTGATTCTACCCAACTCCACTCAATCCCACTTCACCTCAGTCTACCTCACTCCACCCGATTCTACTCCACTGTACCAGATTCTACCCCACTCCACTCTACCGCAATCTACCCCACTCTATCCCACCCCAATCTACCCAACTCCACTCTACCCCAATCTACCCCAGTCGATTCTACCCCACTCCACTCTACCCGATTCTACCCCATTCCACCCCAATCTACCCCGCTCTACCCAATTCTACCCCACTCTCCCCAAATGTACCCCACTCCTATCTACCCCACTCCACTCTACCGCAATCTACCCCACTCCACCCCAATCTACCCCACTCCACCCGATTGTACCCAACTCCACTCTACCACAATCTACCCTACCCCACCCCAATCTACTCCACTCCATCCTAGCCACCCCACCCCACTCTACTCTACCCCACTCCACTCTATCCCACTCCACTCTACCCACTCTACCCCACTCCAATCTACCCCACTCCAGTCTTCCCCACTCTACTCAATCCCCTCTCCACTTTATCCCAATCTTCCCCACTCTAAGCTAAAGGGCAGTCAAATGTCGACCCACACTGAAACAACATTTAACAGGTAGATTAATCAACTATACCTTGGAGTTTCCATCTCTGCCCCAGCCAGACCCTATTTCAGAGTCAATTCTAGATATACATCTCAGTAGTATCTGTAGGTCTGATACTACAAGCATTGTGGATCACACAGGAGATATGGCAGATCCCGGCTGCACCTGTCGCTCCATGTGTGTTCTTAGGATAGACCACCAACAAACTGTTTGCCTGATAGAGTTCTCTGGAAAATGCCCTTGGCTCAGTTAATAATGTGGTGTATGTGGTGGGGTCACAAAACTCCACGGAAACAGAGATAGGAAATAGAGGAAACATTCATTAATGAAGCCGCTCACAGGGCGAGGGAGGTTAGACACTGGTATTCAGTGACACGGAGGGACATCCAGGAGCGTGGAGACTGAGGGACCCGAGGGTCCATGTGACTACATCAGATACAACTCTCGGATGAGGAACCTGCCGATGGCTTCATTAGCATCGAGTAGAGAAGATTTCCACCCTCATGCACAGGCGTATGGACTGAACACCTTTTGCCTTGTGCACAATACACCAAGCCATCATGGGCCCTTATAGGAGACTCAACACCTTCTGCCCTGTGCGCGACACACCAAGCCATCGAGGCCCCTTATAGGAGACTCAACACCTCCTGCGTGTACGTAATACACCAAGCCATCGAGGACCCTTGTAAGAGACTCAACACCTTCTGCCTTATGCACAATACACCAAGCCATCGTGGGCCCTTATAGGAGACTCAACACCTTCTGCCTTGTGCGCGACACACCAAGCCATCGAGGCCCCTTATAGGAGACTCAACACCTCCTGCGTGTACGTAATACACCAAGACATCGAGGACCCTTACTGGAGACTCAACACCTTCTGCCTTGTGCGCAATACACCAAGCCATCGAGGACCCTTATAGGAGACTCAACACCTCCTGCGTGTACGTAATACACCAAGACATCGAGGACCCTTATTGGAGACTCAAACCCTTCTTCCTTCTGCGCAATACACCAAGCCATCGAGAACCCTTATAGGAGACTCAACACCTTCTGCACAATACACAAAGCCATCGAGGACCCTTATAAGAGACTCAACACCTTCTGCACAATACACCAAGCCATCGAGGACCCTTATAAGAGACTCAACACCTTCTGCACAATACACCAAGCCATTGAGGTCCCTTATAGGAGACTCAACACCTTCTGCACAATACACCAAGCCATCGAGGACCCTTATGGGAGACTCAACACCTTCTGCCTTGTGCACGATACACCAAGCCATCGAGGGCCCTTATAGGAGACTCAACATCTTCTACCTTCTGCGCAATACACCAAGCCATTGAGGTCCCTTATAGTGGACTCAACACCTTCTGCCTTGTGCACAATACAACAAGCCATCGAGGACCCTTATAGGATACCCAACATCTTCTGCCTCGTGCACGATACACCAAGCCATCGAGGACCCTAATAGGAGACTCAACACCTTCTGCCTGTACACAGTACACCAAGCCATTGAGGACCCTTATAGGAGACACAGCACCTTCTGCCTCGTGCACGATACACCAAGCCATCGAGGACCCTTATAGGAGACTCAACACTTTCTGCCATGTGTGCAATACACTGAGCCATGGAGGACCCTTATTGGAGACCCAACTTCCTTTATAGGCTTCCTGAATAGCGTGTGTTAACAAGCGGTATATAAATACAAACCTTAGTCCTCCTCTATCCTTCTGTATCATTCCAAATCCAAATAACTGACTAACCTATCCACCACTTAAAATGTACTTGCATGTTTCACTATACTAATTCAACACTAATCCTCTATGGGTCCCAGAGTAGTGTGCTACTTGCCGAAAAAGCGCTTTGACGCCTCGTCAGGGGTAGTAAGCGCTTTATAAATGCAATTACAATAGAATATATAGATGTAATCTGCCGGGTGTACGCTACATGTATGTGTAAATCTGCTGGGTGTATGCTACATGTATAGGTGTAATCTGCCGGGTGTACGCTACATGTACAGGTGTAATCTGCCGGGTGTTCGCTACATGTATAGGTACATAGACGACTACCTGGGAGACGCTCCCACTCAGGGAATGTCTGAATTCCTGTCGATTAAAAAAGCCTTCAGCAAGTTCCGGTCTTGAGGAGGGATTCCCTAGTGAACTCCAAGCTTTTCCCTGGCATTCCCAACGGGATGCCATTTCAAGACATCATCCTGCCCAATGGTGTGGTTCAAGGGAGCAAAAAGGCCACGGGTCCCTGCTACTTCCCCCTCTGTATCTCTGAATTTTATCTGCCTTGTCCAGGAACTCAGTGCAGAGTTTTCTGCTTTAATCCAGGGCTCTGGAGCCCCAGGGGCGTCCCACCGGCATCCTGGTGAGTGCTATTGAAAGTGCCTACCTTCTGTGGCTGTTTTAGATGTGTTTTCAGTGGTTTCTATACACATCTCTGTGATCCTATGTAGCACTAAGGCAACACCTGGGTCCATGCCATGGGAATCTTGTTTCTCCTTCCCTCAGTCCACTTCCATGCGGTAGCCATGGTCCTCGGCTGCCTTGCCAGATAGATATGCTTAGAGTTTACAAAAACATTCAACCAGATGTGTGCCAGCCCCGCCTGGCAGTGCCTTTCCAAATGTTATATGGTAGCGAGACAATCCACACTGAAGGCTTCAGAAACACGCCTGGAGTCCGCACACGGTCATCGGATACAAGATGGCTGAACACGCTAAGACATGGAATGAGACTACCTGTGCGTCTCTTCACCACCTCTGAGTTGTCTGTATATTTGTCTGTCTTACTCCAAAAATAATTGCATGAGCTCAGTTCATTGAAACATTTGGCTTTCTGGTATTACTAAACAGTCCTTTTGTTGTATATGAATTTAGGATCCTAGTGTAATTTTACCGATTCATGCCCATATATAGGTATAAATGACCCTATCCTTATATAGGCATAGAAATCATAACCATATTTAGCCCTAGCCTATGCAGTCCAAATACGGCATGGCTACTTCCACTAGTTCCGAGAATCCACAACGATTTCTTGGAAAAACCCGCCTTCAGCAGTTAGGGACTTCCCCTTGCTTGAATATTCATTTATCCAAGAAATCATCGAGTTTTCAAAGAACTGAGTCTTTGATGACGTTATTATGTCCAACCTTACGTCAAACCCAGAACCTTCAAGGTATAAATATGCCCACATTTGCCCAGGCAAACACACAGTGGTTTGGAGCAGTTCGACTATTTACTTACCCGACGCCCTGCCAAAGCAAGTGCCGAAGGAAGATTTCAAACAGGTCTCGGCTATACTATTAGCCAACATTAAAGGTGAAGCAGCGTCCGTGGCAATCCGCCAAAAGCTAAAAGAAACAGATATAGCAAAGCAACCATATGAACTTGCAAGAATTGTTGAAAAATCATACGAAGAACTAGGTAGAGATAGTTTGGGTGGGAAACCATTAAAACCCCAACTAACTGAAAATCCTAAGAAAGTTTTTATTAAAAATAATCTCACTACTCCTAAAAAGAATTGGGAAAACACTATACAAACACTTCCTAAAGAGAAGCGTTCTCTGTCCAGAGGAAGATCTCCCCAACGGGGAGGTAGGTCTCCCCGACGGGAGCCCTCTGAAAAGAGGTATAACCTCAGAAATAGGGATAATTTGAGAAGACCTGATAGATATCAAGATACTGATACACGTTCCTCTCGTACCTTTCAGACTTCCACGCAGAAATCCGAAAGAAGAGGACGATCAGAACAAAAGGAAGAACGTGTGAAGTCCAAAGACGATCAGCATGTTCCAAAAAATAAGAAAACTCAATTCACCAAGAAGAAGGTAGCAAGTGTAAAAACCAGACATGCCGAGGATCTTGAGGACACAACTCAAGAACGGGGAGTGGGCCCAGACAATGCTAGACAGCGCAGCAGAAGTGACCATAGCTCGCAAGATCCTGAAGGATCATCTGGAGACAGTGGACTTGAATGAATGCATTCAAGTTGAAACTGCTGACACCAGAGTTAGTGTACCCCATAAGTTATATGAAGTAACACTCTGGATGGAGGGGGACATAACTAGGCAAATAAATGCACTCTTTTGGGAGAAGCTGTCTAAGGGTTATGACATTCTTCTAGCTGAACAAGACTGGCCACCTGAATTTGTCAGGGAGTGCCCACATGGCGAAGAGATAATTATGCCAGCCTTCTCAAATCACATTCCAATTCATCAAAAATACACAAATGCTAGAAAATGGGCAGTAGCTCAGGCTCCAGCATTATACAAAAATCACGTAGGATGGGATGAGGATTTTCCTCACCATAAAATCCAGTTAAAAAATCAACCAATAATGCAAAGGCAATATCCTGTAAAACAGGAAGCTAAAAAACAGGTCAGGAAGATTTTAAATCAACTTGAATACCAAGGGGTGATTGAAACATCCACCTCATCTATGAAAAATCCTTTGTTTCCTGTCTCCAAGCCAGACAATACATATCGTCTAGTTTTGGACTACAGACACTTAAACTCTTGTTGCAAAACTTTTGCAGTACAAAATGCACTCAGTGCAGCACTGATGAATAACATCGTGCGTAAAAAATACAAAACAACATTAGACGTTTCTAATGGTTTCTTCTGTCAAAACATTGTACCAGAAAGCAGGTACTTGACCGCTTTCTCAATAATGGGGACACAGCGACAATTTTGCCGTGTCGCCCAGGGATTCAAGAATAGTCCAGGATTATTTTCAGCCAGAGTAACAGAGTTACTACAAACGTATGATGAAGAGGCATTATCATATGTCGATGACATCTATCTTACAGACGACTACTTGGACGTGCACTTGAAAAGAGTGAACACCATAATACTTGGGTTCGCTTCTGAAGGGTACAAATTAAATTTTAAGAAATCACAAATTGCCCACCACAATGTCCTATTCTTAGGATATGAACTTTCAAGTGAAGGCAAAAGCCTGGCAGCAAACTTTCTAGAGAAATATGCGCTGCTCCAACCTCCAAATACGCTGAAAAACTTACAGTCAATTCTAGGTTTCCTGAATTTTGGAAGAACTTATGTTCTGAATTACGCAGAAAGGGTTAAACCTCTCTACAAACTAATCAAACCTGATTTTAAACCAACTAATTGGACTCAAAAACACACAGAAATGTTGCGTTCAGTGCCAACAGACATGTTAGCAAAGGGGCGTGGCTTGGCCGCTGAAGAAAATGGACGCGTGAGCTCTGAGCTCTGAGGCGGCCTTCCCCGATCATCCTACTATCCCTTATCCTGATGACCCTACTGACCTGAATTTGACCGCATCCCCACCTGCGGACAGTGTGGCCTGATCGGGGGTGGAGAAGTCGACCCGACAGCGGTGTGGAGCCGCGCCGCACACGAGATCCCGCGGACAGCGCCGGCCATCTTTTTGTGGCCTGTGCACCCTGCAGCATCCCCGGCGTCGATTACGCAGGAGGCCGACCTGCGGTTGGGGCTGGCCGGCCGCCGGCCGCCGGCCGCCACGGGAGTCGGAGCCGCGGATTCACGGTCGGTCAACGATCAATTCTTAACATATTATACACACCTTTATAGGAGCGAGATGCCAAGTGCGCCTGTGGAGCTAGATGAGTTCCTATTAGCGGCGCGGCTTCCCCGGCTCGACCCGGAACACGTGGACCGCTTGGGCGGGGATATCTCCGAAGGAGAGATCCTTGTGGCCATTAAACACATGGCTTGCCGCAAGACCCCTGGCACAGATGGGCTACCGATTGAATTTTACGCAGCCTAAGCGGATGTACTGATACCGCGATTACAGGTGGTTTACCGGGAGCCTGGGAGGCCGGGGCCTTACCTGCGACTACTCGCAAGGCTTTGGTGGTACCCTTACTGAAGCGTGGCGGTGATGCTGGCTCCCGTTCGGCCTACCGCCCGCTATCCATGCTCACAACGGACTATAAGATTCTGAGCAAGGTTCTCGCGACGCGGCTTCTGGCCCACATGCGCGCTTTGGTGCACTCAGACCAGGCGGGCTTTATTCCCCAGCGCACCACCACCACCTGTGTGCGTCGGCTGCTTCGGGTCATGGGGGGCAATGTTGCTGGCCTCCCGGGTGCCGCTGTCCTCTCAATTGACATCGAGAAAGCATTTGACAGCGTTGAGTGGCCATATCTGCTCCGGGTACTGGGGGCCTTTGGACTGGGTGAACGATTTGTGAAGTGGACTGCCTTGATTAATGCCGCGGCCACTGCCCGAGTCGAGACAGGTGCCACCATCTCTGCCCCATACAGGGTTGGACGGGGGACTCGACAGGGATGCTCCTTGTCCCCTCTACTATTCGCGCTAGCTATAGAGCCCCTGGCCGCTCACGCCCGTATGGGCATATGAAGGCCTTCCACTGAGAGGCGACACCCATTACATGTCTCTCTATGCAGACGACTGTTTGCTGTTTTTAGCAGACACTGACGATTCCCTGCGTGAGGCCGAGCGCTTGCTCTCAGATTTTGGCCACCTTTCAGGACTGAGAGTCAACTGGGGGAAATCTTGCCTCTTCCCGCTGGCACCAGGGACGGATGACTCCCATCCGGAGGGCGACCTGCAATGGCAATACCATTGCCTCCCTTCTCTAGGCACGCATCTATCATTCGTCGTTGGCCCTCCTGGAGGGTAACTTCGACAGAGCGATCCGGAATCTGCGGAGCTGCATGGAATTCTGGCAGACACTGCCGCTATCGGTCGCGGGACGAGTGGCGTTACTGAAAATGGTGGCACTTCCCCATTTATTATATCTGTTTCGCACTCTGCCGATCTGGATCCCGGCGTCGGTTTTTAACAGACTCCGCTCCCTCATCTCCGGGTTCATCTGGGGGTCAGGTAGACGGCGCGTTGCGTTGGCCACGTTGATGCGCCCCAGGGCAGACGGGGGACTTGCGGTCCCGGATTTTGAGTGGTATTACTTGGCGGCACAGCTACAGTGGCTTACCCAGGCAGTGGCTTTAGAATTCCGGGGTCCAGAGGGGGTAGTGGGCAGACTATTTCCAAGACATGTCATCTCCTTCATAAACCTGGGCCAGAAATTGGACCTTACCCAGCTCACACTGGAGGAACGTACAATTCGTCGCTGTTGGCTTCGTTGCCATAGGCGCTCCGGCACCACTCGCCCATATGCCCCTGAGATCCCGCTAGGGATGTGCACGCCTTTCCGCACGGAGGTGACTGGTCTGCGCTGGCGACCTGGGAGGAGCTGGGTTTGCAAATGCTCGGTGATCTCTACAAAGATGGATCGCTGCTCACATTCCAAGAGCTGCGAGACGCTTACGACCTCCCAAGAGGTGACTATCTGCTTCACGCCTCGCTGGTGGCCTGTATTCGGAGACACTGGAAGGGAGGGCTCACCGAACCACCGACATCAGAGTGCTGTCAACATGTGGTCATGGCAGCTGGTACTTACAAGGCCGTCACCTGCCTTTACCGGAGGCTGTCGACTGAAGCCCTGCAACCCCTTGATGGGCTGAGAGCCAAGAGTCGACGTGGCCGCAGCTAATGCGGCGGGCGTGGAAGGGCACTAGGAATGCCAGGTTCCAGTTGATCCAGTTTTTTACTCTACACCGAGCGTACCTAACGCCAGTTAAGATCTCGCAATATTTTGAAGGTGCATCTTCGCTCTGTCCTAGATGCGGGACAGCGGAAGCGGACTTCGCACACATGTTTTGGTCCTGTGGTGAGCTAACTGGTTACTGGGAAGCGGTGATGGCCTGCCTGAATGCTGTCACGGACCGGCAGATAGACGCGGATATGGGCGCTTGCTTATTTTTATGGTTCCTTCACACCCCCCGTACTCGCGTTACCAGTAAGTTTTACGATTTGGGCTTGATACTGGCCAAACGAGAGATCACCATGCACTGGAAATCTAGCCAGGGACCCAGCTACTTAAGTTGGAGGACCACTCTGGTGCAATGGGCGAAGGCGGAGAGCGCGTTGCGGCTGCAACAGGCCAGGCGCCTAGACAATGACAAGGCCTTAGAGGTGGCTAGAGCGTGGGAGGCCCTAGTGATTGCGCTCCAGTTGCCTGAGAGCGAACTGAGCGAGGATGAGGGAGTAGCGACACCATAGGGATATTATCTTAAGGGGTACCCCACTTCCAACGAGGCACGCAATAACAACAAGTAAAGACAGAGGTTCTGAGAGATTGGATACCCCATTGATACGCACTACTTACCTTTTACTATTGTTCTTATCAGGGAGGTGACTCACTGTTGGTTCACAGCGGCTTGAGAGAGAGGTCAACAGCACACTGACAAGGGGGGTGGGACACAGGGAGGGAACGGTTTGGGGGATTGTTAAATATAAAAGGCATCTTGTCAGAAATGCGTTGTTATCCTAGAATGCCGGTTATTACTGCATTGTTTTCTCCATTGTACTGAACTATTTTTGAACTTGACTGCCAATAAAAATAGTTTTTACAAAAAAAAACAGACATATTAGCAAAAACACAATTACAGACACGCGACAACGTGCGCAACCTTGTGATCCGAATCATCCCAGGGAGATGCGGATTCACATACCTGACCTTTAATGAAGGTGAAAAGGTACCAATAGCATACAAATCACACTTGTACACACAAGCTGAAATGAAATTCACTTCTACAGAAAAAATTCTGACAGCGGTTCAAACTGCAGTGGTAAAAGAGAGAGCTCTCGCGCAGGGTAATCACATAATGATCGTTACACCTATACCTGCCTTAGAGGCAGTAACGAAAGCAAGCATTCCAAATGCTAAGGCTTTACAACCAAGATGGATACAATGGGTTGATTCTCTTGCTGCAACAGACGTTGAATACGTATTTGACCCCTACTTGAAGACACAAGAATTCCTACAATACGAACACGAATGTCCTCTGCCGACTGAAATTCTGCCTCTAGAACATTACGGATGTATAATTTTTACAGATGGATCAGCACAGCCCGCAATTGGGGGTAAACAAGCCTATAGTCCTGCGTGCGCGATTGTTAAAGGTCACTGGCACAAAGGTAAATTTAGACCTATGGTCACTAAAACTCAATCACTTGGAGACTGTACAGCTCAGCGAGCTGAACTACAGGCTTTCAAGATGGTGCTTGAAAATACCGATCTGCGAATTCCCCACACTCATAGTGTGCGATTCGTATTACTGCGTCCAGTCTTATAATGAATATCTGCAGAACTGGGTTCAAAACGGTTTCAAAGACGCATTAGGTGGCTCAATTCAGCATAAATTGCTTTGGGAACAGGTAGTTTTGCAAAAAGAACTACAAAAGACTCATGTGATTCATACACTGAGTCATCAGCGTGATGGCGTTCACGTTGCAGGAAATTCATTGGCTGATGAAGCCGCAATGGCATCTGTACAAACGGCATCCGTAGCTACAATCACTTGTTCAAAAAGAGTAATAGACGGTGAAACATTGCTAGCAGCCAAAGCCTCAATGAAAGGTAGCTATGCAGCATTACCTCTAAACTATCCACTCACGTATACATACATAATTGATGCAAACTCCGTTCTTTTTGCTCGAATCCCTGGAGTGGGGAACAGAGTAATTCCAAACAGGAACCGGAGAAGTGCTTTGGTTCAAGAAGCACATATGGGAGAGGGTCTGACACATCAAGGGATCTTAAAATCTCTAATAGAATTAG
Source organism: Lissotriton helveticus (assembly GCF_964261635.1). Taxonomy (NCBI): domain Eukaryota; kingdom Metazoa; phylum Chordata; class Amphibia; order Caudata; family Salamandridae; genus Lissotriton; species Lissotriton helveticus. Next base: position 382,460 of record NC_136065.1, on the reverse strand, counting down.
AAGAGATGTACTGGTGGCCAGGAATGAGAGTCCAAGTTTACGAATTCGGAATCAACTGTGATACTTTTTACGGATATCATAACTTTGAAAACCACCAGATACCTGACTACAGTGTAGTCAGCCCAGCTCAGACACCATTTTTAGACAGCATTAGACTATCTACACGCAGACGTCACCATGGACGGATGCGGTCCCAGAACTATTAGGACAAGAATACTTTGGATGTGGCCCCAGCGCTCGGCTGATGCCCGAATTGTTATAAAAGATTTGCGAGTCTTTATCGGCACATACGCAATCGGCACACTACATTCTGACCAGGGTCCTGCGTTTAGCTCTCGTGCTTACAAGGAGGCCATGGCCAGTTTGGGCGTTGTATTGCGGTACTCAAGTCCATTCCATCCTGAGGGAAATGCTGTAGTGGAAAGAAAAAAACGTGACATAAAGCAATCTATAACAGCTAGGGTATTAGGCTCGGGTGACGGCTGGGTCAAACATCTAATAAGTGTCCAACATAGTCTTAACAATCTGCCAAGAAATTCTCTGGGTGGAATCACTCCATATGAATTACTGTTTGGTACTAGAATGATAATCGACGACCTTGATTGTAAAACTTCAGTGGTGGAACAAAAACCATTTGATATCAAAGATCGTTTGGCTGTTTTACAGGACTTCAATGAAACAAGAAGAAGTCTGAGTAACACAAAACAGAAGCAAACGACCACTGAAGAAAAACCACCTGTCCCAGCAAGACCTGTCTGGATTCCAGAGATTGGGGATCTAGTTAGGGAAAAGATAGCGGTAAAGAAGGAATTTGGGCCTTCTTACAGAAAAGCAGTACCTGTCTTAGCAATCCACGGAACAAGATCAGTGTTACTACCGCCCCTTGCTGGTAAAAGGGAGAACAGAGTTGTGTCCATCGACCTGGTCAAACCACATCATGTGGCCGATAATAAGTAGTAGGCCCAGTGGACTCCCAAGATGTAGCAGACGACAAAATCTTGCTACAGTCCAAGAGGTTCAAACTCAAAGACTTATCACCTTTGATAAACCTGTGGTAGGAAAAGATGGACTATGCAACAATGTCATGGAACTTGTACCTCTTGAGACCCAAATAACAGTTCGTCAAGAAACACCTGTCTACAATGATATAGCATCTGACTATACTAATATGACAAAGGTTGGTTGGTTGAAGCTTTTATTCGATATGCAAGATATCTTGAAAGCGTACACAAATACAACATTTAAAAACTGGAAAAAGACATTTTAAGAACAGTATTGAGTGTACAGTTAAAAAATATAAAAAGACATGTGATGTCAGAATAAATTAACTAAAAAACAAATTAAACCGCTATTGACAATCTCTTGCAGCGAATCAACCAAAAATGTTTAAAAAATTTGGCTACACCACAAACAATAGGAGGGGAAGTGTCCGTCATAAGGATGCGAAGAGCTACCAGATGACTACGCGTGCCCATATTGCGACAAAGGGGTTTCAGCCAAAAGCCCCTTGGTTTTGCATAGTCCGGGCATTCAAACAATATGTGCGGTATAGACTCTGTCCTCGTGGTGCAACGGGCGCAAAAGGGGGACGTGTGGGCACCCGATTTCCACTTTGACACCAGGTCACCAACTGGAAGGGAACCCACTCTGAATTTAAAATACAGTGCTCGATCAGTTGCCAGGGTAATTAAGTCCAGATATGGTTCGTAGACTACAACATCTTTAATTGTTAAAAAGGCAGCTGTAGATTTACAATGTCTAGAATTTGTCACTAGCTGGTCCGCAACCCATTTCCAGTAGAGTCTTTTCAGAACATCTTTTGGTGGAGCCGTTCTTGATGACCAGCAGTCCCCTAACCCAATATCCTCCAGAAGTTTTTTCGTATCTCTCAACCACTTGATCTTTGCCCAACCGCCCAAGCTCATTATCTCTGCCAGCCCTTCAGCATATGATTTTAACTCTTCACCCCTCCAAATACGTGCCCATAGAAGGAGTGGCCGAAGCCGGGCTTGATCTTTGATATTCTTACACCCAGTGTCCAACAGCACAGGCACTGTAGGGGTGCTTGGAGGCAGGGCGATTAGAGATTTCAAGAACTTGCTCTCTGATGTTACCAAGGAGTCCAGGCAGCAATGTCCCCACAGCTCTGCCCCATATAGGGCTGATGTTACTCCCTTAGCCTTGTAGATGTCTATTGCCGGGGCAAGCGACCTCCTTGGTGAAGCCCGAAATTCCCTCAGGAGGGCCCCTCCTACTCTTTTGTGACTCAAGACCATCTTAGCAATATGGGGTGACCAATTCATGGTGTCCGTAATCCGTATTCCGAGATAGTCGAATTCGGATACTTTTTCCAAAGGAACAGAGTTAAGAGTGGGTGGGCGGCCCAGTTTCCTTGGAGGGTTTAGAATGAGGAACTTGGTTTTATCTACGTTGATTACCAAGCCCCTTAAAGCACAAAAGTTCTGGAAACGGGCGAGCAATTTTTGGAGGCCTTGCGGAGTCTTAGAAATCAAAAGCGTATCGTCCGCAAAAAGTAAAGTTGGGATCCGCACTCCCCCTAGACAAGGAGCATCGGCTGGTTCTTGCTGGAGATAATCCACCACCCCATTGACATATAATGAAAAGAGGGTGGGCGCTAGGACACATCCCTGTCTCACACCCCGAGACACTGGGATCTTCTCAGTTATCTCTCCATTTCTCCCCCAACGAACCTGAGCAAAGGTATGTTTGTGTAGGCTAATAAGGAGGGACAAAATGTAGGGAGGTAACCCCAACCCATAGAGCACCCTCCATAGCTCCTCCCGGGGAACTAGGTCAAAAGCAGTCCTTAGATCTATAAATGCCAAGTATAGACTGCCCTTGCCTAGTTCCACCACCTTCCAACCAAGGAGTGCCAACCTAAACACCTGCTCAATCGTCCCTGTACCTGCCCGAAACCCTGCCTGGAAGTCTGTTAGTATTTTGTTTTCCTCCACCCAATGAAGAATCCTACCAAGGATAGCTTTACCTGCTATCTTTTGGGTGGAGTCAATGAGGCTTATGGGGCGGTAGTTCCCTGGGATTTCTCTAGAAACTTTTTTATAGATTGGGACCACCACCGCCCCTTTCCAGGAATTGGGCGCTGGCACCCCCTTCATAATATCATTAAGGAGTGCCGCAATAACCCCTCCCCAGGCCACTGGATATGCCCGCATGAGGTCCCCCGGTAAGCCATCTGGGCCTGCTGCCTTCCGGGGGGCTACACACCCAATCACCTTTTCAATCTCTAGAGCTGAAAAGAGATTGTAGCCATGGGGTTCAGATACTAGTGGGGGGAGCATCCTAACGTTTAGTGCCCCATCCGCCGGGAGATATAGGGCCCCAAAGCGTTTGACCCAGCTTTGTGGGGGGATATTACAGGGTCTCATAGCTTCATCAGGCCTATTCCGGGAGCCTACAAGGTTCCAAAAAGCCCTTGGGTCTTTGCTTTTACTAGCGACAAGTAGGTCCTCCCAAAATTTCTCTTCCCACTCCTTTATAGCAATTTTAAGGGATCTGTTATATGCCTTCCTTGCTTCCAATATGTCAGGGTGGGATTTGGTTTTCACTGCCTCAACAAGTCTTGATTTGTTTAACCTGCACAGTTGTGTGTACCACCCGCTAGCTTTCTTTTCACCTCCTTTCCTCCCTAGCTTACTCGAGGGGATAGAAAACACATTAGTCAGCGCCTCTGTTAGTGCGGCGAAGACCTCGCAAGCCCTACCCACCCCTTCCGGGATTGTCCCCAAGTTTGTCAATGCATGATCTAAAAGGGCTGATATTTCTCCAACTTTTTCTTCCGACATGACCAATTTAGCCCATTTTAGGCGCCTTCCACATAGTGAGACTACCGACTCATCTGGGGGAGTTAATATGGGGTTATTATACCCCTTCATAGAATGACACCACCACTGAACCATGGTCAAGGAAAGCGGGTTGTGATCGCTTTCGACCGTGGGTACCACAACCATATCCCTCACCTGGCTCCACAGACATATATCTAATAGAATATAATCAATTCTAGAAGTATGTCCTGGTCTGTTATAAGTATGTGCCCCCCCCCCTATCTGAAATCGTCCTCCCATTCACTGCCCTTAAATTGAATTCAGTGCTCAGGGTGTATAACTGTAACGCCACCTGTGACCATCTCCTAATGGGAGGAATCTCCAAGGTTGGGATCCCTATCTTCGCGTCCTCCTCATCTTGCTCTAAGGCAACATCCGAGCCCAAGGGCTCGAACGTACAGTTCATGTCGCCCGCTACCAGGGTACACGACTTATATGAAGTTGTACTAAGGTGGCTTTCTAGGAGAGATAATACAGTCGACTTCCTCCCGCCCTTAGTCCCTCTGGCATATACGTTATAGATATTCAATATTGTGCGACCCCTAGAGTCTCTTAAAATAATATTTTGGATATCTGGACATCCTGTCTGAAGGTCCTCTATTCTACAGTCTAGGGAAGCTGCCACCCATATAAGCAAACCTCCCGAGGGGCGTCCTCTCCCCGAATCTGAAATTTGTGCGGGCACATAGTAGGATGAAAATCCCACCCTGTGTAATGGGTCCAAACTCCAGGTCTCCTGGAAAATGCATATGGCGTGGTCGTCAACAAAAGCATTCCAGTCTGGAAGGGCCAGTTTTCTTGCGATCCCTGCGACATTCCAACTGAAAACCTTAAAATTACGGTCCGTCACAGCTGGTGCGTCGCAGACCGCAAGAACACTCCTGTCCATAGGCCTCACAGGGGGAACAGGCAAATTACTGTCCAAGGGAATGGGCAGAGAGTCTACCAATCCACTGTCGCCTGTACTTATAGGAGAGAGTATTCGGGGTGGTAATACTGTCATTAAGCCCTTTCTAATGGCAGTTACCATGTCAGGCACTATAATCTCCCTCGTATCACCCTCCTCCAGTCAACATCTCCTTGGCACCCACAGAGGATTCGACCCGTTATATCCCAGACCCCCAATCACACATGGGTCCCAGTTTTGGCCGGAGTCAATTGTGCTAGGGCCCACCCGGGATGGCATTACAATTGTCCTGGGATAAAAAAAGGTTAGATCCACTAGTTTAACCCCTACCTCATCCATATTTTTTATAGGGCCACAGATGGAACTCACCACTCTGGGATCTTGGAAGTTTATAATTACACAATCCCCCTCCTGAATTTTTTTTCCTTGGCCTATCCACCCTACTCTTCGGACGCTTAGAATTAGCCCATCTAGACCATTCGGGATTGGCTTATTTGATTTTAGCCAGTGAATACACTTGTTCTTGAGGGACTGGTGATTCTCCACTTGGTCTTCCTTCAGTGGGGGAACGTTTACTAGGACACCAACAAAGGGGGAGTCCGCCGTGAAAATTTACGGGGGACCGTTGTAGTTGTAACCGGGGCTACAGAATGAGGGGCAGTTTTAATGACCTTCTCTGTTGCTACTCCCTTGCCTTTGTCTTGTGTGCCAGAGGCTTGGCTAACCTTTGCCATCCCTCCGCTTACCGAGGGCTGCGGATGGGATGTTGATTTAGGTGTACTTTTGGCGACCTCAGAAGATGTTTCCATTCCCTTGTGATGAAGCCCTACTTTTATATGACAGCTCCAGCGATTCCAAACAATCCTGATGCAATTCCAACAATTGACAGAACTGCCTCTGGCTATTTCATCAACTTTGATACATTTTCTGAGGATCCCAGGGAAACTGAAAATGCGTCAGCAAATAGGAATTTCAAAGAAAAGATCAAAGAACTCTTTCATCAACTTGAAAATACATATCTGGTTTCACCATTGGTTAAATTTTGGATTGTATTAGGTGTACTTTTTCTCCTACTTTGGCTCATTCTCGTTTTAAGTTTGGGAAAAATGATAGATGGAAAATACAGTACAATGGACACAGCAAGTAAGAACATCAACTTGCTCCTGAAACCTCACAAATCATCTCATCGTGAGCGAAGAGACCTGTCATCAGTGAACATTACAGCCGTTCCTATACCTGGTGGTATAGCATGGGACAAAACTGATTATGACATTTATGTCCCGGTGGAACTGTTGAAGATTCTACACCAGTTTAAGGTTTCTTTGAGTGACTTTGTTTCACCCAGCACATTTTCTGATGATTGGGACTTTGAGACTGTTAATAACATGATGACAGATTCAGAAATGTCAACTAAATTCACAAAACATGAATACTTAGAAGGTTCCTCAGACTATGAACAAATGTATTGTTTTAATCATTATGGTCACCATTATTTGCACAAATCTGCAAACCCTAGAAATGTTTTTACTTATAATCAATGGGAACATTGTCCAATGCTGCCAAAGGGCAGATCGAAAACATTTTATGAAAAATGTCCATACTTCTCAGGGTTTAACGTCACACATCCAGATACGTTTTATTTCAAAATTGGGAATAAGACAGAAATGAAACACATGTTGACCAATACTAGACAAATTTATTCTGCAAACTTTTATGCTCAGCGGTCTACATTAGGTTTTAACTTTTGGAAAGACAACATTGAGGCAAAAACTATTTGGGGCACAAAAGAATGGCAGGTGCAAGGTTTGGAAGCCTTGTTCAGAGCCTGCATTATCCCAGAACAAATAATGTTTTTATATGACACTGTTCAACAAACATCTTGTCTTAGCTTGGCTAAAATAAAAGATTTAAACAAATCGTCCATACCTAAAGCCACACCTGATAGTAATAGCACTGCAGATAAGGAGGTAGACGTAAAACAGATTTTACAACACAACAGAACTGATCCTGATTGGAAAAAATGGTTAATCTGGCCCACAGACACAAATAACTGTCAAGATAGATTCCTGAACAAAATACAAGGGTTCAAAGTAACCAGGCCAGACCCAAGATACTCCCAGAGACAACATCCAGGGATAGTTATGACATACAGTGTAGAAAAACTATGCCTTGATTGGCTACAGAAACCCACACTTCCAGAAATTAAACAACACTTAACTTTACATAAAGAAGGCATTGCTTTACGAGACCTCTTACTTGGACCTCGTAAGCCACGTCAAAAACGTTTCATATACGCCGGTATATATTCTGCTTACAATGAAGCATGGAAAGTCACACAAATGGACACTGCGGCAAGTATATGAGAAATTGATTGTATTCATTTAGAGAAAGCTCTCTCTGTAGTGGACAATGGGTTAACGACTCTGTCCTCCAGAATTTATTCTTTGGACAGCATTGTATCATCTGCCATTGACATAATAGAGCAGGACTTGCTAATGTTACAACATGGCCAGTCTCAATTACGTTCTATAGTGCTGCTAGCCTGGATGTTACAAAATCTCCGTTCAGGCTACGTGCCATGGCGTCTAATCAACACCACGTCACTGTTTACTGTCTTTAACCTTACAGATAAACAAATCTCTATGGCACAAAGAGGAGCAGACTATACGGTGCTGATCATTGAAAAACTGGAAAGATTACCATTAACTGTTTCTGAGAAACCACTCGTAGAATGGATAATACATGGCACCATCACGATACCAGTTACGATTTTCCAATTCCAGTATTGTCTACAGCACATACCAGCAGGCATCTATGAAAGGTTGGGTAAAGAATACATTAAGTCGACCTGGAATTTACCATACACACACAAATGTTGGAGTGGGGTAAAGGAAGTATTTCTTAGTGGTAAAAATTGTAAGAACTCACTAAGGGGTACACTTTTGTGTCATGGTATTAATTTACACGGAGCCTGTGAAGGTTCTTCAAATAACCTTTCTTGCCACCTGCACGGTTCACCAACTGCATTGTTAGAACCAATTTTCAGGCAACTTTCCAATGGCAGCTACGTTATGCTCAATGATCACATCTAATGTGGCATGTTGCCAAGAAAAGCATATCTAGTTAGTGTGTCAGCCAGGGTCACTTGTTGTATGCAAGTATTGTATCCAAAAAGCAGGACAGACAGGGAGTCGGCATTATGGCCTTCACTGAATATCTCTTCTATACGAATTGATACTTTAAGCAGAATGAAAGCCATTCTTTTGCAAAAAAGTGTGCCACTGACCTCGTCTAGAGAAACGTATGATCTGCAAGTTGCAAGGACTTCTGCAGAGATACATGCATTATTATCAACAAACTGCCCAGTACATTTCGCATAAATGTTAGGTAAAATCCTAAACATGTCTGATACCAGCGGCATTGCACAAGTATTTAAGACGATTTTTTCGGGACTGTAAGCACCCTTTGAAGCAGTCCTCGCATTTTTCCAAATTTCATGCACTCTGTGTTCGGCGGCCTGCCTCTCATTTTGGGACTTGTAGCAGGAATTCTATTTTTATTCCTTCTGCTCCGATATGGCAAGTCCAGTCCCCTACGATACCCAGACTACCATGGAACAAGCCCTCCTAGCCATGCGGTATCGTGAAAGGATTACAGAGATTCTTGGCTTGGCTCGTTTAAGAGATCTGAATACCACTTGGTTCCTTTCGTTCAGACCAATCTGGCAAGATTGCATGTTACCTGTTCTACGATGCCTGATTTGCGGAGAAGAATGCGTGTTGGACATTTGTCTTACACTTCCATCAGTACTGCCATCGGATGTTGACGCCTTGCTAGGTCCGGTAACGACTCATGCATCGTGTTGCCCCAACGGCTACCAATCCTGATGACGGCCTTCATTGAGGTCTCACCGGCAAGTATGACTGATGGTGAGATACGAGGAACAACAGGCACACAGTTACCACCTACTGCGAACATTGCTAATGCGACAAATGCTGACGGCGATGTTTCTCATCTGTGCACATATGATCTACTTGAGGAAGTAGTTCCACTCTCGCCTACTGTGGTGGACGATTTCTTTGCCAGGTTAGACGATCTGATGTTTTCTCCTGACACCGAGAATAACTTTTGATTCTTGCACACAGCGTTCCGTGAACTCTGAAATTCGACCTTCAATTTTCAAAACAAACCGTCTAAACTTGAGAAGCTTTTTCGATACAATTTGAACTTTTTCCAAAATAGAACTCTTTATGGCACAGAGTAATCTTCTTAAAGTAGAACTATTCTTAGAGAACAAGAATTCCTTTGAACACTTCATAGAGACAATATTTGGCCTTGTCCTCAAAACCAAAACAATTTGTATATTCTGCTAAGGGATTGTCACGACCTTTTTTATGTATTTAAGAGCCATTTCATAAATGTAAATTCGTGATTCACTAGGTTAGCATTAATCATTTCGTGCTATATATCATACTAGCAGCCCGTCCCAACGTTGTCCGGGTATGAATTGCTGCCGGCCAGTAGTATATTGTTTTGTAGGATTTCGTTTTGATAGCATTTCTTATCTGTGACAGGCCTGTGAAACGCTCCGATTCACAGTGCACTGCTGATGCACTTAAGAGTGCGCATTCAGTAGTGTGTGAACACGAGTTTCCCTACTTTATTTTTCATTGCAATATTATATAGTGCGAACTCGACAACATGGCATGAGCACAATTTACATTACAGAAGAACACATTCATTTGTGGTAGGCACGGGGAGACAAAGCGATTTGCCTAGAATCACAGGATGTTGAGCTGATGCCGAGATTTGAAAGTAGCTCCCCAGCTCTAAAGTTCGCAATTCTAGAACTTGTGGCGGGAGGTGTGTCTAAAAGTGTATGTCGGTGCTGGCCATCAATGAGAGAGACCTGTGCATTTTCCAAATCGGTGGTGAAAAAATATGAGTATGTTGCTGGATATGTGGGCCGCCGTGCCACCAATGCACTTACCGGGGGAGGGTAAACACCCATTATTCCGCAACTTTCTTTCCGCATACCATCACTCCGCATACTTTCATTACGAAAGTACTATGACTCCGCAATGCCATTATAACGCATGGCATTACATTTTATATGCTTTTACCACGCATACATTTACAACGAAATTTGTTGTAAATGCATGAACGGTAAAGGCATGTTTTTTTAATGTTTGGATAAGGTAAGTATGGGTATAGGGGTATATGTTTTGGGGTACTGAGGTATATGTTTTGGGGTGTTTGGGTATGTTAAGGGTTCAGATCTAGTTTTGGGTTATGGGGTACAGGGGTACTTTTAGGGTTTAGGGATAGGTATGGGTTTTGGGGTACATGGGTATTTTTAGGGTTCAGGGCTAGGTTTGGGTTTTGGGGTATAGGGGTATTTGTAGGGTTCAGGGGTAGGTTTGGGTTTTGGGGTACAGGGATATTTTAAGGGTTCAGGGCTAGGTTTGCGTTTTGGGGTACAGGGGTATTTTTAGGGTTCAGAGCTAGGTTTGGGTTTTGGGGTACAGGGGTATTTTAGGGTTCAGGGGTAGGTTTGGATTTTGGGGTACAGGGGTATTTTTAGGGTTCAGAGCTAGGTTTGAGTTTTGGGGTACAGGGTTATTTTTAGGGTTCAGGGGTAGGTTTGGGTTTTGAGATACAGGGGTATTTATAGGGTTCAGGGCTAGGTTTGGGTTTTGGGGTACAGGGGTATTTTTAGGGTTTAGGGATAGGTTTGGGTTTTGGGGTACAGGGTATATTTATAGGGTTAAGATGGGTTAGTGTTTAAGGGTGTTGGGGTATTTTAAGGAGTATGGGTGGGTTATGATTATGGGGTGCAGGGGTATTTAAAGGGAGCAGGGTGGACACCCGGAGCTGGAATGTACAGAACCTGGGAAGAAAAAACAATGAAATATTGGGAACAATGCTTGCTTTTTTTCCGTAATCCTGCGCCCCGCACACACCCACGCCCCTAGCACACGCCCACAGCACACGATATGAGACATGGCATGAAGGGCGGAACGTACCACACGGCCCCAGCGGTTGTCTCGCCCCCAGCACACACCCACAGCACAAGGCAGACACGCCCACAAGGGACTACTTTGCTGGCACGGTTCTTTTACCATTTAAATGTATATGGTGGGCGTCTGCATAGCCTATGTCCTTCTGCTGCAACTGCCCTTTCCAACGCTGTATTGGTTGTTTTGATTGGTGCTGTGGTTCCTGAGATTACCCACCTCAAAGGTTTGGGCTCTCTCTTTATTATATTAGTATAGATATAGATATGAATACACTTTGCTCAAATGCGTACAATTTATACTCATTTCGTATACAGCATTTTTCAAATGCAAATTTTGTACTTTGGGTGGGACTGTAAACATATGCTTTAGATATGTTTCAGTACTTATAATTTAGTAATGTTGAACTTAATAAAGTGGAGCGGGTGTTGTATATGAATTTAGGACCATAGTGTAATTTTCCCGATTCATGCCCATATATAGGTATAAATCACGCTATCCTTATATAGGCATAGAAATCATAACCATATTTAGATTTAGCCTATGCAGTCCAAATACGGCATGGCTACTTCCACTAGTTCCGAGAATCCACAACGATTTCTTGGAAAAACCCGCCTTCAGCAGTTAGGAACTTCCCCTTGCTTAAATATTAATTTATCCAAGAAATAATGGAGTTTTCAAAGAACTGAGTCTTCGATGACGTTATTATGTCCAACCTTACGTCAAACTCGGCGCCTCAAGATATAAATATGTCCACATTTGCCCTGGCAAACACACGGTGGTTTCGAGCAGTTCGACTATCTACTTACCCGAAGCCCTGCCGAAGCAAGTGCCGAAGGAAGCCGACCCTCCAACAGACGCACTGAGAGAGACGCTGTCTTTTCTCCTGCCGAGAGATCCAGCTCCAGTGTTTCCAGGCTACCCTTGCGGGTTGCTGGGAAATCGAGTTCTGAGAGAGAGATACAAGACCTTCTTCATTCTAAACCAAGGTATGGAGCTGATTAGACCCTTAGAGAATTCTTGGAGAGATTCTTGGCAAAGAATACTAAACTTATGCTACACCTCATCTACTTCTTCCCTTGTACTAGACTTAGGTTAGGTATACCGTGGTAGGAGTATTTTAGAAGCACCAGTTGAGTACTTTTAGTCTTTATTTATTAATGTATGTATTTTATGTTATTTTATATGGCTTAGAAACTATACCATGCTTTTACAGTATTATTGTATAATACTCTTCGTACTGGACGCATTATACTTTGCAACCAGTATTATGATTGTAGCAGTTCATTTTTTATGCTTGAGAAAGAAGACTGTTCAATAAATACCTTTTATTGAAAACGCTCCTCTCTCTATTTCTCTGCACCTCTGGTGAAAAGAAGCATTAACGAGTGAAATAGCAATCTATTGTTTCCGCGACTCTAGAGATTGATTTCTTATTCTTGGGAAACAATGTTGTCATGTTTATGCGGTTGTCAGAAACTAATCCCTTCTTGTGAATTCGAGACCGTTTCTAGTGACCTCTGAGCTAGCTGGCACTCACAATTAAGTCTAATATATTCGATAGAGACCTAGTCGACCTCAGTCCTACGTCTAAACTATAGTATGTATTATTCCAATGCGCAGAGCCTATTGGGAATATAGGAACTACACTACACTTTCAATGCAACACAGGTAAAGATACAGTGTGATAAATTAATTACAGTTACTCCACTTGTGTGGGAGCTACCATACTCCACATTGTGCGGGTTCTGACTTTGGACCACGCTGTTTGTTATTATCAAAACCTCGTCCATCAATGGATTATAACCTTTGTTCATATATTGATTTAAGAACTTAAAAGTTGATATCTGATAACTTTTGGGCATCTAGTTTCCTTCACTCTTGAATCAGTTTGCAGGAATCTCAAGTGTCTATACATATTGTTGTAATAGCTCACTATCTGGTGCTCTTGACTTTTGGATGGAGAATCTTCATTTAAAACCCTTGGATATACATTAAACAAGACCTGAAGAAGTCCTATTGTACAAAACGCGTTGGTTACAGCAAGAATCCAAGAAGAAAAGGATAGGTTTTAAAAGAATAAATTAATAAAGAATCTCCTTTTATCAAAAAAAATTCTGTGAGTCTGTGCATTTGCAGTCCAATTGCTGCTGTGATTAATCAAGGTGTTATTAACCAAAAAAGTGTTGGGGTGTGGGTTGTGAATCACATCTGTTTTAAATCACCTAGTTTTGTAGAATAAGATGGCTAGTCCTCTTGACTCGAGCACCACAATGTTGTGAATAACAATCAACCATGTATGTGTTATGTGCGGTATCCTATTGCCTCAGCCTCTTCTTGGTAAATCGCTTGATACATTAATGATAAAAACTGTATGTGACTTTCCCTGTAATCTCGTCACCGGGTCTGTATCATGCAACACTACTTTGACATCATCTTGTTTCACCTCCATCGAGCCTCTGCGGGTGAGCCCCAACATCTGTCACCTTCTTTGGTCCTTTCCTTGAGCTCCTAGTAGCATCCTCGGTTCTTTGTAGGATGGAGCTACCAATGTAGTGGAGTCTATGATCCGAGATGGCTGTGGTGAGGCTTCTCCTACCAGCCCCTCTACCCAGGTTCCTCCTCTGTGCAGGTGCTCGTGGCGTCCTGGAAGTGTTGTGAAGGGGGGTCGTCAAATATTGTGCTGAAGAAATGTGTCACTGGTGGGTATCTCCAAATAAAGTACTGGGTAAATCCTAAGGTGATTGTTGTGTAATTGTACTTATGGTGTTTCCTTCCAGTTGCCCCTCAGACAATGGTTACACGAAGAAAGAACGGCGATCGCACCTTTCTGAACGGCTTCGCGTATGGATTTTATCCCAGAGACATTGAGGTGAAATGGGTCAGGAATGGCGTAGAGATGCCCTGGGAAGTCAGCGAAATCCTGCCAAACCCTGACGGAACCTACCAGGCCCAGAAAACAGTGGAAGTTCAGGAAGGAGATGATGAGAAAATGTACAGATATGAGGTGTATCACAGCAGCCTGCCGGACACTGTGACCGTGATGTATGGTGAGTGCACTTTGGTCTGTAGCGGTTGATTGTGACGGTGGTGCACATATTGACTTCTTATGGTTCCTAGTTTGATCTGTTCCTGTCACGGGCACCAGGTTCAGTCACACAAGTGCAGTACCATTTTAATGGGGAGTTTTGTAGTAATGCTGGTGGTTGAAATGTTGTAGATCCCGGCAGATTTCAGAAGTTTTCCTCACAGAAGAATGAGGAGAATGTGAGTTTAGCCAAAGGCTGAGGTTCCAAGAGCATTCTGAGTAAGAAAACCTAGTGGGATCCATGCAGGTCACCCCACCCTAGACTCTCCTTAAAAAAATGAATCAAGGATCTTAGTTACAGAGCGGCACTAGCCATTCTATAGTTATAGTTAGGGTTCCCAGAGACAGGATTTTTTTGGATTTTGGACCTTTAATAACTTCGCCCCCGTTTGATAAATCTGTGCAAAACCTTGCAGACCCATTCCGTTTCCTACATTAGCAGATAATGCAAAATTTGGTGGAGATTCATCAAGGGGGTGCAAAGAAAAAAGGAGGGGGGGTCCCAAAGCATGTTTTTGCACCAATACACTTTCCATAGACTTTGTACTCACATGTGGCGGGCAAACGTCCAGTCGGATTCACATTTAGGCAGGATTGTAGATTATGGTGTGCGGATGATCCTTTATGGTACTATAGGTAAGTAGGGAAGTATTTTTTATGTTATAAAGTATTTTAACTTAGAGATATCGGTTGCTGCAGTAGTTTCACAAAATGTCACGAAAGTACCGCGGTACATGCCGATGACAAGGCGTCATGGAGTTGGCTAATGACTGCCTTTACAAAAGTGAAAGGCAGTCATGTTCTTTGAAGTGCACTTTGGCTGAGTTCTAGGTTAGGGCCTTCGATATAGGTAAGCATTAGGTCTTAGATTTTTTCCAAACACTTTCTTATAAGTAGTAACAGGTAAGGAAAATTATTTATAAGTAAATCTATTTGAAAAAAAGTATTACGGACTATCGCAGTGCTACCTAGGAAGTACTGCTGTATTTAAAATTAAGGGAAAAAAACATTTGTACAAAAATTAAATATACACTACTACACTATATTTCACAAATAGTGTACTGCAGTGTATTTTCAATTTGTTACATATTTTATTCTTTATAAAAAAAGTCTATGGAGTACTGCTGTAATACCTACACTTTACAGGCCTATTTAAAAAGAGTAAACAAAAAATCATTTTTGAACAAACACTGTATTTGCTAGGTACTAGTGTGGTACACGTAAACTTTAAAAAAGTATATAAATACATTTCCTCAAATATTAGCACTTTAATAAAGTGCTAATAGGTAGAGAACTATGATAAAACCTACTACTTACCTGTATCTAAGCCCTTAACCCAGAACACAGGCAAAGTGTAGTCAAAATAACATGGCTGCCTTTTAATTTTGTAAAGACTGCAATTAGCCAATCATATACTGCCTTGTCATCGGCATGTATCACTGTATACCACGAAGTTACCGCTGTATACCATGTCCCAATGTATAACTATGGCCCAAATTTATGATTGTGTGGTGTTACCCTTGCGTCACGCATGGCCTCCCATGGGCAACGCAATACTTCAGTTACATTTACAAAGCAACACACAGCCACCATGCTTGGCCTCGGTAGCTTGGTACGTCTGGCGAGGCAGCCCAAAGCACTGACTTGCATTACTCTTCACACCATATGATTCCTTCCCACTAAATTTCATGTACGCCACTTCACTTTACGGTATTCCACTGCAGTCTATGCCACTCCAGTATTTACTGTTCTGCTGTATGCCACTGCACTCCATGCTAATCCACTCTACGCCATTCCATTCTGTGCCTCTCCACTATATGCCACTCCATTGTACGGTATTCCACTGCAGTCTATGTCACTCCAGTATATACTATTCTACTGTATGCCACTGCACTCCACTCTAATCCACTCTACGCCATTCCAATCTATGCCTCTCCACTATACTCTACTCTACATTGTTCCAATATATGCCACTCTATTCTACACCACTCAACTATACGCCAATAATCTCTATGCTATTCCACTCTATGCCACTCCACTGTACACTGCTCCACTCTACGCTATTCCACTCTATGCCAATCACTCTACGCCACTCCACTCTACTCTATTCCACACCACACTATTCCACTGTACGCCACACCACTCCATGCTATTCCACTCTACGCTACTCCATGGTATGCTATTCCACTGTAGGCCACTCCACTTTATGTTATTCCACTCTACGCTATTCCACTCTATACAAAGCCAATCTACACGACTCCACTGCATGCTATTCCACTATATCACACTCCACTCTAAGCCACTCCACTCTGTCCTATTGCACTGTGTACCACTCCACTCTATGCCACTCCATGCCATTCCACTGAATGCCACTACACTCTACACCACTTCACTATATGCTAATTCACTCCACTCCACTGTACACCATTCCAGCCTAGACCAGTCCACTCTACGCTACTCCACTCTGTGCCCTTTCACTCTACTCCCCTCCACTCTATGCTCTTCTTCTATATGCCAATTCACTCTACTCCACACTACAACACTCTGCGCCCCTCCACTCTACAGAAAATACTACACTCTATAGCACTCCACTGTGTACTCCAGACTATCAGAGTGTGTGCCACTCTAGTTTACTCTATACCACTGTACGACACTCATCTCCACTCTACAACACTCTTAGCAACTCCCTCTGTACCACTCCACACCACTTTACTACATTCTACTTTGACACACTACTACACTTTACTATAGTCAATACCACTCCACTCTAAACTACTCTATGCCACTCAATTTTGCAAGACTCTATGCTACCCCCCCCCCCAGCACCTTGAGACCCTCACAGGTATGTAGTGCGCTTTACAAATTCCTTGATTGATTGATTGATTGACTTTATTCTACCACACTCTACAATACTCCACACCACTCCACTGTAAAACACTTTAATCCAATCTGTGGCACTCCAAACTATGACACTTTTCAACACTTTAGGACACTCAACCTTATGACACAGCACTCAACTCTATGACATTTTACTCCACTGTATGATAGGCCAGGCCACTCTACTCCACGCCACTCTACTGTACAACATAGCACTCCAGTTTATTAGACTTTACTCCATTTTAACCTAAGCGACACCACTCAACTCTGCTCTACTCCACTGTACAATACGTTACCCTACTCTACACCACTGTTCAACACTCCACTCTTTGCTGCTCCACTCTACGACACTCTCCTCCACTCTATATATCTCCACTCTACAAAGCTCTACTACACTCTACGCTTGTACACTTCACTGCACAACACACTATTCCACTCTACGATATCCCACAACACACCATACCATTCCACTGTATAACACTTTACTCCACTGTACGCTATGCTTCTCCTCTCTAATCCACTTTATTCCACTCTACATCACAAAATACTATGACAATAGACTGTACAACACTGTGCTCCACTATACTCTACGACACTCCACTTAACAACACTCAACTGAATGACACTCAACACTACGATTTAAGATGCTTTTTTGTTAAATAAATATTGTTTAAATTTGAGGAAATACCAAAGGTCATGGATAGGCTATAGTTAGGAAAACTTTATGTTCGAGGCATGTGTGGCTGTAGATACACATGCATCGCATACTTCTGCCACCTTGTGTTGGGCTTATAAGTCTGCAAGTTCTTTTTCTTCTAAGAAAGTCTTTTAGTTCATGAGGTAGAATGACTCCTCCTCTTGCTGGTAATGGGCATGGGTATCAACTCCATTGTTAGATTGTTTTCTTCGGCTGTTGGGTTCGGACGTGTGCTCCTCTGCTCCATCTAAGCATTGTCATTTCCTAGCTTAAAACGATCTTTTAGTATTGTTTTCAATCACGGTTAGTATCTGATCTTTCTTCGGTCATTCACCACTGCTGGTCTTGTCGTGGCGACTCAGCTCAACAGCGGTCCCCTTAGGCTCCACCCTTTGGGATGAAACTTCCACTTCGATAGCGTGTGTGCCATGTCCTTTTGGTGATGGAACAAATGCCCTTTCTGTTCTGCCCTTACTGCCACGTCAAGGTTCGGCGTACTGACCGACATCAGGTGTGTAACGTGTGCCTCTCTCCAGACCATCTGGAAGCCATTGACGAATCCTGCAAATCCTTCTGATCCAGGAAGATGCTGTGGGATCAACGAGCTTGATGACTCTGTATGTCCCGACGCAGTGCCGGACACACCGGACATCTTCAGCCCAGAGGACCTTCAGGAGGACGGTTACCCCCGGGGTCAGCCGCAGATAAGGGCACCGTCTCCCACAAGGACAGCTTGGAGTCAGCTCGAGATGCAGGACCTCATACCAGGACAAGCTGTAAGTACCGAACCCCTCTAACCCATCCCCAGCACCAACAGTCCATCCCCAAGGGCTGCATACCTGCCCAGGACAAAACAAAATCTTCAGTCGGGCCAGCACTGCCTTCAGGCTATTCACAGCCCCAAACAGTTGTCTCAGAAACGTCCAGCCCTGTCTCGGCGTCAAAAATGCATCAGAAGAAGCATGCTCCCGAGCCGACTTCCACACCATCGGAGCCAAGCCAACCAAAGGAGCTGAAAGCGATGGCGCAGAAACATTGGACCGGCTCGGCTCCGATGCTGACTACTTCGGACCTGGGACATTCGGCACCGAAGCCCTCAGTGCTGAAAGCTGCGTTAAAGCCGAAATCATACTCCTTCACAAAACAAACTGCTGATCCGAACTTATGGAGCCAGTCCTTCAATGGCTACCATAGGCACTTGTCATCCCTCTGGACACTGACTGTATATTAACAAGACCTCCATCCACTGCTGCACAGCCAACCAAATAAAATTAACCTTTGAAGAGGTTTTGGACATTCCTATACCAACAAAGCACAGGAAAAAGACTGACAAGGCTACTAGCCCTGTGCATCCCACTTCACCACCTCCACCCGTTGCACCTCCTTCACCTCCTGCACCAGAACCATATTCCCTGGAGGGGTCCGTATGTTCTTTTGTGGGGGAAGAAGATGAGGTACAACAGTACTCCATCCCAATCATGATAATTTGTGTGAACATATGATATTGAACCACCCACAGATACAGACCCCAATGTATACCCTGTTAAGCCGTCTCCCGCAGACAACACCACTACATGCCATGATGTTATAGGTAGAGCAGTCGCATACCACAAGGTTGAGCTCCACACCGACCCCATAGAAGAAGACTTTTTGTTTGAAACCCTGTCCTCTAGCCCACAATCAGTACAGTATCTACCGATGTTAAGGGTATGCTCAAACGCACACCAGACATCTTCAAAGAACCAATCAAGCCCAGTGAAGGAAATTGCCTCTTTTGGACATGGTTAGCCCCACTTATTGCCTGGAAAATTATGTAGTTTCAACTGGAAGTGCATAGGGTCCCTGCCAACCAGGTCCCCGGTGCCAGATCGCCTTCTCTAAACTGTACCTGTCGTTTCCACAATTGGCACTCCTTTTGCTCACATGCAATTCCCTAATAAAATGTACCCCTGATAACAAGGGCCTTATGGTTAAAGATGGGCCCTAAGGCCTGTAGCACGAACAGTGCTACCCCGAGGAACCCCTCATCAAGGACATACACACTGCCACTGCAGCCTGCGTATCTTGGTGCAGACAAAACTGAAGAGTTGACAAGGTACACATCCCTGTGTGCCGTGCCCATAGACACTGGATGAGATATAAGTAAGACACCCCCCTAGCAGGCCTTAGCTCTAAGTCAGGGTGCACTTTATCTCCTGTGAGGACATATCTACACGAGCAGATCTGCCCCTGCAATATCTGTGTCGATTCCTGGATTTTGTTACCAAGGAAGCCATAGAAGTACATGGGCTGGACACTCGTCATTATGAGTTCCCCAGCTCCATGATGGCTTCACTGAAATATGGGATGTTTGGTATCAAACATCTCAGCATAATAAACCTGCACTGATTCCAGTGTCCGATTTATTAAAAAGTGCACACAGAGGACCATTAGAGGGCCCCCTGAAACCTACCAATCATTAGTGTGGTCATTGACCGGCCTGAGCCAGCCTGCTACCACCAGACAGTGCTCTGACCTCATGGGCAGAGAGGCAAGAACAATGCCTTTCCTGGATGGAGGTTTTCACACCACGAACAGCCATCCACAGCGGGCAGCCTTTGTAATGCAACCCCAGCTTCTCCTGTTAGAGGGAGCAGGCACCCGTCCTGTCCTCACCCTATTTTTGGTCAGAGGACAGGTGGGAAAACATAGAAAGTATAGGAGATGTGGCCCCCTCTGCCAACTCTACCCCTCAGGTGCTGGAGGTGAGGTGAAGTACAGTTTTCAGTGCCCACCATCTTGAAGATGGTGGAACTCCCTCCATTCAGGAGCAGGAATATGCCCAACCCCCACCTGGGGTGAGAATTTAGAGGATGTAGTCACCCTTAAGGTAAGTAGCCCATTGGCTACTATCTGGCACTCCCTTTAAACGCCCCTAAAGGTAGTATTTAAGTAGCCCGCCTGAGCCCTGCAGTACATGACGACCTGAGAAAAGCTGGACCCTAGAGTCGCACCAGCAGAGAAGACTGCAGAGAACAACTGACTTAGTCCCATCCCTACCGACCTGTATGCAGCCCTCGGCGATCCTGCACCGCAAGAGGACTCGTCCTGAGAACAGCAGACGTGTTCACCAAGCAACCATCTTCAAAGTAAAGACTCTGAGACCTGAAGAACTGCGACTCCTGACCTCGATTCCACTGGGAGCTGACCTCTCCTAGACTCCACAAAGTGGTCTGCAGCCTCTACACAGAGACCACCACAGCCGTGACCTGCTCCGGTAAGTCGAATACGACACCAAAAGGCACCCCTACACCTATTCGTCCTGGCCTTGGTGAACAGGACAAAAGGTGTCTCTACGTATCCGAGCATCACAGCTTATCTCTGCAGCTGTTGGTTTCCTTCAGCTGGCCTCCTGGCCTGAGCCTGCAGCCCATGTTCGATTTTGCCATTCTCCATTGCTGTGCATTGGGCACCCGACGCTGTGTTGGCACCTGGCCGCCCGTGTGCCTCTTGTGGTGTAGTGTTGGCGCTGCTCTAGGCCCAGTCCGGTGCTTGCTTCACCCTCAGACTGGCCACCCAAGTCACTTCAACTGACCTGTAAACAGCCTCTGTCTGATTGCCCCAATCTCCATTGATTTGTATTGGGCGCCAGACCTCAAACTTGCACATTGCACTCGGCTGCCCCTGTGCGCTGGTGGTGCACTGCTGGTGCTGAACAGAGCCTTGTCCAATACGGACGTTAACTCATAAGTCTAGTCTTGTAAGTCGACGTTTTCCCCATTTATGCTGAATGTTTTCTTCCTCCCGTAGGTTAACATTGCAAAGTCTGAAAATTACACTTAGGGTCCGATTAAGAGGCTGGCGGACCCATTGCGGTGAAAATCGTAATCTGAAGGGCAGGTGGGGCGCCCTTGGGTGGAGCAGTGGTTTGCCCCTACTTGCTACCGCTACACTGAAAAGTCGTAATCAGGGCCTAAGTGTCCATTTTGAGGTCTTGCATGAGCCAGCGCATGTACCGCGCTGCAAGACTTTTAGTAAGCGGCTTTTGAAAGTGCCACCACAGGCAGGCTTTTGGTGACCTCAAGCTTGCGTGCACGCGTGCATGCACGCACGCGGCCGCCATCTGTCTTTCCTCCGTCACACAACTCCTGCTTTTCCCCCTCCCCCACCACAGATCGCTTTGCGCACAACTCCCGGGCTTTTAAAACTTTCAGCGGGACGCTGTACCGTTGTGACGGGCCTAGTCAGGGAGAAGCTTTCGATACAAAATGGAACGTACGGCTTCGCTGACACTACCCATCGCCTTTGGCCACAGTGCCTTGAGGAAATACAGGCTGCCTGACAGCCACCACCGCTGTGAATCACTTCCTCCCTCACTAACACACCCACTAGTCTGACTTGGGCTCCACCCCGCTCAACAGAAGTAAGTAGCCCTAGGGTTCGGCGTATGACCTCAAATAGTCATATCGTACAGCAACTGAGAATAAGCCCAGCACAGCTGAAACGCCGCTTTCTGAAAATTGATTTGTACACGTTGCCGCTTGTTGTCTCAGCCTGAAACTTTAATTTTCACTGGCAGCGCTATTGTAGGTAAAAAGCAGCTGGCCACTCCACAGTTTCGGTTAGCCTGCTGCTTTTACATTATCCAGAAGTCTGCTTTCACTTTCTTCTTGCCTAGGAGGGCATCATCCAACTTGAGTCCAAGCACTGTTATCCCTGCAGCTTTGAGTGACAAGGCGTCCTCCGCTTGCTCTCTTGGAACAGTCAATAATCTGCTGGAGACCCATCCATGGGTGGCGCATATAGACTACACACTGTCCTACCTTGTTTTCTTTACCTTTAATTAAGCCTATTTAGTGGCAACATGCATCGACTTCCTTGACATTTTTGTGTAATATATGCCAATGACAATATGGGGTCTTCATTTGCCATCCCTTTCAACTGAAGACACGGCTGCGTGATATCTATTCCAGGTCATGGCTCATTACGATTATTCAATTATTTTTGCCGTTATATTGGCGTCCATGGAGTTCGAAGAGAGATCACAGACCACATGGGACAAACATGATCTCCTGCCAATTTCTTTAGGATTTGCTCTGCACATGGACGGTAAGTGATTATTTATGAATTCAAGATGGCCCTTAATTATGAGCATGCTCATCTTGTTTAATATGATCCTTCATACTATAGACTATTTCATAACGCATTAATCGGTATGCCATCTTTACATATGAACAATCTTTTCCTCTAATTAAACACAATCTTCTATCGAGCACCATTAGAACATTCTTTATATAGTATCGTATAGCACAAATAACTTTTTTCTATTCAATTGTCCCTCCAGGTAATGACCGCATCTGTTATGTTATGTTATATGTGTATTTATTACGGGCACAACTACTCCTGAGTATCCTGGCGCGGAGCAAAACCACAAAGAAGTCAAGAGAAAAACAGCATAACATAACATTTTTTAGTAAGCTTTATTAAAAAGGTGAGTTTTGAGGAGCTTTTTAAAGCTGCTAAGATCTCTGGTATCCCTGAGGGTGAATGGGAGGGAGTTCCAGAGGGTAGCCGCTTTGACCGAAAAAGATTGGCCGCCCAATCTGGTTCGCCGGAAGCGGGGGATTACCAACCGGCGTTGAGAAGCCGACCTGAGGTGTCGACTAGGGACATGGAAAGTCACTCTTTTCCTGAGATAGGCGGGGCCAGTATCATGTAAGGCTCGGTGCGTGAGAACCAGAGCCTTAAATTGAACTCTTTGGGCCACCGGCAACCAGTGGAGTGTGGCCATTTGTTGTCTTATGCTACTGCGTCTGGAGATGCCTAGCAGAAGTCTCGCGGCCGCATTTTGGATGAGCTGCAACTTGTTAACCAAAAAGGAGGGTGAGCCCAGATAAAGAGCGTTGGCATAATCCAGGCGGGACAGTATGAGGGCTCTAGCGACCGTTTCTTTGGCCGACTGGGGCAGTAGAGGGAAGAATCTGCCCAAAGATTTAAGGGTCCCAAAGCAGGCACCCGTCAGTCTTTTAATCTGCTCTGAGAACCTCAAATCTTCATTGAACCAAATGCCTAGATTCTTGGCTGGGCCACCTTCAGAGAGGGGACGGGGGAAATCAGGAGGCCAAACTAGTTCAATGAATTGGTTTGGAAATTCGCCATATAGTAGGATCTCCGATTTTCCCTCGTTGCATTTAAGTTTGGCACAGGCCAACCAGGTAAATACGGCCGCCAGGCACTTTTGTGCTGCAGCCATTTCTAGTGTTGAGTTACCCCAGGTGAACAGGAGCTGGTTGTCATCGGCGTAAGCCATAATTTTTGCACCCAGCTCCTCGGCCAGGTAGATCAGCGGGGATATATAAATGTTGAAAAGATGAGGGCTCAATGTTGAGCCCTGTGGGACCCCGGTCTGAACAAGCCTGGCCGAAGAGGAGTACGGGGGCATCCAGACTTGCTGGTAACGGGAGTCCAGGAAAGACTCCAGCCAAGACCACACAGCCCCGGTGAGGCCGATATCAGTAAGGCGGCCCAGAGGAGTTGGTGAGGAACCGTATCAAAGGCGGCAGAGAGGTCCAATAAAATTAGCGCCGCTCTGCCACCCTTGTCTGTGCACTCCCTAATGGCTTCCACCACCTCCACCAAGGCTGTCTCCGTACTGAAGGAGGCCCTGAAGCCCGACTGGGCTGGGTGAAGTGCCCCAGACTCTTCCACAAAGGCGTTCAGCTGTCGAAAAACAACCTTTTCGCAGACTTTCGTCAATGCCGGGAGCAGGGAGATGGGGCGGTAATTGGCTGCGATGAGGGCGTCTGCTGATGGCTTCTTCAGGAGAGGCAAATGTTTAGCTTGCTTCCACTGCTTAGGTACCGCTGCCAATTGCATTGACCAGTTTACCATAGCAGTGACCTCTGACCCTACGCAATCTGCTACTCCTGCCAGAACTCTTGCCGGGCAAGGGTCCGAAGGGGAGCCTGATTTGAGAGATTTCAGCAGAGCAAGGATGTCCATTTGGTCAACTATAGTAAATTTGGCAAGGCAACTGCTAGAGGGGCTACCGGATGTCTCCGCCAAATGGTGTGAGGCAGCGTTGTTCAAAGCTAATCCCTCTTGAATACGCTTGATCTTATTAATGAAAAAGGAGGAGAGCTCCTCACACCATTCAGCAGAAACCAGGATCTTTTTTTGCTCCGCTAGAGGTGACAGAAAGCTTTGGACTATAGCGAAAATTTCCTTATCATTATTATCCGCTTTTAGGATCCTAGTCACAAAGTAAGCGCCTTTTGCAGTCTTAACTGCGGTATAGTATTCTCTTTGGACTGCGCGAAGGTCGGCTTTGGTTTGCGGAGAGTATGCAGCCCTCCAGAGCGCTGAGATTTCTTACAAGACCTTTTTAGCTCTTTAAGCGCTGGCGTGTACCAAGGTTGAGAAGGCAGCATACATCGAGGGTTTTTCGGGGCAGGTTTGGAAATGGTCTCTACTCCCAGGCTGACCCAGGCGTTAAAGAGGTCCACTTGGCCCTCTAGATTAGTAGCATGAGCCATCTCGGAGTGCGTGAGGGCTTCAACCAGCCCAGGAATGTTAATTTTCCGTACTAGGGGGCCTGACTGAGGAGGAGGGTGGCAAGATGGAAGAGCCAAGTCCCAGGAGAAGTTGATCACAGCATGGTCGGACCAGGTGACTGGCTGGGGGTCTTTAATGACCATGGCAAAGTTGGAACAAACCAGGTCCAGCACATGTCCTCGGGAGTGTGTAGGTTTAGAGATCCGCTGTGTTCAGTGCGTTTTCCCCAAAAGGTCTTGGAGACCCAGTGTGTCTGGGGAACTGATGGAGTCTAAATGTATGTTAAAATCTCCAAGAAGGAGAACATTTGGGAAACGTAACACACGATCCGCCAGTGTATCTCCTAAGGAACTTAGAAAGGAACCAATCGGCCCCGGCGGTCTATAGATCAAAGTCCCCCCTAAGGTGAAGTGAGGAGAAAGAATAAAGGAGAAGTTGAAGGCTTCTCCTTCCAACACACTCAAGGATTTGTCACAGGAGAAGGCCCATGTTTCCCTGAATACTACTGCAATGCCACCCCCTCTACCTAGGGTACGATCGGCTTTAGCCAGGCGGTAGCCACGAGGGACTGCCAGTTCTACCACTGGGGCACAGGAATCGCTTAGCCACGTTTCCGTGACAAACAAGATGTCTAAATTGTTGTCCCCAATGAGCTCAAAGATGTTCTCAGCATGTTTCACCATAGAATGGGCATTAATGAGGGCTGCCTTAATCGGAAGCACATTCTGGCTTTTGGGCGTTAAATGTGATAGGAGGGGGGAGAAATGGAAATTGCAGTCCTTGCATTCCCCTCTCATGTCAGAGCTAGGTGGGCACCTTTGCCGACCAGAATATGAGCCTGAGTTCAAGGAGAGCAAGGTATCACGACTATAGGTAAGTGGGATCGAGATGCCTGGGAGAGAAGGGGCAGCCTGACCGGCCCTGGGCACGTTCCAGGTGCGGACGGGCGCAGACGGCTTACCTTAGGCGCACCTTCGGAGCGCCCGCTGCGCCCGTCCGCTGCGCCCCCGCCAACACATGGTAATAAATAAAGGGGTAGCGAGAGGCGCGGGCTCCTGTCTCCGCCCTCCGGCTTGCTGGAATGTCCCTGATTGGTCCGCCTACCTCCCCATGAGCTCTCCACTCAATCGGCACACAGCCGTGGTGGAATAGCTGGTAGAACAGAGGAGCAGCCTAACTCGCTGACTTCCTTGTGGATGTAACCAATGAGAACGCGTGAAACAAGGTACACAATAACAGTCTAAAATAGGAGGAGCAGCCTAACTCGCTGACGTCCTCTGTGCAAAGAATATAATTGTGCAAAAAGGCAAATAGCTGGTTAAAAATCTTGCCACGCTAAAAACATATACATCAAGTTTTTAAAAGCACGCTAAAAATGCTTGCGCTCGCACAATGGTAGCAGCGACTTCAAAGTGGTAGGTATGGTCTAATCTATCCTTAGGATAACTACCTACTGCCTCATGTAATCAAAGATTGCAATTCCCTTTTTCAAGATTATAATTTAAAGTTACCATAACTTTGTTAGCCCAATGACAATTACAAGGCCTCTAATTTTCTGCACCAGGCTCAGAATTGATACTTATTTAGTGCTCATTTTTTCAACGACTTTCACTGTGACCAAACTTAATTAGATCGAGTGGTAATTGACTATTTTTATCTATTTTTACAATTTTGGGGTCTAGTTAGGAAGAGTGTACTTTTATGGCAGTGCCTTAATTAGCCAGAAAAAATATTTTTTAATGTAGTGCAATTAAGTAAGAGCACAAAAGGGATATATTTCTAATATGAATGCATGTCGACCTAGCCCGCAATCTGGACCCATCCCTCCTGACCTTTACAGTCTTATAATCTCTTACACCAAATGATGGTCTTGGGAATCCATCTTGTCACACAGGTAGCACGATCAAAGGGTGCTTGCGGCATGAGTTCATTGCATCACTATATTTTCACTATGAATCCAATTCCCTATTAAGTTGATAGCAATATTTAAATTTTGTTTGTGCTTTGTTCTTTTTTGTATGTCTGTATTATTATTTTTTAATATTTCAGCCTTAAAAAAACACTTAATTTTTCAGCAATCATAGGGCGAAACACATGTTGGCTGAGTGTTGGCTGTAACGATCAACAGCAGAATATTCACCTACCATCTTCCATCAGCAAACTTTGTTGTTACATACCAATAGCATACAATTTGCACTGTACAGAAATTGTAATTCTCATATGGGAAAATATTACGTATACTGAGAACTACTAATAAATGGGAACATTGATTTAAAAATCAGCTTATTAATTTTGATTCGATATTAATAGTGAATATTAAACCACCTTAATTTTCACTATTGTTTAAATTGTCGAGATGATGTACTTTATATTTTAATGTGGCTCAAGCACCTTCTTGTTTAATACTTTATCTATATCTCGGTTCTAAGGGCTAGAACCAAATCAAGTGCTTTTACAGTCACTGGACTTACTGGGAATTGGGTATTACTGGGCTCTTGGTTGGAGCTAATAGCCCTTTTCCACTTACTTTTTCCACTTGATCCACCTTGGACAGACCTTGGTGAAAGCTTTCTAACTTTTAAACAACTCTAAGAGTGACATGCATGTATCCTGACATATGAACATATGATGAGCTGGAGAATGTCACTGCAATTCCTCCTTCCAATCTAAACTATTCATTCTTGCCAGCTGAATACATTCCTTAGGGGTTTTGTTTCAGTTCAGTTCACGGATAGTCTTTCTTTCCATCATAAATATTTAAAGATTTTCCTAAGGATTACCTACTTACCATCCTCATTTAATTTTTACATTCATTAGGTAACTTCTGATTTTAATGTCGGTTTGGGCATTGACAAAACAGTCTAACGTTGACTATGGGAAATTATGGTTTTGTTTGATGGGCCTCATGGCATAGCCAATAGGTCTCGCGTTTGGGACCTTATAAGTGTTTAGCCATGCAACAGTTGATATTGTTGCCTTAAGGATATTGTGCTGCATAACTAAATACTTTCAAGATCCCAAAAGCGAGACCTATTGGCTTTGCCAATGTTTGTTTAAAATGAAAAGTATTTTTATTGAAAGGTCTGTGATTCTGCAAAATACGTATAACCAAGTATTATTTTTATAAAGTGGTCTCGTTTTAATTCATTGCGTGTGTGTCATTGTCAGTTAGTCAGTCAGTCAAAAATCTTTATTCGATTAATAAAAATCATAAAAGAAATACAACACATACAACCCCTGTTACACCAGAATAGTAACAGAAAAAGTTTCAGTTAATTAAAAACAATCATTCATATATATATACATTTTATGCTATTGCAGGAGAAGAAGTCGCTAAAAATATTTCCAATGTTTAAAAATAATCCTTCATATATATACACTTTATACACTATACTCTTTTTTTACTGTACAACTCCATCAATTAATAAACCATTATTTAGGGAATTATCTAGGTCAGACCTGAGGGCAATATGCAATACTGATTCCCTAATCCTGATCAGTTCTCCTCCGTGCTGTTGTTTATAATCAAACGTTTTTTATTGGCCCGAGCTGCAGCCACCAAAATAACTTGCCACGCTAAAAATAACATGCATGCTACTTAACATTTGCAGGTATAAGAGCGCGGGCCTTACTTGCACAAAAGCAGCTTCTCTCAGAATGGGATATAAAAATCTTTTCCTTGCCTTAGAGCAATGCTCACAAAACATTATGAGATGAAGTGTATCTTGTGTGGAGAAGTTATCACAGGAGCATGATACGGTATCTTCCGGTTTACCCCAATGCGGAAAATTACCCAGGGATAAATGGATTAAGTTAAACCTAAATCTGGTCAACAGAAAACGATGGAATGGCTTCGTGACGATCTTCAGGTAAGGTTCCATAGAGGGAGAAGATTGAAGGCCATAGATATTTCTCGCCCCCGGCTTTTTAAGCTCCTCTTCTTCCCTTTCCATCTCCATCATGATCCGGAAGTTATGTTTAATCCAGCTCAGATCTTTTTTCCTAATAGACTCCGGGGCAGTGTATAGGTCAGAACGTCCCATCCTTGCACACGCCGCTCTAACGTATGCCAACCATGGGATACTATCTGCCCCATCCAGAGCTAGGCAGTCCTTGAGGATTAGGTGATTTAAAGTGATCTCCTCATTAAGCCATGTCTTTGCCCAGCAAGTCAATGGGGCCAATGTTAAATGATCAGTTAAATAGCCCAGACCTAGTTCAATGTGTATAGCAAATGTTGGCGATGACTGGGATACCGCTAATAGAGATCTGAGAAATTTATTTTCAACCAGTTGTATTTTCCCCACTGGTGCATAACCCCATATTGCTGCCCCGTAGGAGGCGATTGCACAGCATTTTGATTTATATATTTTGAGCATGGCCTCCATGGGCCTTGCTCCTAGCCTCTTGGCGAAGCCAAGGAGTGCTGCTGTAGATCTTGCAACAGCGTTGCACTTCTGCTTCTGCTGGGGGACCCAGGTGCCCTTTTCGTCGAAAACCACACCAAGGTAGGAGAATACTGGCACCCGTGAGACTTCCGCGCCCAGACAGGTAAATGACTTGACCTTAGTATTCTTCCTCCGCGCCCCTGCGATCATTACGTGGGATTTATTACTGTTGACCTTTAGGTCTGAAGACTCCATAAAGCAGCCAAAATGATCCAACATCTTTTGTAAGCCTATACCTGTGCGAGCAATTAAAACGGCGTCATCTGCGTACAGGAGGACCGGGATACCCGTTCCCCCGGCACGCGGGATGTCGTTCGAAGCTACGGCCAGTGATTCCTCCAAGGCATTAATGTAGATCGTGAAAAGAAGGGGGGCCAGAATACAACCTTGACTGACCCCCCTCCCTAGAGCTGAATTTGTCAGTACAACGACCTTCTTGCGTGACCCTAACGGCAGCAGAAAGGTCCTGGTGGAGGTCACTAAGGAAATTAACCAAGGGGGCTTCTATGCCTATGTCTCGCAGAATGCGCCATAATTTGGAGCGATTTACCAGGTCGAATGCCGAGGATAAATCCATGAACCCCAGATATAAAAGACCGCCCTTCGCTATCGTGTATTTACTTATGAGTAAGTGTAGGTTGAGGCATTGATCTATGGTGCTTCTGTGCTCTCTGAAACCATACTGGAGGTTAGAGAGGACCCCCCCTGCCTGACATCCAATCTCCTAATTTTTGTAGGATTACTCTGCCCAAGATTTTAACGGACGAGTCTAAAAGAGAGATTGGCCTGTAACAAGCGGGGTCCCCTCTGTTCCCCTTTTTAAAAATAGGAACTATGACAGAAGAGGCCCATGTGGGTGGGAAACCTACTAACGATGACGCATTGAACACATTGGTTAGGATCTTTGCCCAGAAACTTGGGTACATAATGTAAAGATCACCTGGTACCACATCCGGGCCTGGGGCTTTGTGTTTAGACGTGGATCTAATCGCCTTCTCTACTTCGGCTAGATCAAATATGACTGGGTTAATGTGCTGGGAATTGGCAGTACTGCCTGCCAGTGATAGTTCCCTATGATCTTTATCGTCATAAATACTCCTAAAATGCTGGAGCCAGCTGTCATCTGGGATGACGCAGTCCGTATCTAGATTCTCACTTTCAGAGAAGAAAGGATGATTGATGGTGGACCAAAACCTTCTGCTGTCCCTAAGTACGTCAATCGATTGAAGGTTATCCCATGCCTCCTCTTTGATGTCACGTTTTCGCACGTTGGTTGCCTGTTTGTACTCTTTGCGAAGAGAGGCAATTAGTGCCTTATCCCTCGGGCTTCTCTTAAGAGCCTTGAGGAGTGCCCCATGCGCCTTAGAGCAGGCCGTGTCAAACCACTTGTGTGTCTTCTTTGAAGAGGGTCTACTCTCTTTCTGTAAATTCTTCGCAGTATGCCTGCAAACTGCTACAAAAGCTGTTATAGTGTCCGTACCCACGGTGGCTCCATCAAGGCAAATGGCTAAATGATCCTCCGCCTCCCTGGCTAGGTCCTCAAAAAAGACCTCTGGGACTACGTCGTTCCATTTGATCCTCCTTCCCTGATCTCTGGTTGATAGGTGTTGTGGGCCCCTTCCCTCCGGTTCTGTGGTTTGGGTATGACCCCCCACGTCGACCTCTAGAGAAAGCCGGTTGTGATCACTAAAGGTCGCCACCACCACTCTGTAAACCAACGTCTTCGCAAGAACTAGGGGTGACATGAAAATATAGTCGATAACCGACTTTGCTCCCCTTCCTATAAATGTTGGGACCCTCTCACTCCCCTCCTCCTTGCTTGTTTCAAATAAATTTAAGTTGGAAAGTAGTACCTCAAGAGCATCGCCCTTCCTGTTGTGTTCAAAATGGGGATTTTCCATAGGTAGTCAATTAATTGACTCCAACCCTGTCATTAATTTCCACTGTGTGTACAACTAATGCTTAACACTGCCCTCTGGTAAGCCTAACTGCTCACCCACACTACCACAAAAGAGGGCATTAGTATGATCTACTTTAGCCTCTGTAAGCTGCTGGGGATCCACTGGACTCTTTGCACACTATGCCTCATTTTGGTATAGTATATAAAGAGCCAGCTTCCTACACCAACATCTACCAGATGAGTACGAAAAGAGGGCGTACGAGATTGCATCCGAGGACAAATTAATTGCCAACACCTCCGTCTGCCGGACACTAGACGCAGTCAAAACCGCATTAACTCCAGCATGCTCCTCAGACACCATGCCAGGCTCAGGGTATCAGGCTTCAAACGGGAAGTGCAATAGAAAATACTGTCACTTGCCTTTAATGGGGAACACTTGTTTGGTCCTCAGGTGGACACTCTGCTTGAAAAAATAAAAAAAGACAATGAAACAGCCAAAGACACGGGAGCTCTGCAAACATTATCCCAAAGAGGCTTCTTTTGCCGCTCCCCCTACTGTAAGTCTGTTAAACTCACCTCCACAGATACACCCATGTCCTACCAACGCCCTCAGGCACAAACCACCTCAGCCAAGGGTTACTATAGAGGCTTCTACAGGGAAAACAATTCTAAGGGTAAAGAAAAGACAGGCTTTACAAAGCTCTCTGCCACTACAACAAAACCTTAACTTGCCCACCATTCCCCCCGATCACACCACCTGTCGGTGGACGATCACAAGGGTTTCTCACCACCTGGCGGAACATCACCTCCAACCAGTGGGTGTTGAACATTATCCAACATTGTTAATGTCTGGAGCTCACTTCCACACCTCCAAACATTCCACCTTGCACACACAAACTCTCATTAGAACATAAACAGTTGCTCAATAAGGAAGTTCAGAAACTTTTAAACAAGGGGCCATAGTACCAGTGCCAGCACATCAGCAAGGTACAGGCGTCGATTCGCTCTACTTCCTTATTCCCAAAAAGGTGGGTCTTTCATACCAATTTGTGGACCTAAGACTCACTAAACTAATGTATCCTCTCAGAGCACTTTGACATGGTCCCTCTTCAAGATGTCATCCCTCTACTGCAACAAAGCGACTTCATGGCAGCACTCGATCTGAAAGATGCCTACTTCCACATTCCCATTTACCTGGCGTGCCCTCAATACTTCAGGTTTGCAATAATCACCCACATTAGGGATATATTGGTTTGCTCCCTAGTCCTCTCTTTTTTAACGCTGTCCTTGAGGCCACGCAATAAAGATTTAGTGGACCCAGAGAGACGCTTTTAAGTCACTACACTTTCTGCACTCTGCCCCTCATTCACCGTCTTTCTAACGCTCATCTTGAGAAAACACCTCAGCTCCTCCCCTTTGGGGAGTTGTAGCCCCCACCTCGGTGTGAGGAGGTAACCCATATAAGGAAGCATGTCACCTAACGGTGAGTGAGGGTTCTCATCCTAAAGGGATTTCTCTCCTTCTGACATTACACGATACACGATCTCTATACTTGTTCCATTCTTTCTCCTTACTTCCTTTTTTTACATACAGCCGGGCGTATTCTAAGTGATCAGTAAATATTCAGAGGGATCAATACCCCCTGGCTTTCTTGATCCCTTGTGATCCTTTATGTGAAGAAAAGCAGCATGGTCTCCACCACATTCATTTACCAAACATTACTCTGTAGATGAGCTGGTCTGTCGACAACCTAATGTTGGCTAAGCGGTTCTAAGTTCAAACAACTGTAACCCCCACAGGTTAGCCACCGCGTGTAGGGGAGCACTGCTTTTCAGTCTATGCTAAGCATGTGTATCTATTGCCGCACTTGCCTTGAATGGAAACTGTTACTTACGCTGTAAGCATCTGTTTGTGGCACGTAGTGCTGTAGATTCACATGCGCCCTACCTCATGACTCAACAGACTTTCTGAGAAGAAAAAAAAAGTTGAACACTTCCGAGCCAAACACTAGATGGCGGGATCATGCTAGACATGTGAAACTACAGCACTACATGCCACGAACAGATGCTTATTGGGCAAGTAAAACTTTCCTTATTCTTTCTACAGAAATTCAAGTTAAACTATACAAATATTTGATATTTTAAAGTTATTTCTAATACTTAAATTTATAATTTACGCACCACCTTTAATTTACTATAACTCTCACACCTCCGTACACAGTCATGTCACCTCAATCGCCAGACTACATTAACGATAACTACCATGAACTGTGTTGTCAGATATTAAGCCATTTTAGATGTCATAAGTGTTGTTATGAATGATATGATTTCACATGCTGTAAGTCATGTCCTATGCAAGGGTATATAACCAGTGCACGGAGAAGGCTCGAGCTATAGTTAATGTAGTTCGTCTGAGGTGACACATGTGTGTACAGAGGTGTGCGAGTCATAGCTGTGGCTGGCAGGAAAATCCTCCCTTTCAATTTTTATCTTAAACATTTTGGGGGAATTCTTCCTGCTTCGGTTAAAGTCTACGGGCAAAATAGAGTCCACCTGATGTTAAGTTTTAAATCTCCATCTTTCTGTTTTCCAAATGTTGGTGTATGACATATAGAAGAAGATGCTGAGATAGAACTCTGCTTATCTTTGTTTGCGAGACTATGAGCATCTTTGTAGCATGTTATAAAGTTGAGGATGAGTCCGCCCAGCTTTGTAAGCAATTGTTATTTTTCCTTGGAGTCTTG
Source organism: Lissotriton helveticus (assembly GCF_964261635.1). Classification (NCBI taxonomy): domain Eukaryota; kingdom Metazoa; phylum Chordata; class Amphibia; order Caudata; family Salamandridae; genus Lissotriton; species Lissotriton helveticus. The sequence continues at coordinate 348,387 of NC_136065.1, read as the reverse complement.
TGGCAGTGATTTTAAAATAAAGTTATACGGAGGCAAAACTGAAATAATGAATTTGTTTATTTGCTTTAAATGGTGAATGAAGCTGTTATTCAAGGAATGACCATATCTGATACCGGTCAAAGATCGTCTTTGGATTCAACAGATGCATACAGAAGGAAACTATGTGCGGACGGTTCTATATACACATACATATCTATGAATATGTGGATTTAAATCGAAGGTGCAAACAGCTCTAATTAATAACCTGTTTCCCAGACAGGATTTGTTTGGTTCGAATATTGATCGATCCTTAGAAAAAATAAAAAAGGCAATCAACACCGCTGTAGCCACTGAGGGTATTACAGACAAGGAGAAGCTTCTGAAGAAGAATAAATCCACCTAGAGAGGCGATGGTGGCAGTCGGCCATTTGTCACGGAGACCCAGACCCAGTAGGCATAGGTCTGAGGTGCTCAACAAGTGACATCACAAGGGCAACAGGGCTCCCGGGCATGACTCTCCTTCCAAGGGAGAGGTAGAGGAAGGGGTCAATCTGCCAGAGAGAGCGCACAATAAAAGTGACTGGATCAGCTCACGCCTCAGAATGCACCACTCCATGCTTCAAGTCGAAGGTGCAGACCTGTCCAACTCTCAAGACCATTCCAGCTACAGGTCTTCTTTGTGGTCAAAATTGTCTGCTAAGCCGAAGTCAAAACCAAAGAAGAAGCCTAAGAAGTCGAAGCAAGACCTGACCCCATCCCGTCACTCTCTGTACAAAGAGAAGCCGGAGGGAACCAATCGATCTTGCTCACATCCCACAATGGGTCTTTATTGGGTGGCTGCACCCCGAATTTTCCAGGCCATCAGCGACACCACAGCAAATGACGTCCTTAAAAATACGTTACCAAATAATCAGACGCTATCTTTACCCACGTGGCCATTGGGCGGACCGCGTTACCGGGATGCACGCATCAAATGGTCAAACTGATGAAACATTAATGAAAAGGAGGGCACTTCAACGCACCGTTTTTATCCTTAAAAAAGACCTTGCTGCATATGTTTGGTACACTTCTGGCTCCCTCTTTTGTGCCTTCGGGCAACAAGGATGGCACGGGCTTCTATTTGGGTTACCTCCAGCAGTACCACCTTCTCTGTCGGTTGGGTCCTTTGAACCACCCTCCGCCCCACACCGATTCCAGTGGCGACTTCCATTTCAGCCTCCACAACTGCGCCTGTTCCTTCTCCATCGATGCCCGTGCCGCAGGTTGAGCCCCTATCAACTCTGGTGTCTGAACCAGAACCGATGTCTTCTCAATCCCGACTGAGTTCGCACTGTGACAATACTTCCGTGCACCCAGTCCCTGTATGTTCTGATTCAGACAAACACTTCCTCTGCTGCTGAGCCTTCCTCAGAGGCTCCACAATCTTTTTTTATCTGATTGTGACCAGAGTTTCCAACCACCTGACAATGATGATGAGGACGCTCCTCTGTGTTCTCAACTTCAGCCCCCGCGCTGCTGCCACACCGAACCACACAGCATGGAAAATGCTATCACAGGCACCTCCTGCAAGTTTTATGGCATTCTCACATACCCCAGACCCATCACTCTCACGCCAACAGCACCCCACTCCTTAATACTCACACAAACCAGCCACACCATCATGAATGCTCCTCAACTCCAGTTCGGTCACCAAACGTGTCATGAAGATATGATACTTACTGCACGACCACGCTCCAGACCTGCTCATCCACTCAAAAACATGGCTGAACCCAATCTCCGCACTGGACATCGCTACAGCCATCCTTGCAGGCTACTAGATTGCCAGGCAAGACCGTCCGCAGAGATGGAGTCGCCATCATATTTAAAGATACCATCAGCTGCACCACCTACACGGACACCCCCGCCGGCTATATGGAACACCTCACGCTCAAGTTATTGTAAGAAACTGGCTCTATATATACTGCACCAAAGTGAGGTGTCGTGTGTATAGAATCCAGGTGAACCCCAGAGGTAGGCAGAGGTTAAAGTTAGATAGAACCGTACTCTCTATTTGTGGTAGCTTGGTCGAGCAGTAAGGCAGTATCAGAAGACAGTGTTAAGCATTTGATTTACCCACTAAATCAGCAAATGAAGTCACACACTCAAGAACTGAACTCTAGGCCAATTGTGTTTGTATAAAAATATAATGTTGTTTATTTTTAGAACTAAGCAAGCCTGGTACAGATAAGCATTCAATACTTTTCAGTAATAAGTTATTGGATATCGAACAGTTTTAAAAAGGCGAAGGAAGTTGTACTTTGTTTGATTTACAGGGGAGAAGTAGTATGCAACACTTAGCAAATACAGTACATTAGAATGAATAGGCTTTTCCAATAAATTGCAGTTAAGTAACTTTTTTGTTACTTTCTCTAACTCAGTGCTGGATGCCTAGATTCAGTACTGGGACATTTCCTGAAAACTGTTTAGAAAATGCGTTTAGGTTATTGTTACAATTTTTTATTTTTGGGAATTTTATTTTTATTTTGAACATCATTGTAACAACTCAGAAGGACCGGGATGAACACTGGTTCTGGATAGATACAGTTTTATTTTCTTTACAGTTCTTTTGTATCTACTTATTATTAGTCTATTAGCTGCAAAACTAGAAGGCTCCGTCGTGGCGAGGGTTTCTGGCACGTCTATACCCCTAGCTGGCTTGTTCTCGAACTTTCTTCAGTTCGTAGTGTTCTGCAGCCAGCTGGCCAGGTCTCAAACTTCTTTCAGTCTGGAGATCGAGTGGGAGTCCCAAAACAAAAACAAGAAAACAAAGATGGTTTTACTAAACTGCTATCCGACAATTTAGAACCCAAAACAAGGGCCAGGAGTGAGGGAACACCTAAGGCTCTCGTGATGTGTGCACTCTCTTTACCAGAAAGAATGGTGTTGTCAGGTGTGGCGTGCTGTGTCTCACACAAGGGAACAGGGAGTGAAGGAAAGTATAGGGGTAAACAGGAGCTTGAGCCACGACCCTGAGAAAAACGTTTTAAGGGTGGCCCGCCCCCCTACCAAACCCACGATACATTCACGTACCTGGGTTAGCCACGCTCTCCCGTGAGCGTGACTCGGGGATTCACGGGGTCGTTGGCCTCCTGGCTTTTCTCCGGCAGGCGCTGCGCTTCCTCCTCCGAACGGGTCTGCTCGGCTCTCATACGGTCCTTCCTTCCTCCTTGCTTTGGTCGCGTCTCTCCAGCTCTCTTCTTCCGCGTCGGTGATGTTCCACACCTGGAGGTGGGCTTCTGGGTTTATATCCAATGGCCGTCCGGCGGGATTCCCTTGGGGCGGATCCTCGTCACAGGATAGCGACCAGTTAAAGGGACCATGTCCATTTTCCTCTTCATCGTCCGGCTCTGTATTCCATGTCCAGTTCTCCTGTTGGGAGAGTGAGAGGGACAGAGGTAATGCAGTCCACCAGTCCCTCGATGCTCCTGATAACCCCTGGGCCGTGTCCTCCCAGTCCGCCCGGTCACAGTCATAAACCTCAGATAAACAGGCGTGGTACATATCATTTTAAAAGCATTTCGTTCTTCAGCACATATAAGCGCAGTCAAAATCACAAGCACAGCACATTGCATTAGTTCATCATTGTATTCATTGTCCCTTCGTGAACCCAGCTCCCCCACCCTTTTAATCCACATCAGAATCTTCATCTTCTTGGTCAGGCGGGGGATCGCAAATGTCACCTCTAAATTTATTCCACTTTCCACAGCCCCGCAAACAAAATGGGTGCAGTGCTCTGCCAATCTTATGCACGGTGCGTCTAGTGTAGTATGAGCGATGCAATATTTTTAGCTGCACAAGCCTGAGTCTAGAAGGTATGCCCACTTTCCACGGAGAGACCAGTGCCTCCTGCCACTCAGACTCATCAAGGTCTCCTACGTCGTGGGACCATTTATCACGCAGTGAACCTGTCGGGTCCGGCATATTATTTACCAGTTTACGATAGGTGAGGGAAGTGGCTTTCTTCTGTATACATTCTGTGAGCAGTCTATCTTCCAGGGGAGAAGCCTCCGGGACCTCTACCAGGAGGTAGCGCTGACATCAGGGTGTGCCGGATCTGAACGTAGCGAAATCGCTCCCCATGTCCCAATTCATAGTCTTGTTGGAGACTTTCAAACTGCATCATTTCACCATTGTGCCATAGGTCGCCCACCGTGGAGATGCCTATGTCATCCCATTTGTCGAAACCTTTGGTATTACGGAGCTTACCTAGACGTTTAGTATCTCATAAGGGGGTAAGTTGGGTCAGGACCCCGCGCGAGCCAAGCTTGGCTTGAGCAGTATGCCAAAGAACCATTGTGTGTTTAAAGAGGACCGAACAGTGTCAGTGTTAGTTTTCTATCATAGAGAGGCGATAACATACCTCTTGTGCCTAGGAGTGCCCTTTGCGCCTGGAATGCCAGGTCATCCTGTGGAGCGTGCGGCCATTGATTAATGACCTTCAGTTGCGCAGCCCAGTAATAAAATTGTATGTTTGGAAGTGCAATCTCTCCATCGTACCAACCGCGCATTAACTTGGACTGCGGTATGCATGCTGGCTTATTGCCCCACAGTAGGCCGGAGACCTGTGCTTCAATGGCCTTAAAGTATTTCGGGGATACCGAAAAAGGCGTGTTTTCCGGTGCATATAAAAATCGGGGCAGTGCCATCATTTTGAATAATGCCAAAGGTCAGTGGAAGGGTTTCCCAATGGCGCACATCCCTTTTGAGACGGTCCAAAGGCAGTTGCAAGTTTTTGTCGAAGAATTCCGCCGCATCCTTAGTAATATATATGCCCAGATACTTGAATGCTCCGTCCGAAGGTCTAAGTGGGCAATCCGGAGGAAGTCATGGGGGTGGACCGTAGAGGACATACACGACCGACTTTGACCAATTTACGGTATATCCTGACGCTTTTCAGGAGATCATACATATATTAAGAAGAGACAGTATAGACCGTCTGGGGGAGGTCAGATACAACAGTACGTCATCCGCGTAAAGGGATATCCGGTCCTCCCAGCTTTCCGTCCACTCAAGCCCCTTTATCATTGGATCCCACCGGATCCATGCCGCCAACGGTTCCAGCACCAAGGCAAAGAGGAGTGGCGACAGCAGGCAGCCCTGACGCATGCCACGCGTCAGGGGGAAATCTTCAGAGAGGTGACCATTGGCAGTAACATGCGCCACCGGGTTGGTATAGAGAAGCCGAACCCATCAGCAAAAGATGAGGCCGAAACCTAGATGCTGGAGCACTGCAAATAAAAAGGGCCATTCTACCATATCGAATGGCATTCGTGCATCTAATGATAACACCACAGCTGGCTCCTGTAAATAGGTTGCCGGTGCGATTACTCTATGTAAGCGCCTCAAATTGAGGGCTGTGTTTCTGCCGGGCATAAAGCCAGACTAATATGGATGTATTAAGGACGTTAAGTGGGGCGTCAGCCTAAGTGCCAGTAGTTTTGCAAGGATTTTGGCTTCCGCGTTAATCAAAGATATAGCGCCGTATGAGGTGCACTGATCCGCCGGCTTAGCGGGCTTTGGTATAGCCACTATGGTGGCCGTACGTTGATCTAGTGGGAGTTCACCCTTTTTAAAACTATCATTAAACATACTAAGAAGATATGACGCGATAGTCCCCGATGCCTTTTTATATAGCTCAATGGGTATGCCGTTTGGCCCCAGTGCTTTACCCGACTGCAGTGCCCCAATTGCTGTCTGCAGCTCCTCTATGGTAGAATCTGCTTCTAGTTCATGCACCGCCTCTGGGGTTTGCTTGGGCCTATTAATATCTTGCACATAAGTCAATGCGTCCTCTAGAGTCATGTCAGAGGTAGATGCGTAGACCGTCCGAAAGTGTTGCGCTAGTGCGATCACTATCGCCTGCGGGTCTATTGTTGTCAGCCCATCCTCTGAGGTGAGCTGTGCTATCCATCTGCTACTATTATCTCTTCTGTCCAACCATGCCAGTAACTTCCCGGCTTTATCGCCGACCTCATACACCTTATGACGTGTGGCCTGCATTCTGGTTCTGGTTAAGTCTATTAAATGTGCCTGATAGTGTTGCTGTTTGAGATGTAATTTATGGGATGTCTCTGCAGTGGGGTTCTCAGCATGTTGGGTGTCCGCATTGTGTAGGTCAACCTCTAATGCATGGAGTTCTGACTGCTTCTCCCTTTTATGCGCCGTGATGGATGCTATAGCTTGGCCCCTGATCACCGTTTTATAAGCCTCCCACAAAATGGTCGGTGAATCAACTGATGTGGTGTTCTCTTGAAAATAGTGGCTGGACATTGTAACAATTGCCTTCCTAATTTTGGGAACATGTAAGTATCCGGAATAAATTGGATATATACGGCGCCGCGTCAGAAGGTGGTGGGTGTATGTCAAAATCTGTGGTGAGTGATCAGATATCACTCTCGGTGTAATTTCTACACTCTCTATCTTATTCAGACTGCCAGTTGACCCCATGAAATAATCTATTTGTGTCAAACTATTGTGTACCCCAGAGTTATATGTGTATTGGCGTGCCGTTGGGTGATATCGTCTCCAGATATCAGTAAGTCCTAGGGCGTCCAAAAACCCCCTGAAGCTTGTCGTCCCCCCTTTGGTTGCTCGTACCGGATATCTGTCCATGGCGTCATCCATGATGGCATTGAAGTTCCCACCAATAAGTTAAGTCTCCCTCCGGCAGGTCTAACAAGAATGCACTAAGATCTGGAAGTGCCACTGCATGCAGTTCTGGGGGAACATAGACAGATACAATATTGAGGGGTCATCTCTCCCATTGAGCGATAATAGCCGTGAATCACCCTGCTCCGTTGGTTTTGATTTATGCACCAGTAAGGGGAACTGTTTTCTAATCATTATGCCCACACCTCTGGACCCAGAAGAGAACTCAGAGTGTGCCACCATCCTGTAACCCCATCTATGCATCGCTTTAGTGGTAGTCCCTGTAAGGTGTGTCTCCTGTAATAATGCTACCATTGGTGCCCTCCTTTTAATACAATTTAGCACTAGGCCCCGTTTTATTTTGTCCCCCAAACCTCGGACATTCCACGTAAGCAGGGTGAGGGTTAGTACCATTCCCGGGGGGGTCCCCGTTCACCGTTTTAGTTGTGGTAGCGCGTATTATCATATCCAGTGGGGCTCATTGATCGGGTTATTAGCTGTAAATGTGACTCGCATGCGCCGCTGTGTGTGCTAGTAGTGCCTAATCGTGTACCATAGCCAACCTGTGAACAAAGCCTGAAACAATACCATTGCAACCTTCCCAACCCTTCCACCCCCCTCCCTGCCTCCCTGCCTAGCGGATTTAGAACTACCCGCCACCCCAACTCAGCAGAGTGCTTTAGACCCCATCCCTCAAACATTACTTGCGTATACCGGAGCGGGAAGTCCAAGGAAGACCACGTTCCTCCCCTGTCCCAGAGTCCATTGTTTGTACTATGTCCGTATCAGGTCTGTAGTCGACGATAGATCCGGTGTGCGGTTTATCCATAGTGTCTACAAGCGGGTCAGATGCAGCGCCCGCGCCATCACTCCCCGGATTCCTTATGCAGTTGGGCATCTTCGTCCTCACCCTGTTCAGCGGTCACAAGATTGTCCTCTCTCTCAAGACGGCGGCGCCCCTTTTGCTCTCGGCCAGGCTTCCCCACTTGTCGCCAACCTTCCAGCCAGTCATGCGCCTCTTCCGGCGTTTCAAAGAACCACGTCTTTCAGTTCGCCACCACCCGCAGTTTTGCCGGGAAGAGCATCGCGTAAAGCAGTTCACAGGCCCTCAGCGCTTTTTTGACCTCTAGAAAGCTCCTTTGACGCGCTGACACCGCTGCTGTATAGTCCGGAAAGAAGGAGATCACAGAGTTGTGGAGACGGATAGGTGGTGCCACTCGGGCCGTTTGAAGAATGGCGTCTCTGTCACGGAAATTTAATATGCGGGCCAGCACAGGTCTTAGGGGGCAACGGGTTTCGGTCTGTCACCTGGCACCCTATGAGCGCGTTCTACTGAAAAGAAGTTAGAAAGACCTTTTGGTTGTAGTCTTGTTTTTATCAAGTCTTCGATGAACAGATCCATAGCGGGGTCCCCTTCCTTCTCGGGAATCCCCGTAATTCGGACGTTGTTCCGGCATGAGCGTCCTTCCTTATCGTCCAACTTAGCTGCCATTCGTTTGTTTTCAGCCTCTAAATGGGCCACCTTCTTAGTTAGGATGGTAGTGTCTTTAGTGAGGGACGTTGTCAGCTGTTCCACTTCTGTGACTCTGGCGGACATTTTTTGAAAGTCCGCCCTTAGGAATGTCACATCCGCCGAAATGGTGCCCACCGTCGTCTGCACGTTGTGGAGAGCCGCCATGATATCTTCCAGCGTTACTTTGGGCGCATTTACGTCTTCTCCTCCTTTAACTACCTGCCCTTTTGGTTCCGGCAGCGGTGGGAAGTCCTTACTGAAGGCAAATTTGTCTAACTTCCCCTGTTGGGTTGCACGGGACCCTCTGCCACTCATCTTGTACTCCGCGTCTCCCCACTGCGCACCTGGTCAGTTTCTGCTGTTATAGTTGTCTGCTGGGCCACTAGTTGCCACCTGCGTGGGGTCTCAGCCCTCGAGACACCATCGCCAAAATGAGCGACGTCTTTAGTCCGTTATTGATCAGCACTGTTCAGGGGGTTATCCCACCGGCGCCTCCAGGAATTTGACTCCCACAGTACCTCATCCGTGAGAAGGCCCGCAATCCCTTTTGCTGCTTTTCTCACATATGCCGTGTTACCCTGGCTTTAGTCCATTGGTTCCGTGCTGTATGACTGAGACAGTACTGTTGTTGGGAACTATGACATCCCGTTCCCGGGCGTCTCGCCTGAAATCATGTCCGCCCGTGTATCACATATTGGCTGTTCTCGGTAGGGCACCGGACCTGTCTGGGTTAGTTCTACTAGTGTCTCTTTGAGGCCTCAGCAAGGGATTTGTCCCCACGGCTTCACAAGGTGTCCACCAATATCGCAGAGTGTCAAACCCCAGGGCGTGCCGTCTTCAGGGTTGGACACAAACAATCTACTCGCCCTAGACTGCCCCTACCACATCGTTTTGCGTATGAGCCTCACTCCGTCCACATTACAGGACGGTAGTGCCACCGCCGCCGACACTCTTACATGCATTCCCAGCAGGGAATCATTCATCACCCCGCAGTCTCCTGCCACGGCAGCCAGCCTTCAAAATTGAGCCCCCGGCTTCCAATAGTGGGGCTCTGGGCCTACCTGGGCCAGGCGCATCTGTGGTCTCTCTTTCTCAGCTTGTACAACGGGCTGATATGCAGCGTGGTCTCTCTCCACAACGTGAAGGATATTGCCCCGGGGCTAGCCTCAGGGGAGCTCCGACCTCTGGCTGCAGCACCAGGCCAGGCGTCCTTCCCAATCCGGTCCTCAGTGCATGGGCCCCCTGGAAATGCCCGCTTCACCCCGAGGCAATCAGACACAATAGCCTCTTTAATCAATCAGGAGGGATCAAGTTCATGCGTGTCTCAAGAGGAGACGCCTCCCTCGCATCCGCTTGCAGTCCGCTCTGCCCTCTCGCCGCTCCGCAAATCGAGGCCCCAGTTTACACCACACCGGCAGGCCGCACTCTGCAGTCGCTAATGTCACGTTCCAAGGAGCACACAGATTCCCCAGCGGCAGCCTGCTCCTCTCGGCTGCACCTCCGATTCAGAATTCTGGGCTCCAGGCGCAATAGAGGCGCGCTGCACGGGAGCTCCGACCTCCGGCTCCTCCACGCCGCTAATCGAGTCCCCGGTGTCCACCACACAGGCCGCAGTCTTCAAACACCAATATCTCGTGTCACGGAGACTTAGAGTCTTCAGCGTTAGCTTGCCTTACGCCGCTTCACCTCCGATTATTGAATCTGGGCTCTGGGCACAATATAGAGGATGGATAATAAGCGGATTACTGGGGAGTTAGTCTCGGTCTCGGAGTCCCTCTAGTCTGCGGCCATCTTGTCCGGCTGCAGGCCACGCCCCCCCCACCCATTGTTACAATTTTTAAAGAATATTTTGAGTTTTCAAAACTCCACACTTAGTGCTAGATGTAGGTAATCACAATTTACCGATTCTTAAATACTGAATTTTACCGATTCGGTATTCGGTAATGCCGATTCACTAATAAGGAATCACCTTCCCATTCATTCCTACGGGCCTGAAGGCCCATAGGAATAAATGGGAAGCCATTCACTATTACCGATTCGGTAAATACCGAATCGGTAATAGGGGGAGCATATTCAAGGGTGGCAGGGTGTCACATTGACACCCTGTTGCACCCCTGAATCGTGCACTTGTGCACATGTGGCGCACATACATGCCCTAACGGCATGTATGTCTACCACATGGCACTGAGAAAAAAGCAAAAAATGCTTTATGTAAGGCATTCGGTGTTTACCACCAACCTGTAGGTGGTGGTAAATAACGAATCCTTAAAGCTAATTTGCACTCACTTGAGTGCCTCCTACATAGCTTTTAAGGATTCGGTAATTTACCGATTCCTTAAAATAAGGAATTGGTATTTTACCGATTCCTAGCAATAAGGAATCGGTAAATTACCAAATCCTTAAAACCTGCCTCCTACATTAGAAAAGGCTAAATAATAGGATAATTACCGCTTTTCGGCCGTTACCGACCGGTATTTAGCTACCTACATCTAGCCCTGGGTAACACCTCCCTAGGCCACCCGGGGCTTCCTTCCTCCAGGCCAACGGCATGTCAAATTGCCCAGGACGGGCTCCATGGCTCTTGGGCAGTCGTCCCCCGGGCGTCCGGGGCTCCATCCAGGCTGACGGCATGGCAGAGTGCCCGGGTCGGGCTCCATGGTTTTCACGGTGGTCCTCCCCAGGGTGTCGGGGGGCTCCAGGCCGACGGCATGGAAAAGTGCCCAGGACGGGCTCCATGCGTCCCGGGCATTCGTCCCCCCGGGCGTCCGGGGCTCCATCCAGGCTGACGGCATGGCAGAGTGCCCGGGTCGGGCTCCATGGTTTTCACGGTGGTCCTCCCCTGGGTGTCGGGGGGCTCCAGGCCGACGGCATGGAAAAGTGCCCAGGATGGGCTCCATGCATCCCGGGCAGTCGTCCCCCGGGCGTCCGGAGCTCCATCCAGGCCGACGGCATGGAAAAGTGCCCAGGACGGGCTCCATGCGTCCCGGGCATTCGTCCCCCGGGCGCCCGGGGCTCCATCCAGGCTGACGGTATGGCAGAGTGCCCGGGTCGGGCTCCATGGTTTTCACGGTGGTCCTCCCCTGGGTGTCGGGGGCTCCAGGCCGACGGCATGGAAAAGTGCCCAGGACGGGCTCCATGCGTCCCGGGCAGTCGTCCCCCGGGCGTCCGGAGCTCCATCCAGGCCGACGGCATGGAAAAGTGCCCAGGACGGGCTCCATGCGTCCCGGGCATTCGTCCCCCGGGGGTCCGGGGCTCCATCCAGGCTGACGGCATGGCAGAGTGCCCGGGTCGGGCTCCATGGTTTTCACGGTGGTCCTCCCCTGGGTGTCGGGGGGCTCCAGGCCGACGGCATGGAAAAGTGTCCAGGACGGGCTCCATGCGTCCCGGGCATTCGTCCCCCTGGCGTCCGGGCCTGAGAGCTCCAGTGGTATTCACTGTACCTGAGGCCCAGCCGGGGTCCCCGAGCCCTGCCCGGCGTGGGCAGGCAGAAGCCCTACCGCGAAGGCTCGGAGTGGGAAGCAGGGAGTCCTTTCGGTCCCGGCCATCTGGTCTCCCGCAACGCTTTCCTATGGGGCGACCAGATGGCCGGGCTTCCCTGGAAGTCCCGATGAGGTGCCATTTGCCTCCCGGATCCCAGCGAGGGCTCCAGGAGGTCAGGTACTTTCACGCCTTGGGTCCCCTCTGTCACCTCGCGTGCACAGTTTACAAGAAAGGGGGGTAATTTTCCTCCGGATTACTAGGGAGAAGGGTACACCCGGACACCCCTCCAAGGCTGGTGGTTCTCTGCCAGGCTATGCCTGGGTAACACCTCCCTTTGCCACCCGGGGCTTCCTTCCTCTAGGCCGACGGCATGTCAAATTGCCCAGGACGGGCTCCATGGCTCTTGGGCAGTCGTCCCCCGGGCGGCCGGGGCTCCATCCAGGCTGACGGCATGGCAGAGTGCCCGGGTCGGGCTCCATGGTTTTCACGGTGGTCCTCCCCTGGGTGTCGGGGGGGGGCTCCAGGCCGACGGCATGGAAAAGTGCCCAGGACGGGCTCCATGCGTCCCGGGCATTCGTCCCCCTGGCCTCCAGGCCTGAGAGCTCCAGTGGTCCTCACTGTGCCTGAGGCCCAGCCGGGGTCCCCGAGCCCTGCCCGGCGTGGGCAGACAGAAGCCCTACCGCGAAGGCTCTGGGTGGGAAGCAGGGAGTCCTTTCGGTCCTGGCCATCTGGTCGCCCGCAATGCTTTCCTATGGGGCGACTAGATGGCTGGACTTCCCTGGAAGTCCCTATGAGGTGCCATTCACCTCTCGGATCCCAGCGAGGGCTCCAGGAGGTCAGGCACGTTCGCGACCAGGGTCCCCTGACCCTCACGGTGCGCACTTGTTCCCAGAAAGAGGGGTAGCCTTCCTCTGGATTACTAGGGACAAGGTACTCTGGGACCCTTCTCGGCCTAGCGGTCCTCAGCCGGCAGCTGGACGGGCTAGGATGCCGCCCCAGGCCCGGGTCTGTCCCTGGGCTTGTACGAGGCAGGAGGCCCTGGATCGGGTCCGGGAGGGCCCAGGGAAGGCTTCCCCTGCGCCTCTGGGCCTGGGAGACCCGGCTGGGTCCCGGGTCCACGCCGGGCCCCGGGTGGGGTGCTTCGGCCCAGGGCCCTGTCCCCAGGCCTGCCACACTGCCAAAGGCCCGGGACGGGGTTCCGTGGTGCCCGGGGAGCCTCCCCGTGCTCGGCTGGGTTCATGAGCTCCGTCTGGGGCCCCTGAGGGCCCCGAGGAGGGTGGCCTCCCCACCCGGGGCTCCGTCCTGGGTCCTGCTGCGCGGCAGGGTGCCCGGGACGGGGTCGGGAGAGTCCAGGTGGCTTCACTTTCGTGCCCGGCCATCTGATCGCCCAGATCCCCTCGGCCATCTGGTCGCCCGGATCCCCTTGGCCATCTGGTCGCCCGCAATGCTTTCCTATGGGGCGACCAGATGGCCGGACTTCGCTGGAAGTCCCGATGAGGTGCCATTCCCCTCCCAGATCCCAGCCAGGGCTCCAGGAGGTCGGGCACGTTCGCGCCTAGGGTCCCCTGAGCCTTGCGGTGCACACTTGTTCCCAGAAAGAGGGGTAGCCTTCCTCCGGATTACTAGGGACAAGGTACTCCGGGACCCCTCTCGGCCTAGCGGTCCTCAGCCGGCAGCTGGACGGGCCAGGATGCCGCCCCAGCCCCCGGTCCGTCCCTGGGCCTGCCG